>NW_028258372.1:37224941-37528248 GCF_053883595.1 Heterocephalus glaber
ATCTAATCCAGGATAATTTTATGTATGTGATACCCAGCTAAGGCTTAGAAATGTGAGATGTTGTGCCTTGGGCTGCATGCTGGTTAGTAGCAGAACTAGAATTACAACCTGAATGAACTAGAACTATGACTTTCTAATTTACATGGCTGTAATCAGAAGCTGTTTGCACACTCATTTGGAACCACATCTACCCAGGTATTATCTGAATAGTAGGTGGTGTTTTGGATCAAAGTCTTCATTGCAAATTGACTTTCCAACCATATTTGCATATGTAGGAAATAAGATTTGACATTTATAGAACTTAATGAAGTATGTATGTATATAGTATATGTAACATGAAATAATGAGAGTAATTTTCATATATGACTTGTAAAATAAGGTTTATTATTTAATCAAATCTTGTTTTGGAACCAGCATGTTTATATAAGCCACAGATTTATTCTGAAGTCTTTTCTTTTAATGAATACCAAAAAGAGATGGAATAATCTGTTTACTTAATGGAATTTGGGGTGGGCTGTTGTGTCACTGGGTAAATAAGTCATAAAATGTTCTTTCATGAATTGTTAGTATTGTTATAATAGGTATTTTTAGATATTCAGAAAATACAAGCTTAAAAAACTGGCACATCTGTGTTACTAGCATTATACTGCAATGGGAATGCTAGTGATGCCATAGTTAAAACAAAACACGGAAAGAAGGTGAACATTTTTTTACCTTTAAAAAAGGGTATTGCTATATGTAAAGAAGTGCTACTTTATCATATTTTTATATTCTGTGCATCTAGGTGACCACTGTCAGATATGTCCACTTAAATGATAATGATCTTAAAAATCTAGTGAGGAAGACTGGGGAAAACCAAATTAAATAATGAAAGGCTCTCTAAAATTCAGTTTAAGCAGTAGACATTGGGAACCTAGAGAGGGGTGTGATGGTATCTGTTAGTTAGCTCTTGAAAAGGCACCACAGGACAGAAGATGAATGGAGTTTCGATAGGTAAGAAAGGGAATGAGGTGAGAATGCTAACTGGATTGAAGGAATGTTTTTGACCTAAGTTTGAACTGTGAAAATATGTATTACAATTAAAGTGTTGACTACATGGAAGGATAAGTGTGAGTTGAGGCTACAAAAATAGTTGATGTTAAATTATGCAGAGACTGAGTTGAAATGAAGAATTTTTAACGTTTTTATGGGTTACTAGATCATGGAATAAGTTATCACATCCTATGTATTCTGTGTATGTGTATGCACATGTATTCTATGTATTCTCTCTTTTATTGTTGTTGGTTTTTTCTCATGCTTTTATTAAACAAAACTTTGCAAAACACTTTGAACATTTTGTGAATAACTTTACTGTCAGATTAGTGGAAATTATCATCTTGTTAATTTTTAGGTCTTTATGCGTTACATATATCTATGTACTTGTTTATTTATCAGTTTGGCAGCTCTTTTATGTAGTTTACCATGTGCCAGGCATCGTGCCTACTTTATACATTCTCTCATACAATTTCATTCCTATAATAACGCTAAGAGAAAGGTATTGTTTCTCTTTTATTTATGAAACTAAGGCTTTGAGAATATAACTAAGATCAAAGAACAAGTACAGTAAATAATGAAGGCAAGATTCTGACCATCTCTGCTTTCACTGTAAATCTTATGTTCTTAACCTTGTGTTCTTTTTTGGTCTTTCCTTGAGTTATAAATAGGTGGAAAGTGGTGGGCTAGAAGGAAATAGAAATGATATGCTTCCTGGAAATTTGCCTCCTTAGTTATTTTGTTTTTGTATTTTTTTCAATCTTGGTAATTTGCTCGAGTTCTTTTCAAAGTCATTTACTCCCTGTCCTATTTTAAAGGTATGTTACTTTCATGTACTGTGAAAGTAACCGTAGAGGTTAAGTAGGATGGTTGTCCATAGAGGATGAAGCAGAGTTGAAAAAGTCTGGATGAACATGTACTTTATGAGTTTAAGAATGTGCACGGTAATCCTCTAGTTACCGTTATCTTTGCTAGATATGCAAAGGACATTGAGAACAGAGACGCTGAGCTCGGGAAGTCTGTGTGGTCTCTCTCCCTTCCCTTTTTCCTCCCTCCTTCCTCCTTTATCTCTCTCTCTCTCTTTTTTGCCAACATATTGGTCCTATTGAGCAGCTATTCTTACAGATTTCCATGGTTCCACCTTCTGTTGGAACTCAGTATAATTTACTGATTAAAGGCTTTACAAACTTTTCCCTGTTTAAGAAGACCAAAAACTCCACTTTAGAGAAAATAGATTATATAAATGTAGTGTTACAATAGAAGGCGAGGAGACATTAATTTCTTGTCACCACTGTATAAGAATACCTTCCAAATACATGAGCAGAACTTGGTTTTGAAGTTACTTTAAATTCTCAAAACTGTTATTAAACAGTTTTTCTTTACACACAGTACTAGAACTCACTTTTCTGTTTTCTATTCATCATGTACTTAATTTGAATTTCATTATTTCAAGATAACAAGATAACAGCATATACATCTGTGTTGCAAATTAACATATTTTGATATCTTACAACCATGTTTATCATTTTAGAATCTTTATATTTAATCATTTGTTTGGAACTCTTAAATTTACTTTCAACTAAAAATAACTCGATGAATGATGCTTATTTTATCAGATCTCACAAAAAATTTTTATACTTCTAAGACTGACTTCAGTCATTATTCAAGCCATTTATTAATTTATCCAGTTTATTTGAAGAGCTTCTACCATGTACTTTGTCTGCCATCATTAAAGAGTTCATGTCTCACTTTCTAGTGGGAGTTACAGAAAACTACCCAAATTTTAATACATATATTTTAGGATTTTAGAGGCATCGAACTCAGGCCTACTCTTAAGCCAAGTTTTGAAGGATGTAATGGAATTTATTAGGTAAGGAGGTAAAGGCTGTGTTGTGAGTTATTGGATATGAGAGTAGAAGACAGTGCTAAAGGGAGTGTGTGAGCACAGCACACTCGAGGAAAGGAAGGGATTTAGTTTTAGCTTTTGCACTAGATATGTATTGGGAAATGATGAGCAATGAGATCAGAGTAGATGGAAACAGGACCTGAATGACCATTTATTAACGTTACGACAAATGTATACATTGTCCTAAAAATACTGGGGAACTGTGTATGATAAGATCAAAACTTTACAGAGAGGCTGTCATCAAAGTCATATTTCAGAAAATCACTGTAATGGTGTTGTGGAAGAGATGCCACACAGGAGGATGATGAAATAGCTGGGGTAAGGTAGAGGTGGGGGGGCATTTTTAGCGTTGGTAGAATTAAGGTAATTTTTTGACTCATTAGAGTTGGGAGACAAAGAAGAAAACCTAGAATAGGGCTGATAAAAAAGATTTTATTTCTGGAGCCAGGGATTTAGCTCAGTGGCACTGCACCTGCCTTGCAAGCGCAAGGTACTGAGTTCGATCCTTGGTACCGAAAAAAAAAAAAGATTTTATTCCTATGTCAACTCTGATTAACGAATTGATAATTAACTGTCATAGTCACTTTCCTCATTGCTGAGACAAAATATCCAACCCTGCAACTAAAAGAGAAGTTTATTTTGGCTCACGTTTTAGAAGTTTCAGTCTTTGCATGGTTGGCAGCATGGTAGAAGGGTGTGGATGAAAGAGCTCCTGGCTCACCTCATGGCACCCAGGAAGTGGAGAATAAAGGGAGGAGCCAGGGAGAGAAATGCACCCTACCAGGCCAGGCCCCCAGGAACCCGCCTCTTCCACCTCCTGATATACTTAGTATGGCACCCTCATGATTCAGTCACCTTCCAGAAGCCCTGTCTGTGAGTATTTGAAGCTTTTGGGGGACAGCTTGATATAAACCATGACATTAACTACTGGAAGCTAGGAAAAACCAGCTCCTTGGTCTCACTCTGTTCTAGGACCCTTGGGGTCTAGTTGGGATCTAGATTCTTGCTCTCCCTGTATTACTTCTGGTGCTTTGATCCCCAATATTTTTACCTACTAATGGTAAAAATACAAGTAATGGAACAGCTTTATAGCTTAAAGATCTTGAGCTAATATTTTTTTTCTTCAGCTGATACTATTAAACCTTTAATTTTTTCTGAGAATGATAATTCCTGCTTTCTAATCTCATCCTAAGTTTTTCTTTTCTTCTTAGTACTTTTTCAAGAGGTAGAGTTGTAAATAAACGAAGGTGAGTCTTGTTGCTTCAGAAGGTGAGTTAACTTGCCCAAAGCCAAACATGTTTAATCAGTGATGATGCTAGGATTTGAACTTGTATCTGCTGTCTCCAAAGCCCATTTTTATCCATTTATACCATATGGCTTTCAGAGGTATGAAGGGAGAACTCAGAAATAAAATCCCCCTTCTGTTTCTGGAATGCTCACTAGCTTATAAAACATTTGCAAATTATTACTGTGATTTGGTAACAACCAGAGAAGGGAAATATGGCAATTATCATCATCTCTTTTTTCAAGTAGGGAAACTTTTGTGGATGGGTGGCTTTTATAGATATATATTTGGTTCCTGCTGAAAGAGATGTAAGCAGAAAAAATGGTAGATCATGATCATATTGCTAAGGTAGTGACAAAACGGAGATAGATCTGTGCCTTGTGACCCTACAGACACTGTGCGGCCTTCTTTTTGACCTTGAAGATTATATACTGAATTGGCTCTAGGAAGACCAGCCCAGACTATCAACGTGAAGTAGAAGGTAAAAAGGGAGAGGATATGCAGCAGTAAACAGTAATGTGGTGAGAAGGGAGAAGGGTAGGAATCCTAGGAATAGAAAGGAGTCGAGGGAATTGTTTTAGTCAACTAAGGGCACTCTTTTCTTATACAGGAAATATGTTACAGTTAGTGACCACTGGAGAAAAATTAAAATTAAAAATAGAATTATTCACTTTGAGAATAATTTAATTTTTACAATATTTTACTTTTTTCATTTAGTAGTATATCCATGCGGTGCATAATGATTACATTCCTCTTGAAGGATGTGTACATGTACTTAGCATATCTTACTTCTTTTTTTTGTCCCTTTCCACTCCCCTCCCTCCAACCTTTCTTCCCCTCCATATTTAAAAATATTTTACTTTAGGATTTATTTTCACAGCCTTGCTTTAGTAAAATGGAATTTAAAATAGCCTGTTTTTAAGAACACATTATAGGACATGAAAAATGTTCGTAATGGTGTTTAATATATAATGTTCATTATATTTATGAAAGTTGTCCTTAATTAGAATCTGCATTCTCCTTTATTGATATTTTATATATCTCATATTTCACTAAGTATTATGCCTGGTACATAAGGATTTTAATAAATGAACTCTTAATTTCTGGCCATAAAGAAATGTCTGACAGTTTAATGTGATACTTCTGTGCTCCTCAGTGTGCTTTTGGCCATCGCTGATTGATTTAAAGTTAAATAACTGAGTTGAGAAGGACTGATTAGATTGTGAACTGGGAATCAGAAGCCTACACATTGGGAGAACCACAGCACAGCTGTGGGAGGTAGTTGGAGCTGCTCCACTTCATGGGGCCCCTTGCTGCTGAGGTCTCTGGAGCTGCTGAATTTCTGTGCTTCTTGAACTTGGTTGTTCAGCACTTTCCTAGCTTCTGCGAGGTACTTCATTGTCCCTGCAGTAAATCCCAGTTATTACTCAAATAAGCAAAGCTAATTCAACACAGATTCTCTTACTTGCTATTAAAAGAACTGTAGCAAAACATTAAATAAAGAAAAAGCCACATTGACCTTTTTTTTTTCCATTTGAGGATAGATTTAGCTGTAGAAATATGATTTTAGAGCTGAAAGAGAGACCTTGGCAATCTTCTGGTCTTGTGTTTTAAAATTCTTTCGATTGTGACCCACAAGAATATATTTTACTGTAAGATTCACACCTGGTTTACCTAGTTATACATATCTTACAGAAACAAAAGCACTTACTATAACATGATATCTTTTTCTATTCTATTTGGAAAAAATATAGATGTGACCAATTAAATTGACTTTGTACATGCTCCATGAATGTATTATAAATCCATATTTTAAAATACTAAATTAAATTGCTTTATTTTATAGAAGAAAGTGGTAAAATGAAGTATTTAATCCTAGACTATTGCACCCATGCTTTTCTTTTAAAAATGTATTTTCACATACAAATTTCGAACAGCTTCTGTTTGAAAAGAACTGAGACTAGAGTTTGTAGGTGGACTTGCTTCCTTAAAATTTACCTGATCTCACTAGGTGTGGTGGCACACACCTGTAAATCCTAGCACTTGAGAGGCTGAGGCAGGAAGATCACCATGAGTTAAAGACAAGCCTGAACTACATAACAAGACCCTGTCTCAAAAAAATAAAAACAACCAACCAACCAAAAAAACACCTAATCTCTTATACTCTAGCCAGTTTGTTTCCTGAAATACCACTTTAATATCATATTTTTCAATTAAAATTTTTGTTTTCTTTGACTTGAAAAGCAGTGTGTATTGTTGCAGGTGCATACCCTTTTAAATTTGCCCATTTTTCAGAGCTAGCTACTGTATGGGGGAAGTTGCTACAGCCTATGAGATAAATAATTTTGTTTATGATCTCATGTTCATAAGAAGACATTTAAAGCAGTGAAAGCTAAGGTAGTTAGGAAACCACCTGATAATTATAGACCTTCTGTCAATAAATCCACCCCCATTGGATAGGAATGAAAGACAGTATTGCTCATTAGTGTTTGCTGAACTGTCTTGTCATTCTTGGACAGCAATAATTTTTGGTGATTACTGAAAATGAATTAAGTGTATATTAATGACATACAATGTATCCATGTGTTAAAATTATACAATATCCTATTATGTGTACTTTTTATGTTTTTGTGTATCTGTTAAAAATAAAAATAAAAAATTTTAAAAATTGATAAACACTTAAAATGTATATATTAACTTTTTTGTTTTTTAAAAAGCAAAAAAGGATAATTGTGTATTCATTGTAGCTTAGTAACTTAAATAGATGGTATAAGGTGACTTAGCGCTAGTATCTGAGACCTGTTATTATTCTGCAGTACTGTGTTCTCCCTAAGTTTAGAGACCTTAAAAAATAAAATACATGGGGCCGGGAATTTAACTCTGTGGTGCTGCCACCTGCCTCACAAGCGCAAGGTCCTGAGTTCTATCCCCAGTACCAAAAATAAATAAATAAAATAAAATACAACATACATACACATACAATTGGAGCACAGAGCGATACATTTTTAGCAGGTTTATATACATTATTTTAAATATATGAAATTATAATCCAGTGCTGTAGAACAGTGGCAGTCACCGCAGTTGTCTGTAGCCATCACATCCCCAGTCTGTGTTGAGCAGATTGACCCCTCTCGTGATACTGACCTATCTTTTTAGTTTGATAGATTATAGTAGTTTAGCAAATTTGTTTTATTTTACTAATGTCAGTAATGTGATTTAATAAAGTAGATGATCGGGCCAGGGATTTAGCTCAGTGGCACTGCACCTACCTTGCAAGCTCAAGGTTGTGAGTGCGATCCCTGATACCAAAAAACAAAGTAGATGATCATTAAAAACTTGATATTTAATTTAAGCAAATAAATATTCAAACTCATTTACTTCAGTAAATAAGTCCTTGTATTGAACATCAGTGCTCAGATTCTGGCTGAGCCTACACTGCTACATATTTGGATACAGTGTTACAAAGTTGCCTCAGGCTCTATCTTTTCAGGAAGTTCTTTTGATGTATATACAGGGATGTGAAAATACTGCGTATTTTTCTGAAGGTAAAAAGTATTACTTTGTGGTAAACAAGTAAATTTTAAAAGGTAACTTTAGAGAATGAGAATTGTGAAAAAAATAAAAGCAGGATAATAGGATAGTGACATGAAGAATTGTGTGCTGGTTTGTTAGAAGTGGTTAGAGGCAGCCTTACACAGAAGAATATATTTGAGCAGAGATCTGAAATAAAAGGAACCAGTTAGAAGAATGTAGAGGAATGGACATTGCTGACAGAGGAGCTGAATACAAAAGCCCCCAGTTGATTGATAATCCACAAAATAAAATTCATGTGTGGATAATAGAAGTTCTAAGAATTTCCTTTCCTGGTGGGAGCAACTTTCAGGAATTTGTAATTTTAGACCTACATTTATTTACACTATAATTTGTATGATGGGAAGTACCTGATTCATTCAATCATTACTTGTTGAAAATTACTGTGGGCTGAGGCCAGTGTTGGCACCCCTGTGGCACGCATATTATTGTATTTTTCTTTTAAGACAAAAGATGTTGATGTATGAATTGTCTTTTCTAAACTAAAACCTCAGTATTCAGGTTTAATTGCAGCGTTGGCACTTTGTGATAAGTAAGTAGGTTTTGGGTCGCAATTTGGCATTCATTCTCTAGAAGGTTCACCATCACTGGCCTAGGCAATGGGATGTAGTATTGAGAAGACAGACTAACCCCCTCTTGTATGAAACTACAATTTTGGAAGCAAAAATGTCCAGTAAATAAACAAATGACAACAATTTTAGAAAATTGTAAATGCTATGAGGAAAATAAATCAGGAAAGGGCTATATGGACTGAAACATGCTATTTTCGTGAGAGATGGTCATGCAAGTCTTGTCTGAAGAGCTGACATTTGAACTGAGACCTAAATAGCAAGTAACGAGAATGTGAAGATCTGGGGAAAGAATTATATGCATAAGAAACAGCAGGCTTAGTACCCCTGATGTAGGAGTGAGTGTGGTGTGTTTCAGGAACTACAAGGCCACTGAGATTGGTAGTGACAGAATTGGTAGGGAGAGTGATGTGCGATCTGGTTAGAAGAAAAATAGAACCTTTTAGGCTGCAGTAAGTCCACGTGTTCTGGGTGACAAGGAAGTTATCGGAGGATTTTAAGCAGGTTAATTGGATCTGATTGTTTAGAAAGTTGCTTTGTAGGGAGTAGATACAGAGAATGGGGTGAGGTGTCTGGGAATCAGGAATTGTATTTTGGGCATGTTAAGTTTGCAATGCCTTGTACATATCAAATAAGCAGTTGGATTGTGAGTCTGAGGTTTAAAAGTCCTGTGTAGATTTAGATTTGAATAAAAGCACTTAGGAAGAGAATGTAGATAATCAGAAAATTCCATTATGAAAATTTGAGCATTATAGGAAAAGTTTCTTTTTTGTAAATGTCAGTATTTTAATGTACTGTATTAATATTACCGTAAAATGAAATAATTTGGAAACAGTAGATGATAGCTATCTGGTTTTGCTAAGAAGAGAGTGCTATACCAATATGAAATTACTGTTCCTTGCATAGGGAAATAAAGGGTCAACATGATTAATAATCTAGAAAAGAACAGAAGCTTCTTTCATCAAAAAGTTCTGCTAAGCTTCTTCTGCAAAAAATTTATTCCTGTAAGTATTGAAAATGCATAGTTTAGTGCTATTATGGTATTTGATCAGAGCTCAGTAACATTCTGATTGTTCCTTGATCTGCCCTTCAGATTGCTTTATAGAGAATTATGTGAGAACTATGCACAGAAAGAAAACATGTTATCTCGTGTTTAATTCCTGCCCCCCACCATGCAGAAATCTAGTAAATTAAACTGAAGAAAGTAAACAGGCTCTTTTTATCTTTAGCTAGATTGGCCAAGAATCAGGTGGTTATAAGATGTCCTTTATTTCCTCTAACAATCAAATGTGGTTTTTATTATTCCAGTAGGATCAGTAACCATCCTGCCTGTTTCAGAGGCAGAAGATCCTGAGGATGAGAGCTAGAAGCCTAGGCAGGAGTGTGTGCAGGGACAGACAACAAGGGCAAGAGAAGTTGTCAGTGGTGGAAGACTAGGGAAAAATTAGGTGAACAAAGAGGAAAGAGAGGCAGTGAAAGTTGAAGGTGGTGCCATAGTTTGGATCTGGAAAGTCCCCTAGAGGCCCATGTGTTAAACAGTTGTCCCCAACCTGTAGTGTTAGGGAGGTAATGCAGCATTTAGGAGGTGGGGTCTCATGGGAAGTTTGAGGTTGCCCTAATACCCCGGGGACTTGCCCTCAAAAGGACGCTGTGGGATCCTGGTCTCTTCTTTCTCGATTCCCAGCTATGAGATGAGCAACTCTGGTCTGCTTCACTCTCCCTGCCACAAGCCCAAAAGTAACACGGCCAATTGATCATGGACTGGAACCTCCAAAATTGTGAGCCAAAGTAAACTTTTTCTCTTTATAAATGGATTATCTCAGGAATTTGTTACAATAACAAAAAGCTAACACAGTGGGGAAAAGGATGGGGCTAGAATGATAAGACATTTTCCAGGAAGGTGCTGTCTTAAGTCCCCTTACTTGGAAAAATCATTAAAAAACAGAACTAAGGGTTTGTGAGAGCTCCTCTTAAGTCTCTTATGTACCAGTCACAAGGAAGAGAAAAGAAGAGAAGGATGATATGCCTTTGCTCCTGAGGGAGCAGGTCTTGAGCTCGTGAACACTAGCCACAAAGGCAGGGGTGAAGAAATGGCCATGACTCAGTGTGGATCTGCAGCCTCTTTGAATGTGCCACCCCTACACAACACGGGGCCCAGACTGAGATTTGGAATCTATTTCTCTTTCCTGGATATGTAGTAAAGGGGCAGATGGGCTGCTTAGAACAAAGCATTTCCTTCCTCTTGAGCCAACTTTATGGTTTAAAAGGATGCAGAGGTTTTTGTTTATTTTGTCTGTATGATAGAGCTACGTCAGAAAAACACAATGTCAATGGCAGAACCATGGTAGAACATCTTGTGTGATAATCTGAAAAGAAAAAGAATATTGTGTTTATCTTTGTTATGCTCTTTCTGGTGAGTGAGGAGAAAACAAAGGTACTGACAGAGTAAAAAGTACTGAACAAGAACTAGATTCTGAAAGAAGGAGAAGTCATTCAAAATTCCTGTGAAGAGTGGTGGAAATTCTTTGTTTTCTCCCTTCAGATTTGAATAGAATGATCTGTAATTCAGGAAACACACATTCATTGAGCTTTGACTGTTAGGTGTTCTGGAGGAGGTTCTCAAACTTGTAGAGTTTATAAGAGAGTCTGCATGATTAGATTGTTTCGACCTTATGATTTTAAAATAAGTACATGTCTGCTTTCAAATAAAACTGAGAAAAAAGATGGTGGACTTCTGGTTTCAATTAAGTAACGATTATTTGACTTCTCTTTACACCTGCTTTTCAGGTCCAGCTGTGTTGCTTAAAATTTAACAGTTTTATTTAGTATAAAACACTGGTTTTCATAAAGTGAAACATCTTGAGGTACAAATAGATCTGTTAATACCAAAGTTGTATGGTGCAAACAGAAATCCAATAACCATAGATTTCAGATTGTCCAGATTCTTTTATTACACAGTTGCATTGTATTGATCTAGAAATCTTTTAATTATAAAAATAATTCTGAGTTTCATTGTATTTAGCAAAGAGCAAGAACAAATAAAATCCAAATAATAGGGGTGACCTAAGGTTTCTGCCTTGGTGCTTGGCACAAGATGATGTTTGAAGACAGTCAGATTCTTTACCTTAGAAGTTTGAATAAATCATGGAAGGCATTTGAAATTTAGCAGAGTCACAAGGTAGAGTCAGGACTAGAGGAGCCAGGTGAAACAATAGAGTTAAGTGTGCGAAGAGTGCCTCGAAAGACATCATCACCATCTTTCCATGTTAATGAATAGGGATCCATACCATTGAAGGCTGATATTCTGGGGTATGAAAATACCACATTTGTATTTATCCAGTCCAATCACAACAGTGACATCAGAATTCAGATTTTAAAAGACAAAAATACTTAGACCATCGTACTTAGAATAAGCAGACTGGGTATATATTATAGTGGCCTTTTTTGATGAAAAAAAACCCAAAGAAAAAATTAGAGTGGGAGGAATGGTTGTGGTACACTGCATAGATGGTAAATTGTCTTGGACACGTTTAAGTTTAAGATGCCTTCAGGACACTCAGGAAGACATAGATGCTCAATGAGGCGTGGACTGGAGATAAGTTTGGGAATCAGTGGAATGGAACTGATCATTTGAAGGTATAGGGATTGGGACAGCATGTTTAAAATTAAGAGGGAAGACAAGTGATAAAACTGTTATGAATACAGCTACTTCAGTAGTACATAGAAATACTGTGCAGAATAGCTGAAGGTATAAGATAAAGAATTGAAGGGCCGGGGATTTAGCTCAGTGATTCTGCTGCCTGCCTAGCAAGCGCAAGGTCCTGAGTTCAATCCCCGGTACCAAAAAAAAAGAGAATTGAACAACTCTGAATAATACTGGAATCTTCTTGTTTTGAATGTATACTTTCTGGGATTTATTTTCCATTTTGCTAGCTAGTCATTTTTTGGTATTATATCTCAAATTGGGAAAATATAACCGTTTAATAAATATAAAACATCATGATATATTGAAAAACAGCTCAAAGATTTTTCATACTTTGAAATAAAAGTAGGAGTTCTTTTTTTAATAAATTTTAAATGACGCATACAGGTTCAGAAACTCTTTGGATGTCAAATGCATAATAGAATGTATTGGTACCAGTTTTTGGTAATAAGCCTTCCCTTTTTAATTTCAGAAGAGTTACACTACACCGTTAGTTTCCATGTAACTAAGAATATAAGAATATTATTGGAGCTGTGGGTGGTGCCATGTGTTTATAATCCACCCGTTTGGGAGGCTGAGGCAGGAGAATCGCTGTGAGTTTGAGGTCAGCCTGGGTTACATAGTGAATTCAAGAGCAGGCTAAACTATATACTTAGACCCTGTCTCAAAACACAGAACAAACAACCAAAAGAACATTAGAGAAAGACAGAAAATGAAAGGAAAACTACTTTCTTAAATATCATTAGTAATATTTATTGAATTGTTAATATCTACAATTGGAATTTAGGTTTAAATAATATCAGTAGTCAATGATTCATTACAAGTTAGTATTTTAAATGATTTATATATAATGTGGCCTACTAAAATTATCGAGGTGGTGTTTTATGTGGAGATTACTGTTAATTATTTGAAAAGTTGGTAGTGGGAAGGCGTCACCAGCTAAAAGGCTTTTTAAAAATCCTTGACAGTCTTTTAACCTTTTATATATTTTTCATGTTAAGAGTTAACAAGAGTGGGCCGGGGATTTAGCTCAGTGGTTCTGCCGCCTGCGCCGTGAGCATGAGGACCCGAGTTTGATCCCCTGTACCAAAAAAAAAAAGAGTGAAGATTTGAGTTATTCCATAGGTAGAAGTGTTTCTTGGGAGTTAGGCCATCAGGTCATTTTTTTCCTTAATTTGAAGACAAAAGCTTTGTGTTCAAGATCTGTTCCAGCACACTGGTTCATACTGTCACACCCCTTTCATGGAACCATGGGTTTTTCTGAAAACGACCTAATGGGTGAGGTAACTTCCAGATACATAACTCTGTTTTCTTGATAGCGGGGGCCTCTGGTCAGCGTCTCTCTGCACAGGCCTTGAGAACTTGGCTTAGGTACAGATTCCTTTCTTAGTTCCAACTCTACAGCATGTTAATTCGGGCATTGCTTGCCAGCAGGCAGTGGATTACAAAAAAAATGGATGTTTTCTAGATACTGGATAGGATGGAGGAAAGCTGTTCCTACTTCTTACTATGCTGTTTGAGTATCTGTTATAACTGTGTTTAGCTCTTGCGAACCTACCCATTATTACTCAAAAGTGATTGCCTCTATAGTTTATATAAAGACCTAGTAATATGGCTAGTTGCCAAAGGGAATATCACAACCCACCTTTTTCTCTTTTTCTTACATAGTACTTGGGAAATGAAAACAGACTGGATGGTAGCGGCAAATTAGGAAACAGCCACAATTTTGTCTGACCTTGGTGTGATTCATTTTCTTTTTCTGGAAGAAAGCTGAAAGAAATTTGCTAATAAACTTCCTTTCAGGCAATTTTTTGAGTGTTAACTGAAGCTTTTACTAATGGTTATTTTTATATGATATAATGTATTTCAGTGTATTCTATGTAGCTTTTAGATTTTGAGATCTGAAGCATGATTTCTGGCTCAAAACCAAATATGCCTGGAAAACTTTCAAATCTGCAAAGCTGTAATACACAAAAATACTTGGACGAACAGCATATGTGACTGGTTAAAGTACACTGCAAATGTATTGGTTAGCAAATGAAAGACATAACTATCATTTGGTATTGTTGGCATAAGGTAGTAGCAATTATGTTGAGTGGTGGTGGACAAGCCTGAGCTGCCATATACTGTATAAACTTTCATAAAAATAAAGCTTGAGCAGGTCACTATGGGTAGCACATTTGGCAAATGCAAGTATTCCATTCTTAAATCTTGATTTTTTTTTTTTATATAATCATCTACTTTAGTGGGCTTTTCTTAGGGCCTGTGTTTTACCGTCTTGGTCACTGCTTTTTTTTTTTTTTTCTTTTTCCTGCTTACATGTCTGATAGGTCATTGACAACTCCATCAATTCCTTAAAGTATTAGTTGATTTAACATTTCTTTGGGGAAAACGCTAAATGATTACAATAAAGTTTAAAGAGTGTCTTTGGTATTTGTAATAAACTATTCTGTAATCTCATAGGCATACAATGACTATGTAATGCCTTAAGTGATAAAAACCACTGTAAAACTTTGTTACTTAAGAACTATTTAGATTACTTTGATAAACATCTCATTTGATGCCTCTGTACATGATGGTTGTGAAGAATTTTTTCCTTGAGTTTTCTTCTAGAAGCTTATTGTTTTAGCCTTTACATCTAGGTCTATGATTCATTTTCTTTCCCATTAAGTTTATTGGTACATTTTAAGTATACAATACAGTTACATTCATCATTGGGATCTTGTACCATTACATGAGTATCTTGGTTGTTATTTTTTTCCCCTTCCTTGTCCTCCCTTCACCCCCTCCACCCTTCCCTTTTTGCAAAGAATTTGTTTCCATTTTCTTCTTTTTCTTATTTTTTTTGCCATTTTTGCCTTTGCCCTACCCCTCCCACTTCCCCTACTCCTTTAGACCTTTTCTTCCTGTTACACAATATCAATTATATATATTTTTAAAAGGATATAGAAAGCATATTTCAAAAATCTGTTTTGAAATAAATTTGACAACTTCTAGGAAGTACCTTGGAAGACAAATTAATGAAACTAACTTGGAGGAAATATAAAATTTGAATAGCACCTATTAAAGAAAGTATATTCCTAGCTCGAAAACCTACCTATATGACAACAGCAGGCTCATATACATTTTAACTGATAAATTATATCAAACAACTACAGCAGAAAAAAGAAGGAACACTTCTCCCCTCATTTTAGGAAATCAACATTGTGCTAATCCTAAAACTGGATAAAGATAATAGAAGAAAAAAGTATGAACACAGATAGAAATTTGTTTAACAAAACAAACTATTGGAAGTCAGATCTGGCAGTATGTAGAAAGTGGTTTTGTTATAGGGATGGCAGTGTTGATTCAGCATTGGAAGATCCACCCCCATTTTAACAGAGGAAAGGAAAAAGCCATATGATCCTATTAGAGCTGGGGATTTAGCTCATTGGTTCCGCCGCCTGCCTCACAAGTGCAAGGTCCCAAGTTCGATCCCCAGTAAAAACAACAACAACAACAACAAAAACCTTATCTAACTTATTTCTGGGGATTTAGCTCAGTGGTTCTGCCACCTGCCTGGCAAGTGCAAGGTCCTGAGTTCGATCCCCAGTACCCAAAAAAAAAAAAAAAAAAAATCCTGTCACTAGTTGGAGAAAAAGTATTGGACCAGATTCTACAGCTGTTCATGGTAAAAGCTATCAGAAGACTAGAAGTAGAACAGAAACTTCTCAACAAATTAAAGACATGTACTCCATACTTCCAGCGAGAACGCCTTGTATGAATGGAGAAGATACAATGCTTTCTCCTTAAGGTGGGGAACAAGGGCAGATATGCTTACTCTTTATCTGTCCATTAAACTTTGAAACCTAGGCCCAAACCAAAATAGTCTGGCAATAAAATGACACAAGTAGGATAGGATTGGCAAGGTAGAAGCAAAATCTTTATATGTAGATGAAATGATCATGTACAGAGAAAATACTAAGAAATCTCTAGGAGCCCCTAGAACTTGTATTTGAATTTAGCAGGATTAGAAAACACAAAGTATATATAAAAATTCAGGTCTGTGTATACGTGCTATAAATGAAGAATTGGATACTCAAATTTAAAAGTTATGTAACAGTACAAAGGACTTAGAAAAGTTAAAAAAAAAAAGACAAAAAACAGTGTTGGAAGATGTTTAGTACCTAATTTTAAGACTTCTTCTACAGCTACAGTAATCAAGGCAGTGTTGGTGTAAGGAAAGACAGATCATTGGAGTAAAACAGAGAATCTAGAAATAGAACCACACATATATGGTCCACTGAATTTTGAAAGTTTATTTAACATTAGCATTTTATAGAATATAAACTGAATTCAAGAGCCAAGGAAGAGAGTGTTTTCACCAAATGGCACTAGAACACCTGGTATCCATATATAAAATATTAACCTCAACCCTTTATTACCATACATGAAAATAACTTAAAGGGATCTATGAACCTAAATATGAAAACCTAAAAGTATAAAACTTTAAGAAGAAATTGTAAGGGAAAATGTTTATGAATTCAGGGTAGGCAATAACTACCTAGGATACGAAAGACATGATGTATAAAAGAAAAAAAGTGATAAACGAGATTCCATCAAAATTTAGAACTTTAAATGACATTATTAAAATGAAAAGTAGTCCTTGAACAGACCATATTTACAATGCATATAACCTATGACTAGAATATATAAAGAACTCTTACAGCTCAGTAATAGACAACCCAATTAAAAAGTAGACATAAGAAGATGATAAATGGCCAGTATAGCACAAGGAAAGGTGTGCAACTCTAGAATCACAAAAATACTAATCAGTACAATAAGATTGAATTATACACTCATTAGGGAGATGAAGTTAAAAGTTTTAAAAGCCTTGTCATGACTTTTTCTTTTTGTTGAATTCTCCCCCCTTTGTGTTTAATTTGTCACGCCCAATGGATTCATTCTGTTGGGCTTCCTGGGGTTGTGATCCTCATTGTCTTTTCCTAGGATATTGTCTAAAATTTTTTGGAGTGCCGATTTGATATTCATGAAGTTCCTGAGGTGCTCTTTATCATGAAAGTATCTTATTTCTCCATCAGTTTTGAAAGATAGTTTTGCAGGGTACATCAATCTGAGTTGGAGGCTGTTTTCCTTTAGGGCTTGAAATACATCACTCCAAGCTCTTCTTGCCTTGAGGGTTTGCATTGAGAAGTCTGCTGTGATTCTGTTGGGCTTTCCTTTTTATGTGATTTGTTTCTTTTCTCTCACTACTTGTAGAACTTTGTTCTTCTGTTGGGTTTCTGGAATCCTAACTATTATATGCCTATATGTAGATTTTTTTTGATCAAGGCTAGCTGGAGTCCTATATGCCTCACTTATCTGTATGTCAAGTTCTTTTCCCCTCCTTGGGAAGTTTTCTGCCATCACTTCTGTGAACAGTTTTTTTATGTCATCTGTACTCTCTCCTCTTTCTTCATTGACTCCAATCAGTCTTATGTTATTCTTCTTTGCATTGTCTAGCAGCTGCTGGATTGATTTCTTGTGTTCCCTTACAATTTTAAAGCAATTTTTCTTTTCCTGGTCACTAATTGCAATCTTATCTTCTATATCTGAAATTCTATTCTTACATTGGTTCATTCTGCTGGGCAGACTTTCGATGGAGTTTTTAGTCTCCTGGAAATCTGTTTGCATCTGTTTTATGGATTCCATTTGTTTCCTATGTTGGGATTCCATCATGTTGCTCAGATCCTCTATTTTTTTTAATCTGTGTCCTCTCTAGATTTATTAATCATGTCTTGCACCATGAGCACAATCTTTGCTGTTATCTGAGTAATTATTTCTGATTTCATTTTTCCCAGATCCTCTTTTGTTACCAGTTCAGAGAGTCCAGGTGGTTAAATACCAGATTGTTCCATCTCGTTTCCCTTTGGGGTTGCTGTATGTGATCCGGAAGTCTGTTTTTGAGGCTTGTTTACGCATCTTCTCATTTCCTCGGGGCACAGCTGGGGGGGTGGTGTGCTTCTGGTGCCCGTGCAGCTCAGCTTCTCTGCCCTAGGAGCTTGGGATGGTGGCGGGGGAGCTTCCTTCAGGTTGCTGGGACCAGCTCACCTTCTGTGCTCTAGGACCATGGGATGGCGGCAGGGGAGCTTCCTTCCGGATGCTGGGACTGGCTCACCTCTCCTATGATTCATTTTTAATCCCTTTTTTCATATAGTGGGATCAAGATTCTTTTTTTCTTTTAAACAAAGATACCTAATTGTTCTAGCACCATTTATTGAACACTGTTTTTCCCCTCTTGATTGACTTTGAAATCTGTTTCTTTTTTCATTTGATGTCTGTTAGGCCAGTACCATACAGTCTTGACTTCTGTAGTTTTATAGTTAAGTCTTGAAAGCTGTAGTGTAAACCACCCCATTTTGTTATTTTTTAATCAAAATTGTTTTATTCTAGGTTTTAAAAAAGCTTGCTTGATTTGGACTGGAAGTAGTACATTGAATCTATAGACCATCTTGAGAAGAATTGGTATTTTAGCAATGTTGAGTCTCCTGGTGTACCAAACATAGTGTCTCTTCTCATTTAAGTATTCTTTACCTCAGCAGAATTTTATAGTTTTTTTGTATGAATCTTATTCATGCTTTGTTAAATTTTACTCAGTTTTATATTTTTTGATTAGAAATGGAATTGTATTTTAAATTTAATTTATAGTTGTTCATTTTTAATACTTAGAAATATAATTAAATTTTGAAAATTGATTTTGTATCTTATAACCTTGCTAAATACATTCATTCTTTTTTTTTTTTTTTTTTGGTACTGGGGATCGAACTCGGGTCCTTGCACTTGCAAGGCAGGCAGTGGAACCACTGAGCTAAATCCCCAGCCCTACATTCATTCTTAGTACATCCATTTTTGTCCATATTTCAGGATTCTTAACATGCAATCATGTTGTCTATAAAATTATTTTCTTCCTTTTTACTATATATGCCTTTTTTCTTTTTCTTCCCTTATTGCAGTGCCTGAGATTTCTAGATATATTGAGTAAAAATGGTGAGACCAGACATCCTGCCTTATTCCTCATATTTGGGAAATAAGCTCAGTTTTTTATTCTAAATATGCTGTCTGTAGGACTTTTGAGAGTGTCCTTTATCAGATTAAGGAGGTTCCCTTCTATTCCTGATTTGCTAAGAAATGTGTTTATGAGTGTGTGTTTTAAAATCATGAATTGGTGCTGTGTTCTTCAAATGTCTTTTCTGCTCCTATTAAGAAAACCATATGACTTTCTTTGTTTAAACTTTTAATATATGAGTTACACTGATTTTCAAATATTGTGTTAGTCATCAGTCCATGATCACTTGACTTTCTTGTTTCTAGGCATGTGGCATGGCAGAAACATCCTGGCAGAAGGATGTAGTGGAGGAATGCTGCTTACTGCATGACATCCAGAAAGCAGAGAGGAAGAGGTGGGGGATAAGAAGTAGTCCCAAAGTCATGCCCCCATGATCTACTCCCTTCGACTAGGCCACACCTCCTGTTTCCATCACCTCCCAATAATGCCATCAATTATGACCTCATCAATGGATTAATGATCATCAGGGGACATTAAAGCCCTCCTGATCTAATCACTTCTATAGGCCCCACCTCTGCACATTGCTTCATTGGAGATCAAATCCTCAATATATGTGTCTTTGAGGGGATACTTTATATTTAAACTATAAGAAATAGTAAGCCAGTTTTGAATTCCTGGAACTTAACTCATTTGGTCATGATATATTATCCCTTTTAGGTATTGATGGGTTTAATTTGCTAATATTTTCTTAAGGATATTTGTAGCCATGTTCAGGAAAGATATTTTTCTTCTAATTTCTTTGTCTGGTTTAAGTGTCAGAATAATAGTGACTGTATATAATGAATTACAAACAGTTCTGTTCTTTATTTTCCTAAAGACTTCATCTAAGATTGGTATAATTTGTTCCTTTAGTGTTTGATAGAATTTACCAGTTAAGCTATCAAAGCTTGATGTTTCCTTTGTGGGAGAGTTTTAAAAGGACAAATTAGTTTTTAAAAATAGGGTTATAGCTATAAAGATTTTCTGTTTGTGTCAATTTTAGTTATGTGGTATCTTTCAGGACATTTACCCATTTTAATCTCAAATTTATTAGTTTTAGATTGTTCGCAATATTCCCTTAGTATTCTTTTAATATGTATAGTCTATAGTGATGTCCCTATTATCAATTTCAGTTAATTTTTTCCTCATTGTTGCATTATTTTTAAAACTACTTTTTATTTTTTATTTTATTGATTCTGTTCTTACCTTTATGATTTCCTTTTCCTTATTTTAGTTTAATTTGCTTCCCTTTTTCTAGTTTCTTACGATAGATTCTTAGGTCACTGATTTTCAAACTTTCATCTTTTCTGATATGGATACTTAAAGACATAAATTGCCTTCAAGGCTCTGCTTTAATTGCAGCCTGCACATTTTGACATGGTTTCATTACCATTTAATTCCAAATACTTTCTAAATTTCCTTTTGACTCACAGATTGTTTAGAAATATTATTTTGAGTATCCTTTTTTTTTTGGAGGGGGTACCAGGGATCGAACTCAGAATCTTGCGCTTTTGAGGCAGGCAGCAGCACCACTGAGCTAAATCCCCGGCCCCTAGAAGTATTATTTTAATTTTCAAATACTTGGATTTTTTCCAGCTGTTTTATTTATCTATCTACCTACCTATTTATGTTTTGTGGTGCCGGGGATGGAACCCAGGGCCGTGAACATGGTAAACAAGCATTTATGTATGTAGTTCTGTATACATCTAGATTCATGAGTCCAGATTTTTTTTTTTTAATTATACTGAAACTGGAGGTTCAGCTCAGTGCTTCTGTATGTCTGCCTAGCATATAGAAGGCCCTGGGTTCAATCTGCAGTATCACCAAAAAAAAAGTTTTATACCCTTTACTGAGTTTTTCCTACTGGTACCATCTTACATAACGATGATATAGCAGAAAAATCAGGATTGGCACATCCACAAGCCTTATTTAGATTTTACCAGACTGATATGCACTTCATTTGTGTATGTCTATGCAGTTCTATATACATGCAGATTCATGTAACCATCATCACAATCAAGATTCAGAACTATTGCATTGCAACAAAGATGCTTTTATAGCCACAATTTTCTCCCTCCTCGTAGCTCCCCCATCACCTGTCCCCCACTCCCTGACCCTGTTTTTTAGATTTACTGTTTTCTTTTTTTTTTTTTTGGTACTGGGGATTAAACTCAGGACCTTGTGCTTTCGAGGCAGGCAGTGGAACCACTGAGCTAAATCCCTGGTCCTTAGATTTAATGTTTTCTAGGTTTTATGTTTTGGGACAATTGTAAGTTACAACAAAATTGAACAGAAAGTAGAGGTGTCCCATGCACCCCCATCCCCTAAATAGTCTCCATTATCAACATAACCCACCATAATGGTGCAGTTATTACAATTGATGAATGTACATTGACACATTATCACTCAAAGGTCATCTTTTACATTAGAGTTCATTTTTGGTGTTTTAAATTTGTTATGTAGGTTAGGACAAATGTGTAATTTTTTGTATTTACTGCTATAGTATGATATACACAGTAGTTTCTCTGTTCTGAAAATCTTCTATGCTCTGCCTGTTCATCCTTCCCTCCTTCTAACCCTAGCAACCACAGATGATTTTATTGTCTCCATCATTTTATCTTTTCCATGATGTCATATATTTGGAATCATAAGCATATGTAGCCTTTACGAATGACTTCTTTCTTTTAGTAATATGCACTTAAGTCTCTCCTCATGTATTTTGTGGCTTGATAGTTCATAATTTATTTACCAGTTCATTTACTGAAAAACATGCTTGAATGCATCCAAGTGTTGGCAGTTATGAATAAAGCTGCTGTAAACATCCATTTGCAAGTTTTTGTGTGGACATAATTTTTCAACCCTTTGGGTAAACATCAAGGAAAATGATTGTTGGATCACTTAGTAAGAATATGGTAAGTTTTGTAAGAAATCAGCAGTCTGTCTTCTTAAGTGACTACATCATTTTGCATTCCCACCAGCAGTTGGTGAGAATCTGTGTTGTTCCATATTCGTTCAAATATTTAGTGTTGCCAGTGTTCTAGATTTTCATTATTCTAATAGATACGTAATAGTGTCTTGTTTTAATTTGTTTTTCCCTGATGACATACTATTTGGAGCATCCTTTCATATACTTATTTGCTATCTGTTTATTTTACCTAGTGAGATGTCTGTCAAAATCTTTGGTATTTTTTCCCCTTGTTTCTTTTCTTTCTTTCTTTTGTGTTTATATGGGGAAGGGGGTGCTGGACATTGAACCCAGGCCCTTCATACTGAGCACATCTCCATCGCAATTTGGGTTTGAATTTGTGATCCTCCTTCCTCAGCTTCCCAGAATACTGGGATTACACAGATGTACCACCACACCCAGCTGGATGTTTTAATTGGGTTGGTTTCTTATTGTTGAATTTTAAGTGTTCCTTTTATATTAGGAATAATAGTCCTTTATTAGATAGCTTTTGCAAAATTTTTTCTCGCCTATGTCTTTTCATTCTCTTGACAATGTCTTCTACAAAGGAAAATAATTTTTTTTTTTTAGTAAATTCTTTTATTGGTACATTATAGGTATACAACATAATTACATTTCTCATTGGGAATTGTACCTTTACATAATGCATCTTGGTTCTTATGTTTTCCCCATTCCTAGCCTGCCCTTCACCCCCTCCACCCTTCCCTATTTACAAAGACTTTATTTCCGTTTTTTCCATTTCTCATCATTTTTCCTTTCCCTTCTTTCCTTTCTCCTACCCCTCCCACTAACCCTACCCCTTTGAACCTTCCTATTTTGCATTATCGATTATTCACTCTAATCATTGGTACATTTTAGGTATACAATATAATGACATTCATCATTGGAAATTTGCACCTTTACATAGTCTCTCTTGGTTCTTATTTTTCACCTTTGCCCAGCCCTCCCTTCAACCCCTCCATTCCTCCCTATTTACAAAGATTTTGTTCCTATTTTTCCATTTTCTCATATTAATCCCATTCCCTTCTATCCTTTCCCCTAGCCCTCCCACTTCCTTCCCCTTTGCCCCTTTTCTTCCTGTTTCACATTACCTATGACACATTTAGTCCTTATTTACCCTTTCAGTTTCTCACGCGAGAGAAACTATTCAGTATTTATACATGTGTGTCCTATTTATTTCACTTAAGAGTATGGCCTCAATGTGCATCCACTTAGCTATAAATGTCTCTAATTTCTCGTTTTTTTATGGCTGAGTAGTACTCCATTTTATAAAAAAAAACATATTTTCTTTATCCAGTCTCCAGTTGATGGGTATTTGGGCTGTTTCCAAGTTTTAGCCATTACAAACTGTGCTCCTATAAACATGGGTGCACATATATCACTGTGGTATGATTCTTTTAATTCTTTGGGGAAGATCCCCAGCAGTGGAATAGCGGGGTCAAATGGGACTTCCAGTCCTAGTTCTTTGAGGTATCTCCATACTGATTTCCACAGTGGTTGGACCAGTCTACACTCCCACCAGCAGTGGAGCAGGGTTCCTCTTTCCCCACAGGCCCGCCAGCATTTGTTATTGGTTGATTTCATGAAAGCAGCCATTCTTTCTGGAGTGAGGTGGAATCTCAGCATTGTTTTCATTTGCATCTCTCGAATGACCAGTGATATTGCACATTTTTTCATGTATTTAATTGCTCTTTCTACTTCTTTGCCTGAGAAATGTGTGTTCATTTCAGATGCCCATTTTCGAATTGAGTCTTTAAATTTGGGAGGTCTGATCTTTTTAAGTTCTTTATAGATTCGAGATAGTAGACCTTTGTCTGAGGAAGAGCAGATGAAGATTTTTTCCCGTATTGTGGGTTGTCTCTTCACACTGCTGGTGGTTTCTCTTGCTGTGCAGAAGCCTTTTAATAAGAAGAGATCCCACTTGTTGATTATTTGTGCTAGTTCATGGGCAATTGAGGTTTTGTTCATAAAATCCTTTCCTACACTGATGTCTTCAAGGGTTCTACCTAACCTCTGTTCCAACTGGTTCAGAGTTTCTATTTTAATATTTAGATCTTTAATCCATTTTGATTTTAGTTTAGTGCATGGTGAGAGATACAGGTCTAGTTTTAATCTTTGGCAAGTTGAAACCCAGTTTTTCCAGCACCATTTATTAAAGAGGCTATCTTTCCTCCAGTGAGGGTGTTTGGCCCCTTTATCGAAGATGAGATGGCTGAGTGTGTCTGGCGTTGTTTCTGCATCTTCTAATCTGTTCCACTGGTCCTCAGCTTTGTATCTTTGCCAGTATCATGCTGTTTTTATCACAGTAGCTTTGTAGTATAATTGCGGGTTGGGGATTGTGATACCCCCTACCATGTCTGTGTTACCTAGAATTGCTTTTGCCACTCTGGGTCTCTTCTTGTTCCAAATGAATTTTTGTATTGTTTTCTCAAGGTCTATGAAGTATGCAGCTGGGCTCTCAATTGGAATTGCATTAAATCTATATAGCAGTCTTGGAAGTATGGCCATTTTCACTATATTAATCCTTCCTACCCAGGAGCAGGGGATGTCTGTCCATTTTCTGATATCATCTTCAATCTCTCTTTTCAGAGTGCTATAGTTTTCAGAGAAGAGGTCTTTGATTTCTTTCATTAGTTTGATTCCTAGGTATTTCAGTTTTTTGGATGCTATTGTGAAAGGAATTATTTACCTGATTTCTCTTTCAGTGAGTCTGTCATTTGTGTAGAGGAAAGCTATTGATTTTTATGTGTTGACCTTGTAATCAGCTACTTGACTGAATTTGGTTATTAAGTCTAGAAGACTTTTGGTGGAGTTCTTGGGGTCTTCTATATAGAGTATCATGTCATCTGCAAATAATTTGCAAACAGTTTGACTTCTTCATTACCTATCTTTATTCCTTTTATTTCTTTCTCTTATGTAATTGCCGTGGCTAATGTTTCCAGAACTATATTGAGCAAGAGTGGTGATAGTGGACATCCTTGTCTTGTTCCTGATTTTAGTGTGAAGGATTTCAGTTTTTGACCATTTAGTATGATATTGGCTGTTGGTTTTTCATAGATGGCTTCTATCAGTTTGAGGTAGAGAGCATCTATTCCAATTTTTTGTAGGGTTTTTATCATAAATGCATGTTGGATTTTGTCAATTGGTTTTTCTGCGTCTATGGAGATAATCATATGGTTTTTGTCCTTGGCTCTATTGATATAGTGTATTACATTGATTGATTTGCGTATATTGAACCATCCCTGCATCCCTGGGATGAATCCCACTTGATCAGGGTGTATGATCTTCTTGATGATCTTGTGCATTCTGTTTGCCATTATCTTATTAAGGATTTTTGCATCTATGTTCATTAGTGAGATTGGCCTATAGTTCTCTTTTTCAGTTGGGTCTTTCTCTGCTTTGGGGATCAAGGTGATGCTTGCTTCCAGGAATGAATTTGGGAGTATTGCTTCCCTTTCAATTTCACTGAAGAGTTTAAACAGTAGTGGCAGCAGTTCCTCTCTAAATGTCTTGTAGAATTCAGCAGTGAAGTCATCAGTGCCCAGGCTTTTCTTAGTTGATAAGTTTTTAATTCCGTTTTCAATTTCATTGACTGATATTGGGTTGTTCAGAATTTTTAGGTCTTCTTCGTTCAACTTTGGTAATTCATATGTATCTAGGAATCTGTCCATTTCTTCTGTGTTTTCCGTCTTATTGGCGTATAGGATCTGAAAGTAGGTATTGATGATCCTCTGGATTTCTGCTGGGTCCTGTTGTCATTTCACCCTTTTCATTCCTAATTGCATGGATTTGGGCCTTTTCTTTCCTTTTTCTGACAAGGTTGGCTAAAGGTTTGTCAATTTTGTTGATTTTTTCAAAGAACCAACTCTTGGTTTCATTGATTTTTTGTATCGTTCTCTTAGTCTCCATTGCATTGATTTCTCCTCTGATCTTTATAATTTCCTCCCTTGTATGAGCTTTGGGGTTGTCCTGCTCTTCTTTTTCTAGAAGCTTGAGGTTCAGCATCAGGTTGTTTAATTGGGCTTGTTCTATTTTCCCAATATGCGTATTCACTGCTATGAATTTCCCTTGTAAGACTGCTTTCATTGTGTCCCATAGATTCCAATATGTTGTATTGTCATTGTCATTGAAGGAACTGTCTGATTTCTTCTTTAATTTCCTCTGTGACCCATTGGTTATTCAGAAGTGTGTTGTTTAATTTCCATGTGTTTATGAAATTTTTTGAGTTTCTTTTGCTGTGGATCTCCAATTTCATCTCACTATGGTCTGATAATCTACAGGGGATAACTTCAATTCCTTTCTACTTACTTAAACATGTTCTCTGTGTGAGTATGTGGTCTGTTTTGGACAATGACCCATGTGCAGCTGAGAAGAATGTGTATTCTGATTTAGTGGGGTGGAAGACTCTGTAAACATCTGTTAAGTTCATTTGTTGAAGAGTTCGATTGAGTTCTAGTATTTCATTACTTATTTTTAGTCTAGTTGATCTATCTATTTGTGACAGTGGGGTGTTGAGGTCCCCCACTACAATTGTATTAGTGTATATATGGCTTTTCATGTCCGTTAGTATTTGTTTTATATAGTTGGATGCACTAGTGTTTGGTGCATAGATATTTATGATTGTCATCTCTTCCTCTTGGATTGTTCCCTTTACAAGGATGTAGTGTCCTTCTTCGAGTCTCTTAATCAGTGTTGGTTTGAAATCTACTAGATCTGCCAAGAGGATAGCTACTCCTGCTTTTTTTCAGGTTTCCGTCGCACAGAGTATTGCTTTCCACCCTTTAACTTTCAGTCTATGAGTTTCCTTTTGAATTAAGTGTGTTTCTTGTATGCAGCATATTGTTGGATTTTGCTTCTTGACCCATTCTGCCAGTCTATTTCTTTTGATTGGTGAATTGAGACCATTAACATTGATGGTTATAACTGAAACGTATTGACTTGTCATTGCCATGACTTTTTCTTTTTGTTGGGTTCTCCCCCTTTCCATTTAATTTCTTGTCATGCCAGATGGGTTCATTCTGCTTTGCTTCCTGGGGTTGTGATCCTCAATGTCTGTTCCTAGGCTATTGTGTAAAATTCTTTGGAGTGCTGGTTTGGTATTCACAAAGTTCCTAAGGTGCTCTTTGTCATGAAAGTATCTTATTTCTCCATCCATCTTGAAAGATAGTTTTTCAGGGTACATCAATCTGGGTCAGAGGCTGTTTTCTTTTAGGGCTTGGAATATGTCACTCCAAGCTCTTCTTGGCTTGAGGGTTTGTGTTGAGAAGTCTGCTGTGATTCTGATGGGCTTTCCTTTGTATGTGATTTGTTTCTTTTCTCTAACTGCTTGGAGAACTTTGTTCTTCTGTTGTGTTTCTGGAATCTTAACAGTTATATGCCTATGTGTAGATTTTTTTTTGATCAAGGCTATTTGGAGTCCTATATGCCTCACTTACCTGTATGTCAAGCTCTTTTCCCCTGCTTGGGAAGTTTTCTGCCATTATTTCTGTGAAGAGGTTTTTTATGTCATCTCCACTCTCTCCTGTTTCTTCATTGAGCCCAGTCAGTCTTATGTTATTCTTCTTTGCATCATCTAGCAGCTGCTGGATTGATTTCTCATGTTCCCTTATCATTTTGAAGCAATTTTTCTTTTCCTGGTCACTAATTGCAATCTTACCTTCTCTATCTGAAATTCTGTCCTCACATTGGCTCATTCTGCTGTGTAGACTTTCAATGGAGTTTTTCATGTCCTGGAAATCTATTTGCATCTGTTTTATGGATTCCATTTGTTTCTTATGTTGGGATTCCATCATGTTCCTGAGCTCCTCTCTAGATTTATTAATCATGTCTTGCACTAGGGGCCCAATTTCTCCTGTTATCTGAGAAATTATTTCTGATTTCATTTTTTCCAGATCCCCTTTTGTTGCCAGTTCAGTGGGTCTAAGTGATTGAGTATCAGGTTGTTCCGTCTCATTTCCCTTTGGGGTTGCTGTAGGTGATCTGAAAGTCTGGTTTTGAGACTTATTTACCTGTTTTCTCATTTCAACTGGGGCGGGGGCCTGTTAGCGCCTGCACAGATTACCTCCTCTGAGCTGGGAGAGGTGGGACAGGGGCCGGGAGCAGCGATAGGGATGGTGACCCAAAAGCCCTTTCCTGTCGGCTGGGAGCAGCCGGAGGGATGGTGGCCGGGAAACCCCTTCCTCTGGACCAGGAGCAGTGGGATGGTGGCTCAGAAGCCCCTTCCTCTGGACCAGGAGCAGTGGGTCGATGGCTCAGAAGCCCCTACCTCTGGGCCGGGAACAGTGGGACTCAGTACCTTGGTCTGGTGTCCTCTACGTCTTTGTATTGTGGAATCAGGTGGCTGCCTGTCTGCAGCGGGGTGATTCAGTGTCTTCTGCGCGACTCAGGACCTCGGTAGGGCATGCACAGACCTGCCTGTCTGCAGCGGGCTGATTCGGCGTGTGTTCCGCACGACTCCTTGTTCCTTTTCTTAGCAGGAAAGATTCTAGTTTCATATCATTAATAAGTATAATTTAGTTGTGAGAGTTTTGCAGATATTTTTATTAAGTTGAGGTTTCTTTGTTACTAGTTTCCTTGGAGGTTTTATTTTTGTTTTTTTAAATCATGAATGAGTATTGAATTTTGTCAAATACTTTTTCTCCATCTGTTGATGTAATCATATGATTTTTTTGTTTTCTTTTAAGCCTGTTATTGAGATGGATTAGTTAATTGATTTTCAAATTTTGAACCAGCCTTGCATATCTGCAATAAATACCACTTCGTCATGGTATATAATTATTTTTTATATTTTTTAAATTCAGTTTGTTAACGTTTTTTGCATCTATATTTATAAGAGATACTGATTTGCATTTTTCTTTTGTAGTAATGTTTTTGTATAGTTTTATTAGGATAATGCTGACTCCACAGAATTCCCTGTTTCAAGTCTCTGAAAGACTGTAGTGAATTGGTATAATTTCTTTCTTAAGTGTTTAGTAGAATGTACATTTGAACCCTTTGGGCTTAATGCTCCCTGGTTTGGAAGCTTATACAGTATGTTTATACAGTATGTATAGCATCAGCTTATAGGCCTTTAGGAAAAAGCAGTTTCTATTCTTAGATGGAGAATTGGAGCCAGACATTAAAGAAAACTGGAATAATTTAGGATCCAGTCCAATCCACAGACAGATAATAAAAACTTGAAAACAGTGAACAGAAGTATAGCCTAATAACTTTCTTTTAGAAACACAATGTTTTGCCAGGCATGGTAGTGCATGCCTGTAATCCTAGCTATTTGGGAGCCTGAAGCAGAAAAATTGCAAGTAAGGCTAGCCTGGGAAATTTAGTGAGACCTGGGATGTAGCTCAGTGCTGGAGTGCTTCCCTAGCTTGTGCAAGGAAGGGAGGGAGGAAGGCAACCAAGTAATAATTCTCCCTACAGCTACATGGAGGATAGGAAGGAAGGAAACATTGCTCTTTATAGTAATGTGGATTTCACCAAAAATAATAAAAGAAAAAGCAATTTCTTCACAAAATGAGTTTAGTTTTATTGAATCTAGCTTGATAATTTGATTAACTACCATTGGGAAAGTGATTATATAGCATAATCACAGATTTAGAAACCTCTCAAGGCTAGAAAAGTAAACCAAAGCAGATTTTAGGTTTCATCTGTATACTTAATATCTTGGCTCTGCCAAGAAATGATAGTTTTTATTAACTAACTGTAAGGCTGGGAACACTTGAAACCACGCGTTCTTTGCATATTTTCAACTATGACATCCCAGGAGCGGAGACAGTGTTTCCAGTTGCATCCTGTTGTGGAGAACATAGTTTTTTAAAACCTATGCAAATAAGCATATACCATAAATAGTTTTTATATTTTGAAGCAATTAAGTAGAGTTTTATATTTTGGAGGAATTAAATAAGGGGGGAAAATAAACTTTTACAAAAATGTATTTTATCATATTGGTCTTAAGTATAGCTAGTTTAAGAGAGAAGTTTCCTTTAATCTGGAAAACAAAAACATTTAAGTGAATAACCAACAATATTGCAGATAAAAACCTATAAATCTTATTAATTTATTCACTCTTACATAATTAATTCTCATTCTGGTTGATCTTAATTAGCAGTTTCATGAACTAGTCAGTTTCCTCTTTCAAGTTCTGCAAATTTTTATTTAGTCTATTGATCTTAAAGTTATCAAAAACCTGTATTCAAAAGTACTTATTAGTCTTTTTCATGAATCTGATTGCAAATGTTTTTAGAGAAAAAACTGCAGGTGACAAAAGACTTAGAGTAATTATGATTCTGATGAGAGTTGGGTAATTGACAAAATACAGTTTTTTTATTGCATTTAACATTAAGACAACTGACTCAAGACTGGCAGCATTATATCAGGACCATCAGACTCTTGGAAGTTTCATGTAATCTTTAGGACATTTGTGTCAATAGCATGTCTATGGAAACATAGCTTAAGGAGAACTTAGTATTTTATTATTTGACAGTATTTCCCATATAATCCAGTAGGGTAGGTGAGCTTTGTTAGTTTATCATTTCTACAAGACAAGAGATACATCCTATGAAGCTCTCCATGGGCCCAACTGAAAAATCTCAAAGTTAGTTTTAGATCAAACAGATTAAGATCTTGATTTGATCCCAAGGAAGTCCGCCAAAAATGTTAAAAACACTTAAAACATTTGATCAAAATAGGATTACACATCCTTGTAAAATATTGGTTGCAATAGTTTGAGTGTTAAATGGAACCCAGAGGTCCATGTTGAAGGCTTGGTCCCGGGGTGACACTGTTAGAAGGTTGTAGAACCTTTAAGACTTGGGGGTTAGTAGGAGGTCTTCAGATCACTGGGAGCCTGCCCTTCAAGGGGAAGATAGGTCCCCAGACCCACTTTTTCCTCTTCGTGGTTCTAAGGTAAGCAGTTTGCTCTTCCACACAATCCCACCATGATGTGCTGCCTTGCCATAGGCCCAAAGCAATGTGGCTAATTAGTCGTGGACTGAAACTTCGAGAACTGGGAGCCAAAGTAAGCCTTTTCTCTTTATAAGTTGATTGTTTCAGGTATTTGTTTAGTAATGGAGAGTTGACAAAATAGTCATTTGTATAATCAGAGTGATAACTAACAGACTTTAAAAGAAAATAAATGGAGAAAATTTAACTCTCATATCTCAAAAAAACCCCAAAATATTAACTTTCTCAAGTTTTCCAAAATAATCAAAAACTTAATAAAAACAACATGAAATACAGGAAATTATCTTAACCTTAAAAATGTTATTTTCCTGGGCCAGTTACCAAAAGGTAAAGAAAAATCTTCTGCAATTGGATTGTTTCACCTTATAGGAAACTTATTTAGATCAAACTTTATGAGAAAGTACTTTAATTAGACACCAGAAGAGTACATGTTCAAGGTTATGATTGTACATATTACAGAAGTGAACAAGAAAACTAGTACCTTGAGCAGAAGAATGTATGACTCTTAGAAATAATAAAAGCTCATGAAATTGTCTGGATATAGGGAACAATTCAGATAACATAGAAAAACCAAGATTAAAAAATTAATGGGGCCGAGGATTTAGCTCAATGGTTTCCACGCCAGCCTCGCAAACGCACAGTGCCGAGTTCAGTCCCCAGTACCAAAAAAAAAAAATCAACTTATCCCGCACTTTAAAAAAAAAACAAAACATTTTTAACATCATCCCACAAAGAAGAGTCAGAATGAGGAGGGGGGAAAAAAGCTTCCATAAGAGCTTTCTAAAAGGTTGAGGCAGAGAGTGTCACCATGCTACATCATGAAAATAGGAAATAGGGAAAAGCTACAATTTAATAAATAGCTCAAGGGGCCAGGGATTTAGCTGGTGCCGTGCCTGCTTTGCAAGCTCAAGGTCCTCAGTTCGATCCCCAGTACCAGAAAAAAGAAAAGGAAAAAAAAAGGCTCAAAATGTAAAACATTTCAAAATTAATCAAAATCTTGCAAAGTTTTACTAATAGTAAGAGTGTATTAATGCTTAATTTTTAGAAACGCCTATAAATAATTTTCAACTACTCATAGCTAGCTTGATCATATGCAATTTTTATTTCATAAAATTCATTCTTTTTTCTTTTTTTTTTTTTTTTGGTACTGGTGATCGAACTCGGGTCCTTGCATTTGCGCAGAGATTCATTCTTTATAGACCTTCTAGGATCTACTCAGACCCTTTATGACCTGTTTAAACTTTGTTTTGCCCTTCCTATTCTGGCACACATTTTTTTTCTCATATAAAAAAATTAGAGGCTGGGCATGGTGGCGAATGCCTACTGTCATCTCTACTGGGAGTCTGAGGCAAGAGGATCACTATGAGTTTGAGGCTAGCCTTAGCTACAAAGTAAGTGTAAGGCCAGCTTGGAATACACAGCAAGACCCTCTCTGGAAAAAAAATTATTCTCCTTTTAATTTCTCCTGAACCAGAAATCTATCCCCATACTTACAACTTTCTTTACATCTCTCTGTCTTACTTAGTATTTCCTTTCTTGTTTCTGTATCCATCCTTAAATTTACATTTTGAAAACAATCTCTTATCTCGGAGTAGTGGCTCACACCTATAATCCAGCACTTGGGAGGCTGAGGTAGAAGGATTGCCATGGGTTTGGCCAGTTTGAGCTACATAGTGAGTTCAAGGCTACCCTGATTTACAGAGTGAGACATTGTCTCAAAAAAAAATCTTTAAAAACCTCCAAATTGGACAAAATTGCTTTTTTCTTTTTCTTTTTTTGGTCCCGGGATCGAACTTGGGACCTTGCGCTTGCGAGACAGGTGGTGGAACCACTGAGCTAAATCCCCAGCCCTAAAATTACTTTTTCTTAATAAAAATAGTCTTCATATTTTAGAGTTTTCTTGTCAAAAATACATCTTAATTTTTGTCTTTATATATAGGATTATATATATTAATTAGACTTTTAATTGTTAGTATTCTTAATTTCTAATGAATATCCAGGAAGAAAGTGATCTTGAATTCTTTACCATATAACAGTAATTTGTGATTGTGTATTTTTATAATTTCTACAAACATGTGCTTCCTTATGGAGCAACTTTTCAGTTTGGAAAAGGACAATCAAATATGTCAAATAATAGACCCAAATATATTGTCTTTACTATAGAATTTGAGGAGCCAAGGGTGCTAGAATTTATTCTCAGCAATTGATGTTTCAGTATTTTTAACTTTAGCAATGACTCAAACATGTAATGAATCTAAATAGCATACAGAGATTCTTAAAAGGCTAATTAAATTTATTTGGGAATATTATTGCAACGGGCAATCCACAAGATAGTAAGTTATATGCATACTCAAAGAGGTTGAAGCAAGGGAAAGTTTTTGAAGACAAAACAAAAGATTACATCAGATATGTACAAGCATAGATTTTTGGCTATAAGATCTGTGCAAGGCTGCAGTTACCGATAGCAAGGGTGACAGCAGCTCAAAATTAAAAAGACAGTGAAGTCAGATGCAGTAATTCCAGCTACCTGGGAGACTGAGACAGAAAAAGGAAAAAAAGAGAGATTTGTAGGGTAGGTGTCCTTGGAGAAGTGTGTGTGCATGTGAGTGTGTACGTGCACAGATATGCACATAGGCATGCATGCAAGGTTATGATGTTTGGTGTGATTTGTTTGTAATCTTTTTGTTGTCAGGTATATGTGAATTCAATCCTCTCCCTCATAACCTCCTGGAATTAATTAATTAATTTAGACCTCAACAAAAATTTGTCATTTTGATTCTAACAACTTTTATAATCCTTAACCCTATTTTTGATATGTCATTTTATTTTTAGGGCACAAATGCCTTGTACCATCATCATCACTTCACAACAAGAAATTAGAAATTTACATAAAGTTAGTAGGTGTTAAGAGTCAAGACTGAACCCAACCAAGACTTTTTGCTTAAATAGTCCTTTCTCTTAATCTGTGCTCTCAGCTATTGGATTTACATAGAAAATCAGTAAAAGACCTGGTAAGACTGATTATTTTAATATCTTTAAGGACTTGAATATTATTCAGATAATTTTGGACTTGTTTGGTAGGCCCTGGAAGTCACTGAAGGCTTTTGACTAGCTAAAATCTTGCAACTATGAAGAATTCTTTAAGGCAAGATTCCTGTTAATATGCTATTCTTGGTTCTCTTTAGGGATTTAATTCATCAGTCCATAACGTTCCAGGCCAGGTTTGTGTTTTTTTTGATGGTCAGCCATATTTGGAACTCCTACTCTAAACTGTTTACTATGTTTACTATATATTCATTTGGCTACTAATACCAATTCTTTTCTTTTTCCCATTAAGTTAATTGGTACATTTTAGGTATAAAATACATTTATATACATCATTGGGATCTTGTACCATTACATGAGTATCTTGGTTCTTTTTTTTTTTTTCCTCTTCCCCTGACCTCCTCCCTTCACCCCCTCCACCATTCCCTATTTGCAAGGATTTTGTTTTCCATTTTTTCCTTTTCTCATATTTTTTCTTTTTCCTTTTTTCCTTTACCCTACCCCTCCCAATTCCCCTGCTCCTTTAGACCTTTTCTTCCTGTTACACAATATCAGTTATACATTTTTAAAATTAAAATATCAAGACCTAGGAGACATTACCACAGATCTTAAAGAATTTAAAAGGATATAGAAAGCATATTTCAAAAATTTGTTTTGAAATAAATTTGACAACTTTTAAGAAGTACCTTGGAAGACAAATTAATGAAACTAACTCTGGAGGAAATATAAAATTGGAATAGCACCTATTAAAGAAAGTATATTCCTAGCTTGAAAAGCTATCTATGTGGCAACAACAGGCTCATAAACATTTTAACTGATAAATTATATCAAACATTTAAAGCAGAAAAAAAAGGGAACAATTCTCCCCTTATTTTAGGAAATCAACATTGTGCTAATCCTAAAACTGGATAAAGATAATAGAAGAAAAAAGTATGAACATAGATAGAAATTTGTTTAACAAACTATTAGAAGTCAGATCTGGCAGGATATAGAAAGTGGTTTTGTTATAGGGATGGCAGTATTGGTTCAACATTGAAAGAGCCACCCCCAAAAGTCATCATTTTCATGGTAAAAGCTGTCAGGAGACTAGAAGTAGAACAGAACCTTCTCAACAGATTAAAGACATGTACTCCTTACTTCCAGGAAGAACCCCTTATATGAATGGAGAAGATACAATGCTTTCTCCTTAAGATGGGGAACAAGGGCAGATATGCTTACTCTTCATCTGTCCATTAAACTTTGAAACCTAGGCCCAAACCAAAATAGTCTGGCAATAAAATGACACAATTAGGATAGGATTGGCAAGGTAGAAGCAAAATCTTTATATGTAGATGAAGTAATCATCTACAGAGAAAATACTAAAAAATCTCTAGGAGCCCCTAGAACTTGTATTTGAATTTAGAAGGATTAGAAAACACAAGGTATGTATAAAAATTCAATTCTATGTATACTTGCTATAAATGAAGAATTGGATACTCAAATTTAAAAGTTATGTAGGAGTACAAAGGACCTAGAAAAGTAAAAAAACAAACAAAAACAAAAAAAAACAGTGTTGGAAGACGTTTAGTACTTAATTTTAAGACTTCTAAAGCTACAGTAATCAAGGCAGTGTTGGTGTAAGGAAAGACATATAGATCATTGGAATGAAACAGAGAATCTAGAAATAGAATCACACGTATATGGTCCACTGAGTTTTGAAAGATTATTTAACATTAACATTTTATAGAATATAAACTGAATTCAAGAGCCAAGGAAAAGATAGTGTTTTCAGCAAATGGCACTAGAATACCTGGTATCCATATATAAAAAATTAACCTCAACCCTTTATTTCCATACATAAAGATAACTTGAAGGGATTGTTGAACCTAAATAAGAAAGCCTAAAAGTATAAAACTTTAAGAAGAAATTATAAGGGAAAATATTTATGAATTCAGGGTAGGCAAGAACTACCTAGGATACAAAAGACATGATGTATAAAAGAAAAAAATTGATAAATGAGATTCCATCAAAATTTAGAACTTTAAATGACATCATTAAAATGAAAAGTAGTCCTTAAACAGACCATATTTACAATGCATATAACCTATGAGCAGAATATATAAAGAATTCTTAGAGCTCATTAGTAGACAACCCAATTAAAAAATAGACATAAGATGATAAATAGCCAGTATAGCATAAGGAAAGGTGTGCAACTCTAGAATCGCAAAAATACTAATCAGTACAATAACAAGATTGAATTATATACTCATTAGGGAGGTGAAGTTAAAAGTTTTAAAAGCCTTGTCATGACATTTTCTTTTTGTTGGATTCTCCCCCTTTGCGTTTAATTTGTCACGCCCAATGGATTCATTCTGTTGGGCTTCCTGGGGTTGTGATCCTCATTGTCTTTTCCTAGGATATTGTCTAAAATTTTTTGGAGTGCCAGTTTGGTATTCATGAAGTTCCTGAGGTGCTCTTTATCATGAAAGTATCTTATTTCTCCATCAATTTTGAAAGATAGTTTTGCAGGGTACATCAATCTGAGTTGGAGGCTGTTTTCCTTTAGGGCTTGAAATACATCACTCCAAGCTCTTCTTGCCTTGAGGGTTTGCATTGAGAAGTCTGCTGTGATTCTGATGGGCTTTCCTTTGTATGTGATTTGTTTCTTTTCTCTCACTGCTTGTAGAATTTTGTTCTTCTGTTGGATTTCTGGAATCCTAACTATTATATGCCTATATGTAGATTTTTTTTTGATCAAGGCTAGCTGGAGTCCTATATGCCTCACTTATCTGTATGTCAAGTTCTTTTCTCCTCCTTGGGGAGTTTTCTGCCATCACTTCTGTGAAGAGTTTATTTACGTCATCTGCACTCTCTCCTCTTTCTTCATTGACTCCAATCAGTCTTATGTTATTCTTCTTTGCATCATCTAGCAGCTGCTGGATTGATTTCTCGTGTTCCCTTCCAATTTTAAAGCAATTTTTCTTTTCCTGGTCACTAATTGCAGTCTTATCTTCTATGTGTGAAATTCTATCCTCACATTGGTTCATTCTGCTGGGCAGACTTTCGATGGAGTTTTTAATCTCTTGGAAATCTGTATCTGTTTTATGAATTCTATTTGTTTCCTATGTTGGGATTCCATCATATTCCTCAGATCCTCATTTTTTATCTGTGTCCTCTAGATTTATTAATCATGTCTTGCACCATGAGCACAATCTTTGCTGTTATCTGAGTAATTATTTCTGATTTCATTTTTCCCAGATCCTCTTTTGTTGCCAGTTCAGAGAGTGCAGGTGGTTGAGTATCAGATTGTTCCATCTCGTTTCCCTTTGAGGTTGCTGTAGGTGATCCAGAAGTCTGTTTTTGAGCCTTGTTTATGTGTCTTCTCATTTCCATGGAGGGGTGGTGCTTCTGGCACCCACGCAGCTCAGCTTCTCTGCCCTAGGAGCTTGGGATGGCAGCGGGGGAGCTTCCTTCTGGGTGCTGAGACCGGTTCAGCTTCTCTGCCCTAGGAGCCTGGGATGGAGGCGGGGAGCTTCCTCCAGAGATTGTATTTTTGATGTGCTAAGATTTCCTTCTCATATAAAGGGACAATTCTCTTCTCGTACTAGCTGTAAAACCCTTATCTCTTAACGATTCTAACTACTAAAATAATTAAGAGATGTCTAAGAAATATAACAGATAATTATCGTTAAAAGTAAAGTACTTTTTATCCATATTAGTTGGATCCAAAGCCACATGCTATATGGCATATACCTGTAATCCCAGCCCTGTAGGAGGCTGATTCAAGAGCTGAGTTTGAGGCCCTCTTGGACAATTTAACAAGATGCCATCTCAAAAACAAAAACAAAAACCTGCAACTTACTTGGGGCTTGGGATATATCTCAGTAATAGAATGCTTATCTAGCATGCTTAAAGAAAAAAAAGGCCAAACCAATTAATAAATAATATTTGTGAGAGGAATACAGAATTAATTTAGCATACTTATTTATTTTCATAAATGTTTCCTGCCAAGGGTATGCAGAAATGCAAATTTATGGAAGTAAACAAATGATAATTTTTTGCCTATTTATTTATCTAGGTTGTTTGAGACAGGGTCCTGGTACATATTCCAGGCAGGCCTTGAACTCAGTACAGTGGCCCAGGCTGGCCTCTAACTTGCAGCAGTCCTCTTGCCTCAGCCACCCAAGTGCTAGGGTTACAGGAGTGCATCACTATGCTGGGCTCTTAATTTATTTTTAACATCTAAAATAACCTCACTCTCCAGAAAAATAAATGACTGCTTTCTTTGAAGTACTTAAAAAGATACTATGCAGGTATATGGACAATAGTGACCTACTTCAGAACTATTAGTGTTGATTTATAAGGTATTACATTGAGAAATTTATGAGGAGAACGTCATAAAATGTGTTTTTTTGGTAAACAGCTTGAGATATATTTGACATACCACATAATTCAAGCATTTAAAGTGTGCAGTTCAGTGGTTTTAAAATACAGAAAGTTGAATAACCATCACCACAATTTTAGACTATTTTTGCTTTAGAAAGAAACATTGCACCCCTAGACTCTCTTTTCACCTCCTCATCTTGCACTCCTAGCTGTAAGCAACCACTCATCTTCCTGTCTCAGTATATTGTTCATTCTGGACATTTAGTATAAATGAAATCATGTGTTATATTTTATGTGTGTGGCATCTCTTGCTTAACGTTCTTTCCTGGATTCATCCATGTTGTAGCATATGTAAGCACTTTATTTCATTTTATTGCAAAGTAAGATTTCATTATGTGAATTTCATTATGTCATATTTTGCTTATCTGTTCATTATTTGCTGGACATTTGAATTGCTTCCATCTTTTTGGCTATTACAAATAATGTTGCTATGAACATGTGTGTACATTTTTGTGTAAACATGTATTGTCATTTCTTTTGGATATGTAGTATAATTGCTGGGTCAAATGGTAACTGTTTTCTTGAGGAACTGCCAAACTTTTCCACAGTGTCTGCACCATTTTACATTCCCTCAGGAATGTATGAGGGTTCCAGTTTCTCCACATCCTCACTGATACTTGTTATTATGAGTTCCTTATTATAGCAATCCTGTTGGGTTTGCAGTGGTATCCCAGCATGTTTTTGATTTGCATTTTCCTATGACTAATTAAGTTGAGCAGAGAGGGAGAGTGTGTATGTGTGTATGTGTGTGTGTGTGTGTGTGTGTGTGTGTGTGTGTGTTTATTGGCCATGTTGTTGGAGAAATGCCTATTCATATCTTTTCTCCATTTAAAAATCATGTTTTCTTTTTATTATCTTGTAAGTGTTCTTTTTTATTTGAGATATAAATCAGATAAATAGATATAGCTCAGTGATGTTGCACTTGCCTGGCAAGTACAAGGTCCTGAATTCGATCCCAGGTACCCCCCAAAAAAGTGTCCCCTGAAGCACAGAAGTTTAAATTTTTTTTCCATTAAGTTTATCGGTACATTTTAGGTATACAATACAGTTACATTCATCATTGGGATCTTGTACCTTTACATGATGTATCTTGGTTCGTATTTTTTCCCTATTCCCCTGCCCTCCCCCCTTCCCTATTTACAAAGGCTTTGTTTCCATGTTTTTCCTTTTCTCATATTTTTTCTTTTCCCTTCTTTCCTTTCCCCTTCCCCTACTTCCCCTATTCCTTTAAACATTTTCCAGAAGCTTTAAATTTTGATGAAGTCCAGTTTATATTCTTTCCCTGTTTGTTTTTGTTGTCATATCTAAGACTCCAATGCTGTATCCAAGATCATGAAGATTTACTTTTATGTTTTCTTCTAAGAAAACCTTACTTTTGACTCTTGTTCTTTGAGCCTTTGGTCCACATTTAGTTAAGTTTTATGTATGGTGTGATATCTTATTTCCAACTTTATCTTTTTGCACTTGACTATTCATTTGATCTGCTACTGTTGAAAGACTAGACTTTTTTAAAGAATGGTCTCAGTACCCTTGCCAAAAAGCACTGAATCATAGACATTGGGTTTATTTCTGAACTCTCAATTTTATTCCATTAATCTTCAGTGTCTTTATATCCGTACTAAACTGTCTTGCTGACTGTTGCTGTGTTGTAAGTTTTTAAATCTGGAAGTGAGTCTTCCTCCTTTGTTCTTCTCTTTGAAGATTATTTTGACATTCTAGTTTCCTTAAATTGTATTCATTTCTTTATTTCTTTACTAGTACGTGTTTGCAGTATATATGTTTACATTCCATTGTGGGTTTGGTACATATACATAACACATCTTCATTCCTTTTTTTTAATCTTTCTTCTTCTCTCTGCCCCCATCTCTTGATTCCCTTCCCATTTGAGAAAGATTTATCTCCCTACTTCCTCTTACCTATTTTGTTTTATTCTTTATTTTTATTTATACTTTGAGTCTCTCCTATAAGAGAAAGCATGAGGGCCAGGGATTTAGCTGAGTGACACTGCACCTGCCTCGCAAGTACAAGGTCAATCCCCGAGACTGAGGAAAAAAAAAAGAAAGTATGATATTTAAGCTTTTGTGTCTGATTTATTTCGGTTAACATTATGGTCCCACAGTGCATCCATTTTCCTACAAATGTCTCAAGTTTATCTTTATGGCAGAGTAGTACTCCATTGGGTGTAAAACATTTTTCTTTATTCATTTATCTGTTGCTAGACATACAATATAGGCTGCTTCCAAGATTTAGCTATATGAATCAGGCTGCTATAAACATGGATATGTATGTATCACTATAATATGTCTAACTCTTTCCAGAGGGCACTTGGAAGAGGAGTAGCCGGGTCAAATGGAATTTCTAGTTTCACTTTTTGAGGACTCTCCATACTGATTTCCGTAGTAGTTGTACTAATTTACATTCCCACCAAAAATGTAGAAGGGTTCCTTTTCCCCTGCAGCCTCCCCAGCATTTGCTATTGTTTGATTTCTTGATGATGGGCATTCTTTCTAGGGTGAGATAAAATCTCAATGTTGTATTAATTTGTATTTCTCTAATGGAGAGCAGTGTTGAGCATTTCTTCATGCGTTTATTGGCCATTTAGTACTACTTTTGTGAAGTGTTTTCATTTCACTTGCCCAGTTTTTGATTGGGTCTTTTATTTTGGGGGAATACATTTTTTTTTTAGTTCTTTATATATTTTAGATATTAGTCCTCTGTCTGAGGAACAGCTGGCAGAATTATTTTCCCTATTCTGTAGGTTCTCTTTTTACTTTCTTGGTTCTTTTGCTGTGCAGAAGCTTTTTAATTAGATCTCATCCCATTTGTTGGTTCTCAGTACTATTTCCTGTGCAGCTGGGGTTCTGTTCAGAAAGGCTTTGCTTACACCTATGACTTCCAGAGTTTTACCTATTTTGTCTTCCAGCAGGTCAAGTGTTTCTATTTTAACATTTAGTTCTTTGATCCATTTTGGCTTTAGTTTAGTACATAGTGAGATAGGAGTCTAGATTCAATCTTCTCTACATGTGGATAGCCATTTTCCCCCACCACCATTTATTAAAGTGACTATTTTTTCTCCAGTGTATGTTTTTTGTTTGGCCCCTTTGTCAAAGGTCAAATGATTGAATGTGCTTGGGGTTGTTTCTGCATCCTGTGTTCCGTTGATCCTCATGCTTGCTTTTTATGCCAGTACTGTTACTGTCTGGCTGGTGGGTTCTTCTCTCAACCTAGAAAGAATTTCGAAGTAGAATCAGAAGAGGACTGAGCAAAAGTATTTATTGTAGAGCAAGAGTGGAAAGCAGCATTTATTACGAAGTGAAAGCAAACAGTTCCCAGGTTGTTAACCTGAAATGGGGGCCAAAAGGCTTGCCAAAGGGACTATTTTGTCTAGAGGTTTTTATACACAAAAATGACTACATGTCAGCCAAGTTAAGATCAACCTATGGGTTTACAATCAGGAAAATTTGACATAGAAGTGGGCCTATAGGCCCTTAAGATATGTAGTAGGCATTTTTTGCAAAACCATTCATTGTAACTTTAAACATAACAAAGACATTTTTATAGAGATATGAATATCGTACTTGGGGGCAAGAAAATTTTGGTAATCTAATGAGGCCTGTGTTTACCCTCTAGGTGTCCTGGCCTTGGTCATCGCTACATCCTTCACTGATTCTTGTTGACTCCCCCTTTGGTTCAGCCTCTTCCAGCTGCCCTGGCTTCCTGTCCTGTGTGTGGATCTCCCTTTGCCAGACACTTTCCACCCTCCCCTACCTCATGAGCCAGTGTTACTCTGAGAAATCTTCTTTTCTGTCCCACAAGGCCCTGCTCGTCCTCAATGATTACTGTTGGGAGCCTCTTGTTAGGTTAGGAAAATGACACCCAAACCTTAGAAAACAATCTAAGTCCAACCATACCAGCATGGAGGGTTCATGGTTCATTTTCTCCAAGTCTCTTGTTATTTCCCTGCTTCAAGCATCATGCTGTTTTTATTACAGTAGCTTTGTAGTATAACTTCAGATTGGAAATTGTGATGCCTCCTGCTTTACTCTTGTTACCTAGGGTTGCTTTTGCTATTCCGGGTCTCTTGTTCTATAGGAATTTTAGGAATTGTTGTCTTGTTCCATAGGAATTGTTTCTCTAATTCTTTGAAGAATGCTGTTGATATTTTGATTGGGGTTGCATTAAATCTGTGTATCAATTTTGGAAGTATGGGCCTTTTGACTATATTTCCAGTATGGAGACCTCATTAGTTAATGTCTCCTTTTCAGTGGTGTCCACTGGGCCTGGTTAACTATTTGCTTTTGCTTCTTTCCCAGGATCCAACCACCTTTGTTTATTTGGGATGGGAGGTTGCAGTATTTTTGGCCCCATACCCAGTTTTATAGGAATGAGCCATAATATTGTTATTTGTCACAGAGCAATCCAGATACTGGCATGCCAAGAAAACTAGTTAACAGTAACAGCTATGTCACCTTGGCTATAGTAATAAAAATCAGCATCAATTATGGCATCAAATACAAACTGAATATTGACACACCTTAAGGACCAATAAAATACCACCCTTAACCATAGAAAAGAGATCTATAATTATATTATGAACACTAAGACAAATATTTACCTACAGTAAATATGTAATAAATGGAACAATTTTACCTGTATTAACAATAGGAACAGTATTCAATAACTATAATGTTAACTAGCTATCTAGAAATTTCTAAAGCTTAGTAGTTAAACTAGTAAATGTACAGAGGTACCTCGGTTCATGAACTCCATTCTCTCCACAATTCTGGTTGCAGACCAAACTGAATGAGAACCGAATCAAATTTCCATAAAAGGTCAGTGTTAAACTCAACCATTGAATTTGATTTGGTTCTCGTCCAACTTGGCTTGCTATCAGAATCATGGAAAGAATTGAGTTCATGAACAAAGGTTGACTGTAGAGGGGGTGGGGAATGGGAGAATGAAAGAAACAAAATTGGAAAAATGACAGTGATATGTGACGGGGGAGAGAAAAGTGTGATGGCAGTCCTGTTAAGGAGTAGAAGGAAATTAATAGTATTAGAACTAAATCATAGGAAAGAAGAAAAAAGATAAACAGAGCAAAACCAAGAAATAAAAGAAGGAAGAAAAAAAGAGTTCAAAGGACAAAAGAGAAAAGAAACTAAAGGAAGGAAAAAAGGAGAAAAAACCTAAACCTCTCAGAAAACCCAATAAGGGAAAGATAAAGATTATACCAGATGTGGGGGGAAAGATTGAGTCAAAGAAAACATTCCTGTGTTTTTGAATGAGTGGTTTCTTTCCAAGATCTGAAGTCTTGGGATCCACCTCATCATGATTTTCTATGCCTGGCTTTAGGACCCACAGGTTGATGAGGTACCCTCCCTGCTCCAGAGGTCCCCTCTGTCCATTCTCTCCAGACTGGTTACTGTCCAAGCCAAGGTGTGTCCTTTCCCATTGGTAGAGGGAATATGGTCAGCCCTTTGGTCTCTTCTGGATGTGGGCCACAGGGCAGAGGTATGAGTGGATTCTTGGACTTGATATTCACAATTGTGGGGTATGGCTGTCCTGGCAGTTGTCCTTGTCCAGGATCAGCATGGTTGGTTAGTCTTTCTGCTGCCCCCTTGCCATGGCGGGGTCAAAATGTAGAGCTGATTTGGAGTTGGTGGGTGCTTGCACCCTTGTGACAAGGAGCGTTGTTTGTCCTTGCCTGCACAGGGGAGGGTTGCCATTCGTCTAACACCAGCCTGCTTTCTCATTTGGGGGTGGGATGCCACTCCTCTAGTGCAGGCCTATCTGCTCCCATGGGGCACTCCCTTAAATTTTAGAATCAAACTGTTGATCTGTACAAAGACGCTGCCTGGAATTCTGTGAGAGAATACATTAATTTGAACCTCACTTTGGGGAAGTATTAGCATCTTGACAGTATTGATTCTTATAATTCCATGAACATAGGATGTCTTCATTTATTTGAATTTTCTTTAGGTAGTTTCAACAGTGTTTTGTGGTGTTCAAAATATAATTTTACACTGTCAAATTTATTCCAAAGAATTTTATTCTTTCTGGTGCTGTATTAGTCAACTTTATGTCAGTATAACAAAATAACTGAGGTAATTACTTTATAAAGATGGCTTGTGCTTTAGAGGTTCCAGTCCATGCAAGTGAAGTGCAGAAGTAGTTATGTGAATAGGATGGGAAAGTTGTAACTACCCTGGAGGATGAAGTTCATATTACATGATGACCTGAGTTATGTGGTAAGTGTCTGAGATGTGTATTTTGTGTATTTCCTACATGTCTCACTACTTTTGGGTGCAATTTTCTGGATTCACCCTGTGTTTCTAATGAACAAAGCTGTGTATAAATAAACATAAATTTGTGCAATGCTCAAATTCTTATCAATTGTATTGAAACAAACATACTTTTTAAAACCAGAACTAACGATAGTTCTGTCAATTATTTGCACTTGTAACTGCAAAATGAAAACTGATCTCAGTTTAGAGAAATTTGCTTTGTGCATAATTTTTACAGAAAAATTTGTATAATACTAGGAGGCAAGAGTATTGTGACAGATCTGAAAGGCATTGCCGTGATGGCAATAACAAGACTTTTTACCTTCGTAACCTTACAGTAAGGCTTTCGTTTAGCCAAGATTGTTTGATACATTAATATCTTTAGATTGTAAGCTTTGAATCGCTTCTCGGCCTTTTGGCTAAGATCAAGTGTAGATTGTAAGCTTTGGCTTTATTCTCTGAATTGTCAATATCAGAATTTATAAATCATACTTTAATATGTTATAATTCAGTATTTATTTTGACAAAATAATATTACATAATAACAACAAAAAATTATTTTAAAATCCTGGGGCCACCATGGAGTAATGGAAAAACGCGTGAGCTTTGACAACAGACAGGTGTCAGTTTTATATCCTAGTTCTAATTCTTACTAACTCTGTGACCAAATATAGTTTATACAACTTAAGTCTTAATTTTCTCATTAGTAAAATGACCTATTGCCTCAGTAGAGTTGTAAGTGATACCTTATATTTATCTTCATGTAATGAAACTTAGGCAAAGCTGTAAAATTTCCGAAACTGAAATTAACTCTGAAAAAGTACTCTGGTGTGTATATGCTGTATATGGTACTTTAGCAGAATAACTCAAACACTTTATAGTCGTAGTCTTAAGCTTTGTTCCTACCTGTCTCTGATGTAGTACTTACTGTACTTTGATGTAGTAGGTGCTCTAGCTATTATATTAGGCTGGGATCACTATATGGCTCACAAAACAGTGTTATTTTACGAAAATTTTTTTGGTTTTATGTCTAAATCTGATGCAAGAATTATTTAAGCCATATAATAGTTGGATTTCTGTCCTATTTGTGAATCTAATAAACTTTTTTACAGTACTTAAAGGTTCTCATTTCTTTTAATCTTTACCTTCATTTTAATATTAATCTTCATTTTAATTTTCACTTTTTTTTCTTTTTTGAAATGGGTGGATTTCACCATGTTGCTGAGATCGGCCTTGAACTCTGATTCTCTTGCCTCATACTCTTGAGTATCTGGAGTTACAGATGTGTGCCACCACACCTAGCATTTTTTTTTTAAGGGTTACAATGAGGATAGTTTATTGGTACATTTTAGTTATATAATATAATGGCATTCATCATTGGAAATTTTCACCTTTACGTAATCTCTCTTGATTCTTATTGTTTCCCCCTTCCCCTGCCCTCTCTTCAACTTCTCCATCCCTCCTTATTTACAAAGACTTTGTTTCCATTTTTTCATTTTCTCATATCAATTCCATTCCCTTCTTTCCTTTCCCCTACTCCTCCCACTTCCCCTTCCCCTTTGCCCCTTTTCTTCCTATTTCACATTATCTATTATACCTTTTAGTCCTTATTTACACTCTCAGTTTCTTACACTAGAGAAACTTTTCGGTATTTACACATGTGTACTATTTATTTCACTTAAGAGTATCACCTCAATGTGCATCCATTTAGCTATAAATGTCTCTAATTTCTCATTCTCTGTGGCTGAATAAAACTGCATTTTATTTTATAAAAAACAACACATTTTCTTTATCCCATCTCCAGTTGATGGGCATTTGGGCTCTTTCCAAGTTTTAGCTATTACAAACTGTGCTCCTATGAACATGGGTGCACATGTATCACTGTCGTATGATTCTTTTAATTCTTTGGGGGAAGATACCCAGCAGGGGAATAGCTGGGTCAAATGGGACTTCCAGTCCTAGTTCTTTGAGGTATCTTCATACTGATTTCCACAGTGGTTGCACCAGTCTACACTCCCACCAGCAGTGGAGCAGGGTTCCTCTTTCCCCACAGCCCCACCAGCATTTGTTATTGGTTGATTTCATGATAGCAGCCATTTTTTCTGGGATGAGGTGGAATCTCAGCATTGTTTTCATTTGCATCTCTCAAATGACCAGTGATGTTGAACATTTTTTCATATGTTTATTTGCTATTTCTACTACTTTGTCTGAGAGATGTCTCTTCATTTCAGATGGCCATTTTTGGATTGGGTCTTTAAATTTGGGAGACCTGATTTTTTTAAGTTCTTTATAGATTCTAGATAGTAGACCTTTGTCTGAGGAACAGCAGGTGAAAATTTTTTCCCACATTGTGGGTTGTCTCTTCACTCTGTTGGTGGTTTCTCTTGCTGTGCAGAAGCTTTTTAGTAGGAGATCCCACTTGTTGATTGTGCTAGTTCACAGGCAACTGAGGTTTTGTTCATAAAGTCTTTTCCTACACCAGTGTCTTTCAAGAGTTCTACCTAACCTCTGTTCCAACCAGTTCAGCGTTTCTGTTTTAATATTTAGATTTTTAATCCATTTTGATTTTAGTTTAGTGCGTGGTGAGAGATATAGGTCTAGTTTTAATCTTTGGCAAGTTGAAACCCAATTTTTCCAGCACCATTTATTAAAGAGGCTATCTTTCCTCCAGTGAGGGTGTTTGGCCCCTTTGTCAAAGATGAGGTGGCTGAGTGACTCTGGAGTTGTTTCTGCATCTTCTAATCTGTTCCACTGGTCCTCAAGTCTGTTTCTTTACCAGTACCATGCTGTTTTTACCACAGTAGCTTTGTAGTATAGTTTCAGGTTGGGGGTTGTGATACCCCCTGCCATGTTTCTGTTACCTAGAATTGCTTTTGCTATTCTGGGTCTCTTCTTGTTCCAAATGAATTTTTGTATTGTTTTCTCAAGGTCTATGAAGTATGCTGCTGGGATTTCAATTGGGATTGCATTGAATCTGTATAGCAGTTTTGGAAGTATGGCCATTTTCACTACGTTGATCCTACCCAGGAGCAGGGGATGTCTGTCCATTTTCTGATACCATCTTCAATCTCTCTTTACAGAGTGCTATAATTTTCAGAGAAGAGGTCTTTGCTTTCTTTCTTTCCTAGGTATTTCAGTGTTTTGGATGCTATTATGAAAGGAATTGTTTGGCAGTATAGAATGCAGAAGATCATCAAGAAGATCATACACCTTGATCAAGTGGGATTCATCCCAGGGATGCAGGGATGGTTCAACATATGCAAATCAATACGTGTAATACACTGTATCAATAGAGCCAAGGACAAAAACCATGTGATTATCTCCATAGACGCAGAAAAACCATTTGACAAAATCCAACATGCATTTATGATAAAAACCCTACAAAAAATTGGAATAGATGGTCTCTACCTCAATCTGATAAAAGCCATCTATGAAAAACCAACAGCCAATATCATACTAAATGGTCAAAAACTGAAATCTTTCACACTCAAATCAGGAACAAGACAAGGATGTCCACTATCACCACTCTTGTTCAATATAGTTCTGGAAACATTAGCCATGGCAATTAGACAAGAGAAAGAAATAAAAAGAATAAAGATAGGAAATGAAGAAGTCAAACTGTTTGCAAATTATTTGCAGATGACATGATACTCTGTATAGAAGACCCCAAGAACTCCACCAAAAGTCTTCTCGACTTAATAACCAAATTCAGTCAAGTAGCTGGTTAAAAGGTCAACACATAAAAATCAGTAGCTTTTTTGTACACGAACAACAGACTCACTGAGAAATAGGGCAAACACCTAGCATTTTTAACTGTCATGCATAATACATATTTTTGCCTAGACTACACTGGTTGGAAATAACAAAAAACAACCCTTGTAACACAAATATAAAACTCATATTGGCTCTGGGATGCTATTTCTTCACTAACTGAAGTCCTTGGAATCCAGCATCCTTTCCCTTCCCATAAAAATGCAATATACATGATCCCCAGTGCAGGGAAACAAACAGACAAAACAAACAAATAAATAAAATACAGTATACAGTACTGGAACTCTGGGTCTTTGTACTGCTGCTGTTCGATATTATGTTCTTCTCTGCCACCTTGTGGCCATGGTGCACACTGTTGCTTTTATTATTGCCGCTGTTGCCTCCTACTACATTGTGGGAGGCTCAGTGTAGGGTTTGGGATTAAGTCTGGAGGTGTGTGTAGTGATTTGGATTCTGGAATCAGACTTCCAGGTTTGAATACTAAAGTTTGTTCCTTGCTGTTCCAGTGTTCTTATCTGTAAAATAGGTATAATAATACTACCTACCTCACTAAACTTGTTTTGCTACTGAGAACAATTCACATTGAAAACTTTACATAGTGAAAATACTACATGACAGTAAAATGCTGAACACAGTGTATGGCACATAACGCTCAGCGTTGGCTGTTGTTGTTATTCTAATCTTAATGCATTAGGTAAAAAAATTAACCCTGCAATGCCTAGTGAACCATTTTTGAAATGCCCATAACTGGAACTTTATGAAATGTGTTTTCCTCGAATTCTTGTTCTTTGAATTTTTCTATATAATATACATGAATTTTGTGCAAAACTTCAGAAAATTTCCATCTTCCACATAAATGGGATAAACGTGGTTTTTTTGGAGCCATAATAGTTCCAAATTGGTTTTCCCCTTGAGTTTACTTATATATTATTTTTTTTCCAGAGGTGGTTTAACAATTCTATTTCTAAACACAGTATTTCCCATCAGTTTTTAAAAGCTGTTTACAGGGCCGGAGATTTAGCTCAGTGGTTTCGCCACCTGCTGCACAAGCGCAAGGACCTGAGTTCAATCCCCGGTACCAAAAAAAAAAAACACAACAAAAGCTGTTTACAAAAAGTGTTATTCTACCACTTCTACTTTTAATTATCAGGTACTCCTAAATATCCAGAGCTGCATTTTTCATATAAGAACTTTTCCACTGTACATACACCACTGGTAAATAAAATTGCACATATGGCAATGATTATAATATGAGATATGACTATTTTGGCTTTGAACCATTCCCTCCTCCACTTCTTTCTTTCTGCTTTCAAGCCAGTGGACAAATACAGGCATGTGTAATGCTTAGAGATGGTTGAACAAATCCGTATCCAAAATTCATTTAGAGCACAAGCTTTTCTATTAATGTCAACACAAAATGTGCTGAGTTTGCTAACTACAGTACTTTTTCATACACTGACAATCTCTTTAACATGCAGGGACTAGATGTTGCAAAATCTGGACTTATTTACTCACTATATATACTATATACACAGAAACAAAACAAAAAACCTACCAAACCTACAGAAAAAGTGTCTGAAAATGTCCACGTAAAAATGCAGTACCATACTACTTTTTGCAGTTGCTTCCCTCTCTTTCCTTCCAAACCACTAGACAAGTACAGACCTACCATATTGCTCACAGAGGTGGTTTTAAAATTCCATTCCCAAAAGACGATGTTTTGTATGAATTTTAGCAAAAAAATATTTACAAAGTGATATTTTACTATCTCCACATTTAACATAGGGTAGGTACTTCTAAAAATCTAAATAAGATTCAGGGGGCAGAGGGGCCGGGGATTTAGCTCAGTGGTTTTGCCGCCTGCCGGGCGAGCACAAGGACCCAAGTTTGATCCCCGGTACCAAAAAAAAAAGACTGTTATATATATATATAATGGACAAACTGAATCTTTTTTTTTTTTTTTTTTTTTTTGGTACCAGGGATCGAACTCAGGACCTTGCGCTCGCGAGGCAGGCGGTGGAACCACTGAGCTAAATCCCCGGCCCATACTAACAGTCTTGAGTAAACTACACACATGTAATAATAGTTAGAATTTGAAAATGTCTTCAAAATATGAGCACACTGGCCTAGAAATCTTAACCTGTCTACCAATTCAGTGAGCTAAAATGCTCAAATATTCAGAAGACAATCTTTCCTAGGAATTTTTATACAAAATGAACAAAATTTTGTCATACACTGTTACCTGTTTAACAACTAGGAAGAGTTACTGTTATAAATTACAATTCATTTGTCTTTTACATACACTGCATATATTGCAAAAAAGTAAAACAAAATGCACAGACATGAAGGACAATGGTTATTCTTGCCTAACGATAAGCACTCTTTGCATTTCCTTCTCTTCCTAGAACCAGTTCATAGACATAATGTGTACTACTCAAGGAGGGGGATTTGCTATTCTAGCCCACAAATAACACTTCGTGTATACTTTAACAAAAAAAAATTACTAAATGCATTATTTTACTACTTCTACTTAACATGTATCAGGTACTTGAAAGCACCTAGAACGATTAGCTATTTCAAAGAAGTACTTGGCATTGTCAACTTTATACATAGTAATGAGAAATAAAATGCACACACATAAAACAAAGATTATAATCTGAATAAAGTCTTCTGTATGTAACCCATCTGGTACTGGACCTTCTCTTGCATCTTCTGCTCCATGTCCTCTAACCCACTGAACAAACATACTGACAAGTATTACTCCTGGGGTCATTTCTAGAATTGGTCTAATAAACTCAATTGCAAAAAATCACTTCCAGAAGATATTTCTTTTTTGTGATTTTTTAAAAAAAAAAGTGTTTACAAGATGTGTGATTTTCCAACTCTTTCATATGTTGGCAACCTCTTTCCATCTAGAATGTCCAGATGCAGCAAAACGTTGTGGGGGAGGGTTGTTGAAGCCAGCATTTCATATTCTGTACACAGGACTTCTGCAGGTGACCAGTAAATCTTCCCAAAGGGCAGTGGGCATTATCAGTTAAGCAAATACTATTTCTCTCTTGGGAAAACAAAGACCAACCAGGCAGGCCTGCTAACCATTATACCTGTGGTCATCCTAGGCTCTACTCGCCCTGCAGGATGGGTAAGGCCTTTGTCCTTCCTGGTCAGAAGGAAATGAGGTCTCCAAGTGAGACAGCAGTCACCCAGGACCCAGATCTACACAGCTCTGTGGCCTCACATGGCTGAGCTTTCATCCGCACACCCAGCTTTCTAGGGTCTCTAAGTAATGAGCCTCTGCGGATTCTTCTGGCCATGCCATGCTGTCGCCATGTCCTCGGTGGAATGGCAGGAACTTTGCCTAGTCGGCAGGTTTAGCAGCCTTAGGTGTCCTGGCTGTGGGAAAACACTGCAATTCACTGGTGCTCAGAAGCCTGGACTCAGCCAGTTCGCACCCACAGTGAGGGCTCCAAGGCCTGCAGGACAGAGGCTGCAGCCATCCCCGGCCCCAGGTCACCCGCTGGCCACAGGCTGTATTTACTGCTATACATACATTTTTGTTTACCACTCTCTCATATTCTAAAGTTAAAGCACTAAAAACATAATAAAATGTGAAGGTTCTCAAACGCAACAGAGTATTTTTTTTAATTTTGGAATTTAGTAAAATAAGCTTTGTTCTAATTTTACTTAGTGTTTACTATCCTATTCCAGTTTTTGAAGTACATTATTTTTTTGTGTGTATTTTTGCATACTATAACAAGGTAGTTTCTATGTTGTATTCATTCTCATATATATGTACATATAGAACATTATTATAATATGTTTTCCTTCTTTATTGTATACATTTCACCTGTTACAGCTAAACATAAATTACTCATTATGGTTGAATATTTATTTTGTTTCCTTTTTGTAATAAAATGTGGTCATGATCATTTTTATTCAACAGCTCTTTTCCCCTCTTTCGTATATCTGTACCAGTCACCAAGAGGAATCTTAAAGAGTATGAGTTGTTTCATGACACTTGAAATGTTATCCCACATTTTTGTCCAAAAGAATTGTGCTTTTTAATGCAATTAAATGCTAATTTACTAAGAAATTTCATCCATAAAACCTTTTCAGGGAACAATGTGAAAAAGACAGACTCTGCTGTCTAGGGGTAGAGTATAATAGAGAGGCACACAGAGATAAATGACTGGAGGGAGAGGATGTGCCTCTCTGAGTCTGGAGGAAGGAGTAGGAGATAGGACAGTAGCAGTCTAAAGACTCCATGGAGAAGGTAGAGTATGAAAATATGATTTTAATTTGAAATAATTATTGATGCTTATTTTTCTGTCTCACATATTATGTCTACGTATCATTATAAAACATTTTCCTTTGTACCTAAATGACTTTAACTCCTTCTGATTGTATGATACAGTAGAAAGAGCACATAAATTTGGACAAACTACTTAATTGTCCAAACTTCAGTTGCTTCATGCATGAAAATGTGTATGTGTTTTCCTTCTTTCTTTTTCTTTTTCTTTTTTAAGAGGCTGGCTCTCACTGTGTTGGCCCATGCTGGCCTCAAACTCCTAGGCTTAAGTGATCCTCAGCCTCCCAAACAGCTGCGGCTGTGAGTGTAGTGTGCTCCACTACAGCTAGCTAAAATGCAGACGATGCATCCTTCAGAGAATTCTGAGGGTTATGGAAAGTGTGTTCTACTATCTTCTCCAGCCAAAAAAGATTTGAGATGGAAGAGAGAATATAGTAATAGGAAATGTACTTAAACACAACAACTGGCACTTAAGTTACTTCATAAGTAGGAGTCACCATTGGTTTTATGATTGCCAGTATGAAGATTTCCACTTCAGACAAAGCATCTGCCTTCCTATGAATACAGGCATGCATTGGTATTCGACTGCTTTCAAACTCATCAAATTTGGTCCTCCACACATTTTGACTGGAAAATTTTATACCAGTACTCATCATTTATTTGGTACTCGGCATGCAAGTTAGAACTTGTTGGTGTCAGTTGCCTCGTGACTCACTACCCTTTCCAGCCAAAACGGTTTGCTACTTGACATTGGTGGTACTCTTTGCACCTCCCAAAACCAATTAATGACAAATACTGTACTGCTAAATGTTCTAGAAGTTGTACCTACATCGTTCTAATATAGTCAGAATCCACTCCCTTAGCCTCCAGAGTAAGGCCTGCTCTTTAGTTTATAGTAGCCGACAAGCACCTTGCTTCTCCTTTCTCCAGCTCCTGCTAGTTGCCAGGTACTCAGTTAGATGGAGAGAATAGGAAGATAACTAAGATAATGCCCTTGCCCTCAAGTCTTGTCTGCAGAGGGGAGCTGTTTAAACATAACAGTGCCCATGCCCTACTTCAGATAATTTGGTACCTAAGTTACTTCATAAGTAGAAGTCACCATTGTCTTTAATGTAAGCATAATGCTCACATTAAATTAAATGCAAGCATAAACAATATTCTATAAACATCTGATTCTTAAAGAAGAATAAGTCATTTTGAATGGAAAGGGAAGAGGAAATGCTTCACAATGAGAGCAACATTGAAACCAGTGACAGGACTTCATCTGTACCGTAGCAACAGGTTAAGGGGACAGAAGCTTGAAAACTGGAGGTGGATTTGAAGAACAGCAGTCTGGTGTGGCTGCTTTGAAAGAATACAGATTGGGGAAGGAAATGGTATCCTTTCTAGAGAGAAGATTAGTGGTAACCCTAATTTAGAAATGTTTTCCCTTGGACCTCACAACTAAGAATTATGCTTGGTGGAACAGTGTTGTAGCATTGTTTGTAATGTGAAAGATAGGGAACAATGTAAATGTTATACCTATTTGATGTGCATTAAATCTTTTGGTAAGAAAATATACCAAACTGAAGATATTGCTGGGGAAGTAGAACTGGGAGAGAGGAGCACTTCCACTTTATATACATTTGAAATGCTTGGAATTTTATGAATCATTGTATAGCAGTTTTGTATATATATTTTTAAATGCACAAAGGAAGACTAGAAATCCTGTGATGGATGAATTAGATGAGGAAGAAGTTGGAGAAAGGAAAATCAGTGAAATAATTTTTGCCTTGTTTTGTTGTGAGAAATGTCTGAATTGGAACTGTAGCAATCAGAATGAAGAAGAGAGTAGATTTGAGATATATTTTAGTAGTAGAATTTATAAATTTTTATTGTGTGAATGTGAAAAATAAGGAAAACCTATCAGAGGTGATTCTGAAGTTTTTAAGTTGTATTATAATGATGTAAAAATAAATGATTGTGACATTATAAAAAGGAAAAGAAGCATCTTAGAGAATAATGAGTACCTTAACATAGATCCTCGGTAAGTGTTTAAAGAAAGAATTGGTTTCATCCAGTTAGCTGTCTTTGCCATGTAGGATTTATGTTTTCTTATTAAGGCTAGTCTTCCATAGGCATTATTTTACTGCTGTTAGGAAATGTTAATACATTACAATATATAAATAGCAATTTCTAAGTGTAATTTTTAAACTGTTTATTCTTTTGTATTTCCAGAGTGCACATTTGGCCATGATAGATACCCTAATGATGGCTTATACTGTAGAAATGGTCAGTGTAGAAAAAGTAATTGCGTGTGCTCAACAGTATTCAGCTTTTTTTCAAGCCACAGATCTCCCCTATGATATTGAGGATGCTATCATGTACTGGATAAATAAGGTAAGATTATATTTACTTACTTGAGTAAAAATAAGCCTAATAACCAGAAAAACAGAACTCCTAAATTATATATTACCATTCCATTACTCTTTGTTTTAAATCAAAGTGAAAGCTGAAGTTGTGCAATTCACTTAAATTTTTAAACTTAAGAACAGCTTTAAAATGATTAAAATAGATTTTTATATACTCAGCAGTATTTATAATTGTGCTTAAAAATGATCTAACTAGTTTATATCACATTTTTCCAAATTTAGAGCATTCAGAATCGAACTGTACACAGCGACTGTTCAATAAATATTTTTTAATCCAAGAGTAAAATAATTTTCACATTCCAGTTAAGGGAGTCTGCACTTTACTTGACTAAGTTGCAGAAAATCATTGATTTTTTTTTTCCAAAGTTTTTATGAAACTGTGGTTTTTGCTTTGAAGATGCTTAAGTTGTCAGTTTATACACACTCCTTTGTCAGTTTGAGTATTTAATTCGCCTTCATCCACTTTTATCTGTAACTGTTATCTAAAGAAAATAAACTTGATTTGTGGGCAAGATTTAAAGGAGGTTAGATCTTCAGTTATCCTTCCTTAAATCTTTACATGAAGCTTGTCATAAGAAGCTAAATGTAAAAAAAACACTCATCTATTATTATCATTATTCATATCAGTACTAATGTAGAAGGATCATTAAATACTCTGCCCTGGAGTTCCTTTATTTCATCACATTTAGTGATATTTTTCTCCATTCCTCCTCAGCTGTAGAGAATCATGCTTACATTGTAGACCTGTTTATCATCAGAATCTATGTGAGCTTCACATCTCATTGCAAACTTCCCATTTTTGAACAGTTTGTCCTATCCTTGCAGCTCATTTGCTTTTAGTTCTCCACTATTAAAAATGTTCATCTTTTGATAGAGTATGTGGTTGGCATGCATGAGGCCCTGGGTTAATCAGCAACAAAAAACAACAAAAATGTTCAACTTCGTCATAACTTCCAAATCATTGAGCCTGTTAATTTCTTATAATCTCAATAAACTTCACATTTCTCTTTTTTGAATTTAGATTTTCATAAATCCTCTCAGTTTTTCTGTCTCTTTGTCCCTTCTTGTTAATCATCTGGTAATGGCCTAGATGGTTGAGCTTAATTGTTCATCTTATCTCTTATCTTCAACTGGAAGAATTTACACAAGGAAGCTGGCTTCACTTTAAATTCATAAGCACAAACTTCAAATGAACACCAGCCACTCAACTGGCAGTCTAAAGTTTGACCCTGAGAAGTTGGCTCTGATACTTCAAGATGACTGTTTTGTTTCATGTATAATCCTCAGACTTTCTGTTACCGTGAGCTTACTTTGTTTTCCTCATCTGTTTTTTGAGACCAGAGATGGAAGGCCATTAGGTGAGAATTATCATATATGTAAACTTTCATGCATCATCACTCATTGTGTCTCTTTTTTTTTTTCTGCCATTAGAATGGAGAAAATTTCCCCCTTCCTGTCAAAGGCAAGTTCCCTACTATTTGTTGCTTTAGAGCTCCTCTTTCTTCTCTTTCTTCCTTTTTTGTGGTCATTGTTTCTCTGCTTCTGTTCTTTTTGAAGTTTAAGGTGAAGTTTAATGTTCATAAGAATCACCTGACAACTTGTTAAAATTCAGATTCTGACTCAGTTTGTCTGGGGTGGAACTGGAGTATGTACATTTCTCACAAACTCCAGGTGATGCAGATGTTGCTTATCTGTGGATCACCCTGTATTCCTTTGTTCTCCCACTTCATCTCATTCTTGCTTCCCATTGGATCATTCTTATAAGACTATAACCTTGCTCTAATATTTCCCATTCTGTCAACAGAACTTTCCTGTCCAGATACATGTCTATAAAGAGTGATGTAGTCATTCATTGGCCTTCTCTGCTTTCTCTCCCTTCCCTGTTCCTACCTGACATTGTTCCTGAGTTGGTCAATGAAGGCTTCCATACTGACAAATCCAATAGATACCTTTCTAACTTTAACTTGAATTCAGTCTTTACTAGTACTACTACTATACTTCTTTCTTTCCCCTTTGTGTGTTTATTTCTCTTCTAAGGGGCTAAACTGTTTTCTCTCCAACTTGATTTTCAAATATGTCAAATCTATAGGCAGTTTAAGTAATAGGTCAACAGACACCCATGTACACTTCATCTAGAGTCCCCAATTGTTAACATTTTGTTATTTTGTTTTTTACTCTCCATTTTAATTTTTATTTCTTTTTTCTTCTTTATGAATGCATGTAAGATATTTTGACTGTATCCATTCCCCTATTACCTTCCTTACACTCCCTTCCTCTTCCTCCTTATTCCTTTCCTCGTCTAATAATAGTCTCACTTCTTTCGTATTATCTCTGTGTTTTTGTTGTTTTTGTTCTACATATTAGGGGAAATGTGATGTTTGTCTTTCTGAGTCTGGCTTGTTCTACTTTACATGATGATCTTTAGTTCTATCCATTTTCCTGAAAATTACATAGTTTCTTCTTTATGGCTGAATAATATTTCATTGTGTGTACATACCATATTTTCTTTATCTGTTTATCTGTTGGTGGCACCTAGGCTGGTTCCATACTTGGCTATTGTATATTGTGCTGCGGTAAACATGGGTGTGCAGGTCTTCCTATGGTATGCTACTCAGCCGTTCTGAAGCACAAGCAGCCCGTCTGAACTTTCAGTGAAAAACCTGAAATGTTTACAAGTCTTCCTCACTTGGTGAAATTGAACACCAAACTGTCTCTCCTGCAGTGGCAAATTCTTCAGCCTCCCAGCAGTTGTTTTCTCCTTTAGCTCCTTGGAGAGTCCATAAGTCCATAGTTCAGGGCTCAACCAAAATTTGAGGTTAGTTTATATGCAGATTTGGGTCACCTCTGTTTGTGATTCTGTCTTCGCAAGATGTTCTTCAATATCCAGCTTCTCTAACAGTGTTGAGATTTCTCCTTTGATTCCACAAGCCAGCAAGACTACTATAGTTTTCTGCTTGAGTTCTGGCCACTCTGCACTGTATGAATTGTGGGGAAGGCCAAATGAATAAGTATTTCATTCAGTGTGTTCCTTTTGTGTGCGTGTGTGTGTGTGTGTGTGTGTGTGTGTGTGTGTGTAGTACAGGGAATCATACTCAGGGCCTTGTGCTTGCCAGGCAGGCAAGTGCCTCTGAGCTACATCCCCTGCGATGTGTTCCTTTCTTTCTGTGGTTGAATCCTTTCCTGCTTCTGCATGCTTTTAATTGATTTCCAGTACCTCCAGACACTTGGTTTTTATATATGTATATGTGTGAATATATAAAATATGTATTTTTGGTGGTGATGGTCAAACCCAGGGCCTTGTGCATGCTGTAATAAGTACATGCTAAACTACTGAGCTACCCTCAGACTGCTTTTTATATTTTTTTCTTCCAGAGTTTATCATTGTAATCTCTGGGAGGCTTTGTCTAATACCTGCCTATTCCATTATTACCAGAACTGGAACCTTCAAGAGTTTTTTTTACAGTGTAGCTTGAATCATGTTGTTTCTTTGCTTAAAACTCTTCAGTGGCTTCACTTTGCACTTAAAATAAAAAGTTAAATTCACCATGACCTACAAAGTACCATCTAATCTGACCCCTGTGTACCTCCTCACCTCAGGCTCACAGCCACTATTCTTCTTTCTCATTTCTCTCACTTCATTCCAGCTGTATGGCCTTTCTCGCCTCTGGACCATTGAACGTGATGTTTCCTGTTCGTGGGCAGCTCATCTCCCAGCTTTCTGCATGGCTTGGTGCTTCTGCTCCATCACTTCTCAGCTTGGATAGCACTTTTTCCTCACACCCTATCTAAAGTAGGCACCTGTCAACTCTTATTTTCTACTCTATCACTCTCTTTCTTATAGAGCACTTTTCACAGTTTCTAGTTACTGTGCTGAACCACTTAATTTTTTAAAAATCTGTCTTCCCTGCTTGAATAGTCTATATAATAAGCATGGGCACTATGACCCTTTTCTTTATACACGTCAAGGGTCTAGATTGGCACACTGTTCAGCAAAGAGATGATATTTAATACACATTGACTGCATAAATTATAGTATAAGCTACAGAACTAAGGCATTTTAAAAATTTGGAAATCTACACAAAGATTAGGAAATTATTTAATTAGGAATATCTGTCATTTTTATACAGCCATATCCACCCATTCAGGTTTTAGAGTAATTTTAGAAATACTTGATTAAACTTGAACCTTACTATTTTTTTTCCTTGCTCCGTTCTACTGGCCCCAGTTTCATTATTTATTCTCATTATAATTTTACCCTTGTCTCTCAAATTTAGTATATATTTTCTCTCCATGAACAGGCTCTTGTATGGCTCATCCTAACCTAGTTGCCTTTTTTATCCTCTTGAATAATGCATTCATAAGTTTAAAAGAAATTTGCCGTAGAAAGCTGGTAGTAATGTGGTTAAGTTATTAGCAATAGTGGCTAAAATGAATTTAAACTTAAAAGAATCACAAAAGATGGTATTATATTAAAGGATTAAATCATGCAAAGATACACAAGAATTATGAATATATGAACCTTACATTATGTGGTCCTACCTCTCTTTGTGGGCTTATCTTGATAGTCTTGTCTTTGAGGGGGTGTGTGTGTGTGTGTGTGTGTGTGTGTGTGTGTGTGTGTGTGATGTTCTTCACTCACTCAGGCACACCAAGTGTTTTTCCCACCACAGGCCCTTTATGGTTTTTTTTTCTTTGTCTGGAATGCTCTTCTTTCTATTCTTATCATGGCTAGCTTCTTTTCCTTCTAGGTCTCAGCTTAAACTTACTCCTAGACGAGGCTAAGTCTGTTCCAGCTGCTATAACAAAATATCATAGACTGAGTGACTGACTCATAATTTTTCCAGACAATTCTGGAAGTAGGAAGTCCAAGATCAAGGTGCCAACAAATTACAGTATTGATGAGTATTTACTCTCTTCAAAGCTTGTTGTGTCCATGTTCACATGGCAGGACGGGCCAGGGCTCTTCCTTCAACCTTTTTTAATAAGACATACCATTCATGAAGGTGAAGCCTCATGAGCTAATCACTTCTCAGAAGGCCTCACCTCTTACTACTGCCACATTGGGTAGTTCCAATATATTACTTTTTTTTTTTCCTGGTACTGGGGATCGAACTCAGGATCTTGCACTTGTGAGGCAGGCAAGGTGCCACTGAGCTAAATCCCCGGCCCTAGTTCCTTTATATTAATTTGGGCCCAAACAGTCAAGACCACAGCAGTGGCCTTTTCTGATACAGCCATCATTTCTCAAATAGGCCTCCCTGCTCCCATTCTTACCTACTCACATTTTTGTTAACTTGTACTCCTCCCAGCACCCCTGCCATCCCCGTCTCCCTTGTTTTATGATGACAAGAGTCATTTTGGCTTTGTACTTATGCTATCACATCCCTAACCACTTAACACAGTGTCTGGCACAAAAGCAGTAAATAGTCCAACATGCTTTAAAATGCATGAAATTCATAAACCTGCCTCATAACATGTCTTACCAACATAGATACTGGTGATTTTGGCTGTTAGGAACACTTAGACATGCCTGATAAAATACCATTAGTGTAAAAATTAGTGTAAGAGCTGAGTGTAAAGAAGAAGAAAATTCTCACATGTCAGAAAAATGTGGGCTAGCTAGTGGTATTGATATTTTCTCCAGTGCTATTATTAGCAAATTGTAAGTTTTATTTATTGTTCCTAGGCTGCCCTTTTTAAAATCATTATCTGGAAATCCAAAGGGACGTCTAGAGCCTTCTTTTGTTTTCTTGTTTGTTGTGAGACAGGGTCTCACTGTGTAGTCCAGGCCAGCCTCGAACTCGGTATTCACAGTGCAGCCCAAGCTGGCCCAGAACTTGTGGTCCTCTTGCCCTGGCCTCCCTAGTGCTGAGATGAAAAGTGTAAACCACCACACCCAGCTCTGAAGTCTGCCTAAAAAATAGTTTTTTCACTGAGTACGCTGTTTCTTAACCTTTTTTAGATTATGAGCTATTTGGGTCATCTGATAGGTATTAAATTAGGCATGCTTCCCAGAAAGTTCTCATGAAAAAATTTTGCATGTGTTTTAACTGGATTTATGATACATTAAAACTCACCTATGATCTGTGGACATGTCTGTGAAATCACAGCTTCAGAATTTGATTCATAGTGTTTTCAGTGGATAATAAAACATTTAATTTTAGTGACAGTAATTTTCATTTACTAGTTCTAAATAGTTGTAAAGTTTTTACTTAAATTTTGCTTTTTTAGCATTGAAACTGATATTATTTTTGTTCTTTAGCACCCTGACCAGTTTCTGACGTACAGTATTTGATAAATTAAGTTTAGAATGTCAAAAAGCCACTTGTTTGTAAGGTTTTTTGTGTGTGATTGTGAAAATGAAATTTCCTTTGACTGGTATTCATATTTGACATCAGAGATCTGACTACAGGGATTTTGAAGCTACATGTTATTTTATTGTTATATTTGAATATAAGTTCAAATTAATGTTTTTATATTTTAAGGTAAATGAACATTTGAAAGACATAATGGAACAAGAACAAAAATTGAAAGAACATCACACAGTTGAAGCTCCAAGTGGTCAAAAGGTAAGTATTTCAAGGGGAAAAATATTGCAATTTTATTATTTTGAGAAATATTTATACTTAAGATTTTTTTTTTTAATGCTGTTAACTGTACCCAGGGAAGCCATGCCATGAACACTAAGTAGAAGTATTAAGTGACAAGTAATTGGACAATAGTATTTGTGAAAAACATTATTGATCACTAAACCTCAGTTTCTGAAGTATTTTGGGCAAAAAATAATGGTTTTTTGTTACATATATCTTGGCAAAATATATGAAACAACAAAAACAATTTTCAACACATCAGCTTCCTTTTTTTTTTTTTGGTACCGGGGATCGAACTCGGGTCCTTGAGCTTGCTAGGCAGGCAGCGAAACCACTGAGCTAAATCCCCGGCCCCACATCAGTTTTTATAATTACTTGCTGTAAGACCAACTTTTAAAGTAATATTCCCAGGGCCAGGGGTTTAGCTCAGTGGTTCTGCCGCCTGCCTTACAAGCACAAGGACCTGAGTTCAATCCCTGGTACCAAAAAATAAATTAATTAAATAAAATAATATTCCTGGAATAAAGCTCTTTTACATAGGGAGGGAAGGGGCATGAGGTGGGGAATGGGATGAAAGTTTTAAAAAAATAATATTCCTGGAGTTTCAAGCTGTATAATATGATTATTCTGTAAGGAAAGAAATAGTAACATGGGTTTATTCTTTTAAAACTTGCAGATACTTTCTTAGAATTTTCTTCTTTGAAAGCTGAATTCTGTTTTTCACATACTATACCAAAAGTATATTTTCAAAATAATAGTGTCTCTTATGTCTTTTAAAGTGTACTGTAATGAGTACATTTTAAACACATATAGTATTACAATTGAAGTATAAGAATTATGGTTATTCAGAGACCATATTTTCCATTTGAATTATTTAAATCTCTTCAGTATTACACAATGCTTTTATTCATTTTCGGCTTCTCCTTTTAGTCATTGACACCTTCATAAGAAAAGGAGGTAAATGAAAAAAAAGGAAATTGTTTTGCCTGTTGTCAAGTCCCAATAGAAAAATTTTGTGGAGGATCACCTAAAAAGTTTGTTTTAATTTAATGTTTGGGAACACTGATTTCCCCTCTCTCTTACTGACTAGCTCCTGTAAATATGATGTGCTTTATCCTTCATCTTTGTTGAGGTCTTTTCCACTAAGGTAGAGCAGAATGGAATTCTCGTTTTTTTCCATTACCCCAGATTACACATTTCATTTTCCTTTCAGCCAGCTTCTATCCCTGACTCTTCCCTCTCACATCCCCCAGTCCTTTCCTCCTGGTTTCTCTCCCTATTTCCCATAATGTAGGAGTTGAAACCTTTGCCTTGGAGATACATGTAATCTTGCCTCTCAGGTTTTTGTTTCTTGCTCTTAGGAATATGGTTTAAGGTAGCTTTCATTCTAAGTTATAACATTAATGAAAATTTTCCTTAGAAATGTTATTTGTCATATGGAGTGGTTAAACTCTATTATTATGTGCACATTGTGAATTAATGAAGATTTTTATATACTGACATAAGATCCTGTAAATGTTATTTCTGTGGGAAAAAACACTATTTGTGTTTCAGATAACCAGATTGAGTGACCTTTTAAGAGAAATTAACTATGGAATTTAAACACTATTTCTCTTATACCATTTTTTTATAACACTTAGTCCCATGCAATTGTACATGTTAACTGGGCTGACAGTATTTTCTGAATGAGTAAATGAATAATTATATAATTCATTTTTAAATGTCTAGATAATACACATTTTTAATTTAAGAAATATACATAGCATTTACATCTTCATTCTCAAACGAGTTCAACTTTCCATTGTTATGTTAAATCTTCAAGTGTTAATTTCACAGTCTTACTACATGTACAGATGTCATTATTACAAAGAAACATACCATCACAGACTACTCTAGGGAGGAGAATACATTTTACATTACTGCGTTTTAAATCCAGTTTGAATTGAACTCACTACAGGATTTCTTATTAGAACAATTAATTATATGGTTTATTTTAAGTGTATACATACTGCCCAGTGGCCTGGGCATATTGTAGGTACTGAAAATGAAAGAAAATGGCATCTTCAAACACATTTTATAGAATTGTTCATCACATATACTGTTAGATTTGTGTATTGTAGGGTGTTTTGTTTTGTATTTTTGTATTGTATATGGACTTTTTTTAAGTGACAGTTAAACACATCTTTGAAAGCATAGTCACACACGAAAGAAAAATGATACAGTGATTTCCTTAAGAATGCCTACAATGTTAAATTTGGAGGCACCTTCACACTAGTTTATTGGTGGTAGTTACTTGCTGATCTTTTTTTTGTTTTGTTTTGTTTTGTTTTGGTACCGGGGATCGAACTTGGGTCCTTGCGCTTGTGAGGCAGGCGCCAGAACCACTGAGCTAAATCCCTGGCCCAAGTTGGTTTTTTGTTTGTTTGTTTGTTTGTTTGTTTGTTTGTTGGTACCGGTGATAGAACTTGGGTCCTTGAGCATGCGCAGCAAAGCAGGCGGCGAAACCACTGAGCTAAATCCCTGGCCTTTGCTGATCTTTTTTAATAGTAACTCCAGAGAAGAAACCTGCGCATATGCCTAATAAGTTGTTCTTTTACATTAAAGTTTAGATTAAGCCCCAAGCAAAACAGTGGAAATGTATATGGAACTATTAGTTCTTACATGATTGAATTATACCAAGATACATGAATTTAACTTTAACTTTGCTTTTATGTAGGCAAACTTCATTTTTGTCCATTTTGCTGTTTGTTAAAATAACATCCCTCTCCTACACTCTTTTCTTGACCCAAATGAAATACTAATCTAAGGTCAGGATGAGGAGAGAAATGACTGAGATGAATGTCTTCACTAAAATAACCAATAAATTTTGTCAAACTCAAAAAAAATATTTTTATTAGAAATGTTATCTATTTGTGGGGAGCCAGTATTTTTCTAATTCTTGAGATGACATCTTTCTAATTCTTGAAGTTCTTGAAAATAACTAATTTATATTATTTTTCCAAACACTTGTATTTTTACTGTTTATATAGGAAAAATTTCCTATGTAAAAATTGAGTATGAATTTTATCTCAGATTCCATCTAGTTTGGCTCAATTCAAAAATACTTATTCAGGATGCCAGAAAATTTTGGGGAAAGTATGAAGATAAATAATCACAAATTATTCTCATTATCTGGGATTATGGGTTTATTATATTTATTTTTTCAAAGAAGAACAGTTATATTCTTCAGGACACTTTTAGTAAAATTAACATTTATACTTTGAGTAAATTCTATTATATTGTTATTTGCTCTATAATTGTATTTTTTTAAAGAATCTTCATTTCCCTTTGGGAAAAATATTCACTTATCAGACTTGGTTTACTAATATCTAAAAATTTTGATTGCAAATTTATCTCTAGAATCTTTTTACTTACCTTTTATAATAATAGGTTCATTTTTCAGTATGATATATGATTCCAAAACTCCGAAATAAAATTCTTTGCAGCCAAAACATTTAGCATATTCTATGTATCCTAACATAAATTTCTGTATGGAGGGCAAGGCAGGAGAAGGTGGTGGTCATTATTATCAGGAACCTTTATTTTTTAATTAAAGAATTAACATATGAAGAAATGTTATGAGAACTATAAACTTGGAATTTCACTATTAGAAGCTCTGCTATTCTTTGTTAATTAAAATAATTCTGATGAATTTTCCCTTTACCTTTACTTTCCCTCTTTTTTTCTTCTGCTTCCTCTGAAGTCTCCTTCCAAATGGTTTTGGAAACTGGTTCCAGTAAGTTTGCCCAGCTACTTCAGTTTGCTTTCCAGAACTGTAATTGTAGAATGTTATTGTTTAAGTCTTGCTGGTATAGTCATTTCATGTAATCCTGTTGGTCACAGAACAAAGATTGGGTTTTACGATATTTGATCAAATTGTAATATGGAAAGGTAGTATACCTAGCATTAAAAGTTTGAAAAATTAAAGAGTAAGTATCATTTTGCTAATTTTGTTGGTATTTACAGAGCATCGATAAATAGGTAGAATAAATAATAGCAAAACAACCTAGAGGATGTAGTCCTACTAATTTTAATAATTTTAGGAAAAGTGAATTTCAATTGCATGTGTAAATTATCTGTATTTTTAAAATATCTTTGTGACAGGATCATACTCTTTTCAGTCTGAATTGTAAAGGAGTCATCACTTTTTGTGTAATGAGAAAAGCAAAAGGTTCTTCATGTCCTTGCAAATACTGGACCTAAACTATATTAAATTCTGATTTGACATGAAGGGTTCATCTTCCAGGATTGAGTATAGGGGGTTAAACCATTTAACTATTGTACACCTTCAGGAATAAAAATGTAATTTAGAAATACAACACAATGACATCTAGAAAATATAGGGCTTCTTTTAAGTAACAAATTTTTAAGTTTGTAGAAGGAATAGGAAATGTTCTTATGCAATGAGTTTATAAAATACATAGTATATTCAAGTACAGAAGGCTCTATAACTCTCATGAACTGCAGATGAACTATCCAAGGGTTATGCATAACCTCAAGATTCAAAGTTTGATTTACCTGGTATATCTTCCTCAGATATAGTCTTCAAGGAAGGTGTTCTGCCATACCACTCATAATTTTCTGGTTGTCTAGTCTAAACCATAGACAGTTTTTGCTAATACCATATAAAGTTGTGTATGTGTGTAACAGTGTCACACACACACATACACTTTGTCCAGAAGTGCACTTGGCACACAATTTGGTTCTTTGTTCCATGACCCTGGGTATGTGGTTCAGTGGAATTTGGATTGTAGGCTGAAAGCAAACTATTCCTAAGATCTGGGAAGTTTGTTACTGAGTCCAGCCCAATTTAGATGATGTCTAAGATATAAACTGTTTTGATGTTAGATGACCAAAGAAAAGCAAGTAAAGATCTGGAACAGTGCTTACTGAATGTTAGAAAGGTAGCTTAAGGCTAGAATATAATACTGGTTGATTTCTTTTTTTTTTCTTTCCTCTTTTCTCCTATCTCCTTTTCCCTCTCCTCTCCTCTTTCCATGGTTGATTTTTTTTTTTTTTTTTTCGGTCCCGGGGATAGAACTCAGGACCTTGCGCTTGTGAGGCAGGCGCTGGAACCACTGAGCTAAATCTCCGGCCCTCCATGGTTGATTTTTAAACTGTGAGGAATAAAGTGAGGAGATTTTTTAAAGATCTTGTAATCCAAGAATGTATGTGAAATTATTTCCTGAATATAGGTACTGAGTTAGCAATACATCATAAAACAGATTAATAAGAGCAGGCTCCTGCAAAAATGTGCAAGAGGAAAACCTGTTCCATGAATCTTACTCCTTGAGTAGCCAGTGAGAGAAGCAGAATGTCATTTCAAACAAACCTAACTTTACCACCAAATGTCAAATGCTCTTTTCAGTAAATTTAAATGTTTCTGTTTTTATTCTCACAATAATATTCTCTCTCATGATTATATTTTAACTATAAAATGTAGAGATGACCAGTTTAGATGGACTTAGAAGAAAAATTAGTCTTGATTACCTTTTTTAAAAAAAATGACTTTAAATATCACTAACATATAATAACAAATTTTGCTAATACAAAACTTCAGTATGCTTTATTACTAAATCTTCATCATTATTTTTCTTGGCTTTAAGGGAGCCACTAGATAATAGCAGGTAACCTTCATTGGTTGCTTTCACATATTCGGCAGTGTGCATAGCACTTGGCATCCATCGTATCCAGTCCTCCACTGGGTCTGTGAAGTACAGCAGATGCTATTACTGTCCCCTCTATGGGGGGGTGGCGGGGGGGGAGCGAGAGTTAAGTAACATGTCCAAGAAGACAAAGTAAATAAGATCAGAACTGGGATCTCAGTTCAGGCACTCTGACTCAAGAGTTTATTCTCTTAGCTGCTTTTTTAGGGTGCTGTTTTAGAAACCTGTACCCAGCTACACCAAGCATTTTTTGAAATCAAAGATTTCTTCTGTTTTTCTAAGGGAGAACAGGAACCCTTATAACCAACAATGATTGATTAATGAAACTCAGATTGGGGAAGTTTTTTGTTGTTGTTGTTGTTTCAGTTTCAAAGTTGTTAACACTTTATTTGCTTTTTCTCAACATTTACATGATGGGCCAGAGTATGTTGGCCCTGTGGTTCCAGTTCCTTTAATGTTTCTGTATCCCCAGATATCCTTTAAAAATAGTCTATTCTTCTACCTGGCCCCCAATTTTGATAATTCTTATAATTGTTTCTGTTCCCTCAGTACTTTTGCTCTTTCCACATAAAAACTTTGTCTTTTTGTGTAAGAATTGTCAGTCTAAATTATATCTAATATTAAAGTAAATTAAAATTTTAATCTGTAAATGAACAGGAGAGAATTCAGATCTGTTTTGTAATACTTTTTATGTAAGCTAAATGTTATTTCATGTAAATAAATAATATATTAAATATTTAGCATATATTTAATATTAAATATGCTGTTTCTGTATGCTTTGGTAAAATCTAATATGATTTAGAAGAGGATTTTGGTGAGTTCTCACTTCTCATGATATATATTTTGTTAACTGACATACTAAAATCCACGGTTCTGATTTTTTCCCTCTATGCTCCTTAGTACTTATGTCTCACTCTTGTGTGCTCTGATTGTAGGCTCGTTATAGGAAGGAGCAAACATTGCTTAAGCAGCTGCCTTGCATTCCACTGGTAGAAAACTTGCTGAAGGATGGTACAGATGGCTGTGCACTAGCTGCCCTTATTCATTTTTACTGTCCCAGTGTTGTCAGATTAGAGGGTAAGTGTTCTAGTGAAGTATTTCTGAACTTTAGATAGATGATTAAAAAATGTTTCAGACAGTATTTAATAAATAATGAAGGCTTTTAAAAATACGTATGTATAATTGTGAGGAGGATAGTAGAGAACTTTCTGTGTAATAACCATTATGTTTGTAAATGTATGTTCATTAAGCAGATTCCACAAAATTGTATATTTGTACTGTCACTAATTAAGAAGCAATCATAAAATTTTTCTCAGATTAACTCCCAAGTCATCAGTTTGCTCTTTTTCTATTTGAAGATATTTGTTTGAAAGAAACTATGTCTTTGGCTGATAGCCTGTATAATCTGCAGCTGATTCAAGAATTTTGCCAAGAATACTTGAACCAGTGTTGCCATTTCACTCTGGAAGATATGCTCTATGCTGCTTCATCCATAAAGGTGAATTAAATGATTCTTTTTTTCCTTTGCTTTGTTAAAGGTTGTTTTAAAAAACAACAAAAGAAGAAATGTCCTAGTTATATTAAGCTTGCACACTACTTGTATCAGTCAACAGAGGTTTTGAAAATAATTTTTGTTTGCTTTTTCTGTTTATGTTTTCAATACATTATTAGGAATAGTTCGTTTTACAAGGCAAAGCCAAACTTAAAGTCATGTACAAAACTGATTGTTAGCTAGGTGCAATGGTGCATACCTGTAATCCACTAATGGAGGCTGAGGCAGGAGATTGCAAGTTCAAGTCCTGCCTGGGTAACTTAAGGAAACCCTGTCTCAAAATGAAAAAAGTAAAAAGGGCTAAGCAAGTATTTCAATGGTAGAGCACTTCTGGATACAATTCCAAGCACCACAAAACAAACAAAAAAATCCTGATCTATTGTTTTAATACTAGTAAAATAGAGCATGAGCCTTGAGGCAAAATATAGAATTCCAAAGAGGGAAGAAATTATTAAAATGGTCTGGAAATTAACCTTCTGAAAAGGAATTTGGCTTTATTAGTGATTGCATTTGCCCCTTGCTTCAGAGTGTCATGCACTGCCTGTTGATAGTTAGTTCTGCTATCCTTTCAAAAGTATTTATTAAGCATCTAATAGTGTTCTCTGTGGTGGAGAAATCAATGAATGCAACAAAGATTCCCATGCTTTTGAAACCTACTTCCTGGTGACAGAGACAGATACAAGTCTCAGGCAGTGTCAGGCATCTGCTTCTGAGCTACAAGTTAAAAAGGCAGCTAATGATCCAGAATGTCATTTGGTGAAAAAATACCTTTGTTATTCCTAGTGGCCCACAGCTCTGAAATTCTTTTATGTCCCTTACATCCTTGCCGAAAATTTGCTATTTCTGTGTCAAAGATTTAAGAATAAATGATCTTAAAGTTTTCCTAAGAGGAACAACTTTATATCAATCCTAATCATAGTTCCAGTACCAATCTTAATAGAAACCACTTCGAGCCACTCACAAGGGCCCTAGTGCCATATGCTTTAATACTCTCCAGTGTCTTACCTCTTCTTCCTTTGCCAATTTCAGGATTCCTAGAAGGCAGAAGATAGAGCCAATAGGGAAAGAATTTCCAAAATAGGTGTGCTCCTGTTGACGCAAAGCAGTACCCACTCTACTCCGTGACACATCAAAAGAAAAATCTTGATTAATTCTGAAGATTTGTATCTTGCCTTTTTAATCAAAATGGAAGTTAGGAACAATTATTTCCATATATATCTTGCCAATGACCTTTCTGGCACTTGCCTGTTAAAAATTTTAACTTCTTGGGGCCGGGGATTTAGCTTAGTGGTTTTGCTGCCTGCTGTGCAACCACAAGGACCCGAGTTCGATCCCCGGTACCAAAAATAAATAAATAAAATCCGTCAAAGAAGAAATTGATGAAATGAGTGAAAAAGATTAAAAAAATAAATTTTAACTTCTGGGCCGGGGATTTAGCTCAGTGGTTCCACCACCTGCCTCGCAAGCTCAAGGTCCCGAGTTCAATCTCCAGTACCAAAAATAATAATAATAAAAATTTTAACTTCTATAATCTCAAAGGAAAAAATTATTTACTAAATTACAGAGCCATAGGTTTGAATTTAGTTGATTATCTTAAGCCTTCCAGAAGTTACTTGGTCCATGATGCTGGATACCTCATTTGCACTTTAATAACATGTTTATGAAAATGTAGGGAATGAGCAGTCTTCCCCTGTCGTGAGAAGTATAAAATGCTGTGGTCACTCACTACAGAAGGCAATTTGATATTATTTAACCAAATTTAAAATGAAAAGGAAAAAATGTGAGTCTGAGTTTGATCCTGAGCACTTCAAAAAAAACCATTACAGAAATCATATATAAGGAGTTTTCATGGTGGAAATGATCCGTCTTTTTTTTTTTTTTTGTGGTACTGGAGATCGAACTCGGGACCTTGTGCTTTCGAGGCAGGCAGCAGCACCACTGAGCCAAATCCTGGCCCTATGATCCATCTTAATAGGGGGATAATTAAAATGTTTTGTAATACAATTGAGCGGTTCAAAGGAAGGGGTGATACTTTTACCAAGACAGGAAACTCTTTAAGACATCATTAAATAGGGGCCGGGATTTAGCTCAGTGGTTATACCACCTGTCTTGAAAGTGCAAGGACCCGAGTTCAATCCCCAGTACCAAAAAAAAAAAAAAAAAAAGACATCATTAAATAAAGCAGTTAACAAACATAATGAACACTGTGATGTAATTTATGTATTTTTAAATCCTTTTTTCTTTTTTGTGCTGCTGGCAGTTGAACCCAGAACCACTGAGCCATGCCCCCAGCCCAAAAAAATCATTTTTCTGTTTATGTGCAAACATGTACACATCTGGTCTACTCTCTGTATCTGAGGGTTCCAATTCCATGGATTCAACTAACCACAGATTGGGGGTGGGGGTGGGGGTGGGGAATCCTGTGTCTATACTAAACATGTATGGACGATGTTTTTGTTTTGTCTTTGCTCACTATTCCTAAAACATTCAGTTTACATAACTATTACATAGCATTTACATTGTATTAGGTATTATAAGGAACCTACAGATGATTTAAGATACTCTGTCGGAGGACGTGCTTAGGTTGTATGTAAATACCACACCATTTTACATTAAAAAAGCCCTCAGCATTGTATACTTTGTGTCCACAGTGGGTCCTGGAACTGAGGACCCTCTCTGTATAGATGCACGGAAAATGCTCTATAGAAGGATGCACACAAAACAACAGTGATTTATTTCTTCTGAGTGCGATATTAGGATACAGGGGAAGAGGTTATGGCATACTTTCACTTTCTGTTCTATATTCTATATTTCTATATTCTGTACTGTTTACCTTGTTTTAACATGTAGCTATATCTGACTTTAAAAGAAGGAAAGAAGCAGCTTTTACTTGAAATTAATGTATCATTTTAATATGGTTACAAATTTATTGCCTTTTAGTCATAATCTTCATGAGCTTTAGTTACTAAGAAAATTATGTCTTACTATATTGCCCAAACAATACAATTCTGTTATTAGAACAACTGTTAACCAAGGTTTTAAAAATATTATTTCCTGTCAACAGTTAATTATTGAACACATAAGAAGGTTTTTTCTAAAAGATAGTTGGCTTTCAGTTAGCTGCTAATAGAGTGGAACCCAGCACTAATGCTTACAAAGTTAATTTTTTAGTTTGGCTTTAGAGCTTATACTGTAATGATAAGTAAAATATAAATCACAGTAACCTTACTACACAGGACAAACCCCTAACAATGTTTGGTTATTTTGCTGACTGGCCTTTTTTATTATGCATACGTTCATTCATTTATACATATGTTTAACAAATATTTATTGAGTATCATGTTCTAGGCACTGTTTTAAACAACTGAACATAAAATAATGAGCACAGGCTTTGTCATTCTAGACCTTGTTTGTAGACTAATGGGTAAAATGAGAAATCCTCGAGAATGTCGTATTAAGTAAAGCTGGCAAGATGAAAAAGTACTCAAGTAGCCTCTTCTAAGCTATACTAACTTTTCTCTTTTATCTCAAGAATAGTGAGGGACAGTGGAGATTGCATTTTGAAAAGCTTGTTCTTACCTGGGATTTAGCTCAGCAGTACTGTGCCTGCCTCACAAGCGTGAGGGTCCTGAGTTTGATTCCTGGTACTAAAAGAAAAAAGAAACTCTTAATAAAAGCACCCCCCCAAGGCTGTTGTGTCCAAACAAGAATCAGAATTGTTATGATGAAATTGGAGAGATGTGCATAGATTCCAGAAATATTTAGGCAAATTTGGAGATTTTGGTGATACCTTGGATATGGAGAAGGAGAGAAAAGGTGTGAAGGATATCTCCTAGGTTTCTGGTTTGCACATTGAAATAGTGGTGCCATTCAATGATACAATGCTGGAGTAAGGTTAAATTGAAAGGCAAAATCACTTTCAATTTTGGACATTAGTATTTTTGAGCTATCTAAAAGAAAATGGTTTGAAGGCATTGTATATGTCAGTACAGTCAGGACATTTAAGAGTCGTTTGGTAGCCCATGGTCATAGGCAATAGCAGTGTTTCAGAGAGGAAAGATCATGGGTATTGAGCACTGCTGAAAGGTCAGTTGGTGAAAAATGGGTTCAGTTTTCATTGTTGACTTAAGCAAGTTCTGTTTTGGAGGAATGATGTGGTAGACTAGTCATTGCTAGACTAGTATGGATCAGGCAGTAGGAGAGGATGACATGAAGCACACAGTATTAGTATAGGCCTGCTCTTAAAGTATAGGAGAGACTTGTGCATGTTTAAAAGCCAACTCGGGAAGATTCAGTTGAGAGGAAAGACATATATAGGAGAGGAATATAGATTAAGAACATTAAGTTTCTGAGAAGGCAAGCAGGAATGAGATCCTGTGCAGTCTGAGGAATTGTAAACATACTGCTTCAAATAGTATTTATATATAAACATTTTAATATTCTGTGAGTTTATAGTGAAAACAAATACTGAAAATAAAGAAAGAAACCTACCAAATTCTGTTTACCACCATGCGTATCCTTTATGACACTCCAGACTCTTAACACTCAACTCACTCAGGACGGGTTTACTTGTCTGTTGACTGTGTCAAAGGTAACATTACTCACAGTTCCTTTCACTGCATGTTTCTCTCATCTTCTCTGTTTTATTGAATGGTAATATTTGTTGCTAAAGACAGAAACCCAAGAGTCACCTGTGACTCTTCTCTTTCACCTCCTATATTCACAGTAGCCTCTGGAACTATCACATGAGAAATGAATATTTGAAAGTGACCAACTTAAATATGAGAAGCCAAACCAAGAGAGAGTATAAATTCTAAGGGAGAATATGTAAAGCCTTAAGTATTATTCATAATTAGTAGATAGGAGGATGTAAGCAAGACACTGGAAAATGCCCGTATTTCCAGTGACGAGTTTTTTAAGCTGAAATTTAATATAAAATAAGACTTTACTTATCAAATATTAATTTGATAATATTTTATTAGATGCTGAGTACCCGAATTATAAAAGGCATATTATTTTAAATAATTATGAAAATTGATTTTATACTGGTTTTTAAACTTACAAAGTTCTTAAAATTAATTCATGTGTATACTTCCATGATTTGTACATATTAAATATAAGCTCATGGTGGAGATGTACTTTTAAGGACCCTTTTTAATTTTAAGCCTTTTTTTTTAAGTATTTGAATTTTCAAATATAAGTAATAAAAGTTGTTGACTTATACTAGTAACTTTTCAAGATTAGGTGAATTCATTGAATTATATAAATAATATTTTTGTACATTTTTAAATTGTTAAGGCTTAGTTATAACAATCTAAAGTTTTGGTGTTATTTAGCACCTGGATTACTGTTGAGTTTAGCATTGTTGAGCACATGCAGTATTTTAAACTGTGTACATAATTTTCAGAGGAATTTCTAGGGATCTGAGTAGAGCTTATTTTTTTTTAAATGGTAACCATTCTTAGAGTATCAAAAGATTGAAGGGTCATTTAATTTGTTTATATTTACTTTGGAAGAAAAGTACCTTATATATTATTTCAAAGTTCTACATAGCTAGACATTAATGCCTGCTAGATAAATTGGATAACTATTCTGTAACTATAGAGCAAATCAGCCAAGAGATTTTGAATATAATTTTTACCTATAATAGGTAATATTTTATTCCAGATTTAATATCCTAGATATTCTCCAGTAATGGGTGAGTGGGTTTTAATCCCTGTATTTTAATAAATAGACTGTAAATTCATTATCATTAATTTGTAATCAAATTTAATCTAATTTAGGGTTTCTTTTAATTTTCTTAACTTTTTGTATAGAGTAATTATTTGGTGTTCATGGCAGAACTCTTCTGGTGGTTTGAAGTTGTGAAGCCATCATTTGTACAGCCTCGTGTTGTTTGTCCACAAGGAGGTAACCATTTCTTTAAAATTTTTTAATGTGGAAAATAATGGAAAGTTTATGTAACCTTACCTAGTTATTTTTTTAGAGGGAAGCCTGTTATAGTTTTAGATTTCAGCTGTTATCTTTGATTCTAAGTACTGTATTTTAATATTTTAAAGCTACTGAATGTTCTGTGAGAAACTGATGAAGATGGCTAGGGAAATAGAAAAGAAAATGGAAAGAATGGCTCTGATTTGAAATCTTATGATTTGGAACTTTTAGCTTTAACTATGTGGCATCTACTTCTTTGCATCTTTTATTCCTGTCCATCTTTTATTCTTATTAAAATCTTTGTTCTTAACATTATATTACCTAGAATCTACTGACATCATTATTTGGTTTTAACCTACAACTTGCATTGCCATTAAACATAAAAAGGTTTGTATATACATTTTTAAACCTAGCTTTGTGATTATTACAGTATCCTGATATTTTGATTGTATATAATAAAAATAAAACTAATAAGTAAAGTTACTGTAAAGATCCCTAGCAATAAAGAACAAAAATCCTCCTTAACTTTCTCTTAAGGCAAAATTTTGCATAGCAAAATAAATTTTCTCTTGGCTTCCATTTTAAAATGGATGCTTATTTCTGCAGGGGAGAAAATTATTTTAAATTATAAAAGTTAGCCCACTAATAAACTTCCAGAGTAAATTACATGACCATGTGTTACAAAGCTAATTAGCAGCTTTCCTTGATTCCAGATTTTATTTTTCTAATCACCATAGTTATCTCCCCCCTCTCAAAAAAGTAGAGGAGAAAAGAGGTAAGTAAGGAAGGAGGGAAAAAGTATTAGCCAAGGAAGAGGCATATCATTCTAGTGGATACGGTAAGCTTACACAGGCAGCTCACTGAATCTCTGGCAAAAATCTATGAAATATGCAATGAGTATTCTGTCCTAGTGTCTCTAAATTGTTTAAAGCAGATTCTGAATATTGAGCCTAATATTGAGTTAACAAAAGAATATCTTCAGAAGCTGAGATACTTCACTAAGGCCATTACATAAAGTCGCATATCTTTAGTAATTATCATAACCCATATTTGTACAATTTTTAAAATTAAAATATTTTCACCTACATTGCTTTCTATAATTTTTTTTTTTTGATACCGAAGATTGAACTCAGATCGAACTCGGGTCTTTGCACTTGCAGGGCAGACAGCCGAACCACTGAGTTAAATCCCCGGCCCCGCTATGATTTTATCTGTGTAAAGCCCATTACTCAAAATGCCACCAACTGTTGAATTAAATGTCAAAGGCAAAAAGTAAGTTGTTTTTTTCCAAAGTTCCTTACAAAAATGTAAAACTCCTCCAGTGGCTTTAATTATTCTCCAGTGAAATTGTCTTTAATTGATTATCAAAATGCCAGTTATTCCATAAAAAAGCAAAGATGATCATATATATTTGAAATTCTGTGGAAGCTTTCACAATGTTAAGCACTAAATTTTTTTAAAATATCTATATCATTTTATAGTAGGCTCCCCTCCCTCTAGTTAGCTGGTTAATCAAGAGAATCCTGTAAAATCAGAATACTTTATGTTTTAAAATATTTGATCCTTTGAAAAATATTTTTAAAAATTTATCTATGATCCAGAATTCCTGAAATAATGTTAGAAACATGCTAAATATGTAATTTTGAGATTTTACCTTTTATTCTAGCTGAACCTGTGAAAGATACACCGTCAATTCCTGTCTTGAATACTGCCAAAAGAAATGTCTTGGACAGTTCATGCAGTTCTGACTTCACTTCAAGGTAGACACCATAATCACTTCATTTTCACTATTTCTAGTCCATTTACTAATGAAATTAAATAGTTTACATTAATAATAAGATTTTTTAAAATTTTAGTTCAATTTTGTAATAAGTTATAATTAGCTTAATCTATTAAAGATTATTTCAATGTAAATATAGTTGAAATTTACAATGAAATAAAGGTTCCATAAATGCCTTTTAATGGACTACACTGGAAAGTAGGAATATATTCATTCTAAGGTACAAATAACAAACCTAAAATTAAACTTGTGCTGCATAACGTGTTTATAGTTGAAAATTATCTAATTGTGTAATTGAGAACTGTCGAGTAGATAACTCTCAGGCCTCCAGGGGACTTTAAAGTTACATTTGAATTTTTAAATTATTTTTCATCTTTGAAGCAGTTTTTCTCAGTTTTATTTCCTGGTTACTATAGCTGTTGAGAGATAGCAATAAAATATTATAAATACTGAATCTTTCTCTAGTGCTTTATCCGTTTATATCAGGAGCTGAACTGAAAACAGAGTAAAAATGTTTTACCATTTAATATCAGGATAATTCTGACTACAGTTCCAGGTATGTGATAGGGACATTTGTTTGTTTTTTGTTTTAATGTTCTTTGGCAGATCCTCTAAACAGCTTTTCATTTGTATCTATCAGAACCTGAAATTTATACTGATTTTGGACTCCAGTCTATCTGATTTTTAGGCTTAAAATTGATATGTTTTCAGAAATTCAATCACATCCATTAAAAGTACATTTCAAAATTAAAAATTTTAAAAAGTCAGTACTTTGTAACATTTTTTGCCTATAAACTTACTTTGAAGCTGTGACGTACTATTCACATTTTAAAAGTTTCATTCTCAAGTTCAGATGAATTTGTGTCACCCAAGGCTTGACTGACCGCTTGGCAATACTCTTATTCCCTTTGCGAGGCTTCTTCCCTGTGTGAACTCTCGCAGGTCTGTAAGACATTTCTTCCAAATCAAGAAAGCATTGGGCCAGGGATTTAGCTCAGTGGTTCCGCAGCCTGCTGCGCAAGCGCAAGGACCCAAGTTTGATCCCCGGTACCAAAAATAAAAAGAAAGAAAGAAAGCATTTTCTTTCCTTACCCTCCAATTAACTACTATGAATATTCTTACTACTTCCATTAAGTTTTCTATCCATAACTGTTTCTGTGGTTTAGTTCCAGGGAGTTAAGTTAAAACATTGTTGATCAAGGAGCTTGTGTGTATTTTTCCCATGGGTAACTTTTTCTAAATATTATCTCTTCAATGCTTTCTTGGTTGGTTATATAGTGATATTTCCTTCCTTGAAAATTTATAAAATGCTCGGTATTCTAAGTCATCACTCTAGTGCTATTATATCTTTAAGGCCCACCTTAAAGTAGAAAGTGAGACTTGCCTCTTTAGGAACAGATTATTCCATAATTATTATTTCCAGGAACATTTCTGACACTAGAAAATATTTTAATTTAGGTTCTATAGTAGACTTGTCCCTTTTTGTTCAGACGTCTGAGTGACTACTTTTTCCTATTTTTGCTAGCAGAAATACTTTTTAAAACTCAGAAATTCATCTAGATTCTTTTCCTTGAAGTATTAATTGTATACTCTCATTCTAGGCTACTAGTCACCCTTTCATTTCTTTAAGTCTCCACATAGTCCTTTATCATTCTCCAACAGTGTATAACTTTTAAGGAAGGATTCAATAATTTCTGCTGTTAGGAATAATGTACATTACAGTACAAATGTTATTGTGCTTAAAGAACTTAGGAGAAAGAAAGAAAAGACAAATCAATATTTTCAGCAGCTGCTCCATGTATTTGGTGACATCTTATGCAAGAGTTAAACAAGATCAAAATTCTGTGTACAGTTACAGAAATAAAGCAGTAGGCTTCTACAACATTTAGCCCTTGCTTGGGGAAGAAGAATAAACACATTTTAATAACCACCTTGCTTGTATTCAGGATTACCCTCCTGTCAGAGCTAAGGGAGAATAGAAACTGTGACAGTGATCTCAGAGGGGGGTTTAATAGAAGCAAATACACCAGGGGAGCAATGTGAGTATTCTCTGAAGTCCCTGCAAGTGATTACAAGGAAACCGAGAGGGTGTTGCTTTTGGAGAAAGCTCTTCAATTAAGCTTTCGTTAAATTGTAATGTTTATATATCTTTGAATTCTTTGATTGGTTTGTTCATCTTCTCATTTTACATTAGCTGAAAGATAATATGGTTTGGGGGAGCTACAGAAGTCATTACATCTTACTCCTCAGTTCTCAGCCAGTTGGCAGTGGGAATGCTTAACTTCCTCACTTGACTGCAGGGAGGAACATGGCAGGCTAACACTTAAACAGAGGAAACTAAGAGAGGATCCTTGATTGTGGCCAAATGTCATTATAATTTGAGGAAGCAATGTCTGATCTCCTGTTTAAATAAGATAAAGTAGCTGTGGTGGGGCACGCCTGTAATCCCAGCACTCGGGAGGCTAAGGCAGGAAGGAGTCTGCTTCGAGTTCAAGGTCAGCCTGGGCTACATAGTGAGACCCTGCCAGAATAGAAAGAAAGAAAGGAAGGAGGAAAAAGGAAAGGAAAAGAAAGAAGGAAGGAAGGGAAGGGGGGAAGGGTTAAATAAGTAGTAGGAAGCTTCATATCTTTATAGACATTGAGGTCTTCAAGGCACAGCTGTCTTAGGGTAGCTGTTAGAGATGTACAGATACAGGCGGTGAGTAGGGAGGCTGTCAAGGTCTTCTACAGGGTTTGCTACATGTGTGGTTTTTAGTTAGAAATTTAGATTTGACCAAAATATTTCAAATTGCTAAGTTTCGTTTAATGTCTTCTTTCTCAGTTTTTCTTTTTTTTAATTTGTATTAGTACATGTTTGCAGTAAATTCATCATGGAGAGTTGGCACACGTACATAACATTTAATTCTGTTTTTATCTCCATCCCCTACTTTTCTTCCCCCTTCCTCTGTCTCTTGGGCCCCATTCCATTTGCCAAAGATCTGTTGCCATTCCTTACTACCTGTCTTTTCTTTGTTCTTTAATTTATGTTCTGAAGAATGATTATGAGATGAGATGATTGTGATAATGATTATGATTATATGATTCTGGATTATGAGAAATCATAATATTTAAGCTTGTGTGTCTGATTTATTTCACTTTATGGTCTCAAGGTGCATCCATTTTCCTACAAATGACTCAAATGTATCCTTCTTTATAGCAGAGAAATACTCCATTATGTATAAATACCTCATTTTCTTTATCCAGTCGTTAATAGACATAGGCTGCTTCCAAGGTTTCGTTATTAGGAATGGTTCTTCTGTAAACATTGTTTATGTGTATCACTGTAAATGATAACCTTAACTCCCTTGGGAAGATGCCTAGAAGGGGAATGGCTGGGTTCGATGGAATTTCTAATTTTAGTTGGCTTTTTGTTTTTTCAACCGGGATCAAACTCAGGACCTTGCGCTTACAAGGCAGGCATGGTGCCACTGAGCTAAATCCCCAGCTAATTTTAGGTTTTTGAAGAATCTCCATACTGATTTCTATAGTGGTTGTACTCATTTACATTCCCACCAACAATGTAGAAAGGTTCCTTTTTCACTGCAGCCTCTACCGCTGTTCTTTCTGGGATAAGATGGGATCTGTGTTGCTTTAATTTGCATTTCTCTAATGGCCAGAAATGTTGAACATCTTTCATGTATTTATTCAACATTAGTACTTCATTTTGGTTGCCCATTTTTTGACTGATTTCTCAGTTTTTTTACTGATAAAAGGAAAATAATATGCCGTGTTTTATCTCATAAGGACACTGAGATGTGTATGAAAGTATCTCAAATTGTTTGGCAATTTAAAGACATAAAATAGATACATACAACCATTGTTTGATTTAAACAGTAGATTGTTTTTATTTTGAATGCACAATCAGAGGTGATAGTATGATTTCTTACTTCAGCCATTCTATATAAAATTTATATTAAAGAGCTAAAATGTAACATTTAATTTTAACATTTTAATGTATTCTGCATTGCAGTGGGGAAGGAGCTGCATTCACACAGTCTCATCATTTACCTGCTAGATACTCACATTCTCAAGCCCATTCTTCAGCTTCAGGTAACTTACTTCAGAAACCTAGGAAATTTTATTTTAGGTAGATTAACTGGGAAATTATTAAGAATAAGTATAAATAAACAAATATTTAGTCTTTTTATGGAAAGTGACTGAGGCTGGTCTGGGTGGTCCTTTTCGCTGTGCTTGATTTTCTTTCTTGTGGTGCTAAGGATCCAACCCAGAGCCTTTCATGTCTCCCATGTTAGGCAAATGCTCTACCACTGAGCTACATTCCCAGCCTCTGCTAATTTTCATATGTATCTACTTACTTTTCCTGGGGATTGAACCCAGGACCTTGCTCATGTTAAGCACATGCCATACCACTGAGCTACATTCTTAGCCCTAAAGCTTGTGTGTGTGTGTGTGTGTGTGTGTGTGCTGGGGATTCTACTTACTTTTTTAGCACTATTAATGAATCATCAAATATGTGAAATCTGTTAAATTGCTCACTTTAGTGGCTTTTTCTTTTTTTCATTTAAAGGAGGAATTAGAAGGTCTTCGTCTATGTCTTATGTTGATGGCTTCATAGGAACATGGCCCAAAGAGAAAAGGTAAATGAAGAGAATTATTCTTGAGTATATTCACATTGTCAAGAAATGCCACGTTTCTCTCTTTCTGTCTCTCTCTCCCTCTCTCTCTCCCTCTCTCTCTCTGTCTTTTATTATTAGCTAGATTTCCAGATCTAGACTTTAAATTAACACTAAATTTGAAAAGGGCAGCACAGGCAGATGATAGAGAAGTCAAAGGGGCTAAATGTACAAGGTAGCTAAATAGTCCTAACTTACCCTGAGGGCAATATGATTATGAGAAATGGGGAAAGAAAGGAAATACAACTTCAGAGAATTGTTCAGTGATTACCTTAAAAGTCATTTATTTGCTGGGATTACTTAAGGATTTTCTCTTTAATTTTTTTTTTTTTAGATCATCGGTGCATGGTGTTTCATTTGATATTTCTTTTGATAAAGAAGATAGTGTACAGAGACCCACTCCAAACCGAGGAATCACACGTTCTATTAGTAATGAAGGACTTACTCTGAACAACAATCGTTTACCTAAACACATTAGGAAAAATTTGTCCTTTAAGCCCGTAAATGGAGAAGAAGAAGCAGAAAGCATTGAAGAAGAACTTAATATAGACCCTCACAGTGACCTCAGATCTTACATGCCCCTTAATACAAATGAACTAAATTCTAATGAGAATATGCATTACAAGCTTCCCAATGGAGCTTTACAAAATAGAGTACTTCTAGATGAGTTTGGCAATCAGATTGAAACACCAAGCATTGAGGAAGCACTACAAATAATTCATGATACTGAAAAATCTCCCTGTACACCTCGGCCAGACCAAATTGCTAATGGCTTCTTTCTTCATAGCCAGGAAATGAGTATCTTAAATTCAAATATCAAGCTAAGTCAATCTAGTCCAGACAACCTAACTGATACAAAAGGTGCCTTAAGTCCCATAACTGATACCACAGAAGTAGACACTGGAATTCATGTTCCTTCAGAAGACATTCCTGAAACTATGGATGAAGACTCTTCTTTGAGAGATTATACTGTAAGCCTAGATTCTGACATGGATGATGCATCTAAATTTCTTCAGGACTATGATATAAGAACCAACAATCCCAGAGAAGCTTCAAGTCCTTGTCCAAGTACTGTAAGTAACAAGTCTCAGCCAGGTAGCAGTGCTTCTTCTAGTTCTGGGGTTAAGATGACCAGCTTTGCTGAACAGAAGTTCAGGAAACTGAATTATACTGATGGAAAAAGTAGTGGAAGCAGTTCTCAAAAAACTACTCCAGAGGGCTCTGAACTTAACATTCCTCATGTGGTTGCTTGGGCACAAATTCCAGAAGAAACAGGCCTTCCACAAGGACGGGACACTACACAGCTGTTGGCTTCTGAAATGGTGCATCTTAGGATGAAACTAGAAGAAAAGAGGCGTGCTATAGAAGCCCAGAAAAAGAAGATGGAAGCGGCTTTTACCAAACAGAGGCAGAAAATGGGAAGGACAGCATTCCTTACTGTAGTGAAAAAAAGGGGGGATGGGATTTCCCCTCTTCGAGAGGAAGCAGCTGGTGCAGAAGATGAGAAAGTGTATACTGATCGAGCAAAAGAAAAGGAATCCCAAAAACCTGATGGACAAAGGAGCAAGTCTCTAGCCGACATAAAAGAAAGCATGGAGAATCCGCCGACAAAATGGCTAAAGTCTCCAACAACACCTGTTGATTCTGAGAAGCAGTGGAATCTAGCAAGCCCCTCAGAAGAGAATTTAAATGAAGGAGAGATTTTAGAATATACAAAATCCATTGAAAAGTTGAATTCATCCCTGCATCTTCTACAGCAAGAAATGCAACGCTTGTCCCTTCAGCAGGAGATGTTAATGCAGATGCGAGAACAGCAGTCTTGGGTGATTTCACCTCCACAACCCTCTCCACAGAAACAGATTCGAGATTTGAAACTATCTAGACAGACAGGCCTGCCATCACCTGTCGCACCATTCTCCTCAGACTCCCCTCGTCCGACTCACCCATCTCCACAGTCTTCTAACAGGAAAAGCACATCTTCTGTTAAAAATCAAAGGACTCCTAGGCCAAATGAACTAAAACTAACACCTTTGAATAGAACCTTGACCCCCCCGAGGTCTGTGGATAGTCTTCCTCGCTTAAGGAGGTTTTCACCAAGTCAAGTTCCCATTCAGACTCGGTCATTTGTATGTTTTGGGGATGATGGAGAGCCTCAGTTAAAGGAACCCAAGCTGAAGGAGGAAGCTAAGAAGGAGGCCTTGGAATGTAAAGGGGCTCTGGAACAGCAGGGACAAAAGCCTGAAGAAAAGGAGATCAAACCTCTTGAGTCAACAGTTTCAGAAGTCCTGTCACAGCCTGTCACAGAGACTGTGTGTCTGACACCAAATGAGGACCAATGGACTCGATCTACAGAACCGCCTCCTAAACCCACTTTTCCGCCTACTGCTTCTAAAAATGTTAATCTGATTGAAGTTTCCCTCTCAGATTTGAAACCCCCTGAAAAGGCTGATGTAGCTGTAGAAAAATATGATGGAGAAAGTGATAAAGAACAGTTTGATGATGACCAGAAAGTATGCTGTGGGTTCTTTTTTAAGGTAATACTCAACTCTATATGTGTGTGAGTATATATTTTTTTTGAAGTTGACATGCTTTTAGTAGCAGCTCTTTTGTTACAAGCTTGCCATTAACTCTAAAATATATTTTGAAAGCCCCACTTTAGTGTATTATAGTCACATTGTAGCACACTGTGATTTCTAAAACAATATTCCAGTGTGGATTCAAAGCTATAGTTAAACCCTTTTGTCATAATCATGCCCCATATTTAGGTGTATTTCCTGCTTTTGCTCTTCTGCCTCTTTCTCATTTCCATAAGTGCCTTTTTAAAAAATTAAGCAATTCAAATCTTTTCTAAGAGTGATTGATTCTATAAGCAATTTGTAAACAGCTCATAACTTAGTATTGTATGTGAATATATGTTAGGTTTTTGAAAAAGTAATCATTTTTCCTTACATTTTTTCTTTTAATAAATTTTTTTGAAAAACTGACCGGATAGGATCTTACAAGGTAAAGTATTTTAAATAGCATATAAATTGGGCGCAGTGGTGCCCACCTATAATCCCAGCACTCAGGAGGCTAAGGGAGGAGGATCACTGTAGTTCAAAGCCTGGAGTATATCATAGTGAAACCTTTTGTCTCCCCTAAAAAGGAAAAACATAAAATTGGAAAGTTATCATTGAAATACCCTCTACCTTTTGCATTACTGGGGATCCAATGTAGGGGCTCACACATTCTTGGCAAGTGTCCTCCCAGTGAGCTATACCCAGGGCCCCTGGAATAGCTCCTTTAAAAGCACTGGATAAGCTGGATGTGATGGCACATGTCTGTTATCCCAGCACTTGGGAGGCCGAGGCGGGAGGATCCCTACATGAGGGCAAGCGTGGGCTACATAGTGAGTTCAAGGCCAGCCTAGGATATATAGCAGACCTTATCTTAAAAAAAAAAAAAGCATTGGGTAAAGATCTAGCCCATGGTCTCTTGAGTGTTGCCTTTTTAATTTATATTCCAAATTATGGAGCATGTTTATTTTTTTTAATCAGAAATATATTTTGTTGCCGGGCATGGTGGCACACATCTGGAATCCCTGCACTTGGGATGCTGAGGCTGGAGGATTGCTTTGAGTTCAAGGCCAGCCTGAACTATAAGTAAGACCCTAAAAACAAACAACCAACAACAATGTTGTTATTCATTTCTTTTTTTTAAATTACAGACTAAAATAATCTCAAGTCCTGAATAGCCCTACATTTGGAATACAGATTTGAAATTTAGTATTGTTTTTTGTTGTTGTTGTTACCGGGGATCGAACTCAGGTCTTTGCGCTTGCGCAGCAGGCAGTGAAACCACTGATCTAAATCCCCGGCCTAGTATTGGTTTTATATGTAAACTATTTAAACACTTCTGCAGCCATCTAACCCAGATATTGAACATTGTCACCTCTTTATAATGAAGATCTTAGAATTTATCGCTGATAACAGGAAAAGTAGAGAAAGAAAAACCTATAATATAAAACATTTTCTACTAGATTATCACTCACTTTTTTATCTATATGTTTTTCTGCAGTTAGAAATATGAGTTACTCATGTTTCTCTTTTGTTTTTTAATTAAGGGCCTAACATTGATAGTCTTTAATCCTGTATCACTCCACAATTTGGAGTATAAATAGAAAAGACGACACCCACCAATGCTAATTTATAATTTAAGCTCATAAAGTGTGAAAAAACCAAGACTGTTGAGTTGACTATAATTGCTAGTTTTACTTTTGATCATTTAATGCTTGCAATCTATAAAATTTATTTTTAATTTGATCTCAGGGTGATTGCCCTTTATTTTGTTTCTTGATCATGTAAAACTTTTTTATGGAGTGCTGTTGTAGACAATGTATATTAAAGTTTACTGTCTAATTTTAGAAACCTTTGCTGCCTCTGTTCCTACAGAGAAAGGAAAATGGAGAGGGGTATGGGGACTTTAAGGTAACACGGGCAGAAGATCTGTACCTTCATTTCCTTCCAGATCTTTACCACCCCAAAACTCATCCCTTGGTCTGAGTATAGCTTCCTAAGTAGGCTCCCTGTCTCTAATCACACCGTTCCATGCTTCATCCTGCTAATGTCCCAGGAGCATAGCTCCAGTTGAAATCTGAAGAGTTCCCTGCTGAATGAGGTTCTCACCTTTAGTATAACATTTAGGGACTTTCTTAGACTACTCTAAACTTGTTTGACCAGCCTCTTCCCCATAATTTTTATCTTAGAGTGTTCATTAACACTACCTTCAAGCTTCTTTTTTCTTTTTTCTTTTTTTTTTGGTACCGGAGATCGAACTCGGGTCTTTGCACTTGCGCAGCAGGCCGCGAAACCACTGAGCTAAATCCCCGGCCCAAGCTTTTTTCTTTCTTTCTTTTTTTTCAGAACCAGGGATCAAACTCAGGACCTTGCACTTGCCAGGCAGGTTCTGGCACCACTAAGCTAAATCTCCAGTCCCCTCAAGCTTATTTTAAAGCCTTTCTTTCCCCCTTATTGGAGGTTAAATATTTCCTCCTTTGTGTCTTGTTGTATTCTAAACATACTCTGAAACTATAACACCTGTGACCCAGTTTTGTTATTTCCTATTTGTTTTGTCTCTTGGACTATGAACTCTCAGAGATATTGCATCTCTTTACCCCTAGGGTATAATAAAGTACACACAGATACAAATATATGGATATTGGAACTGATGAGTTGAATGGTGTCTCCTGACTTCTCTCCATTATCCATTAAATCTTTCCCTGGGCTCCTGTACAAGGCACCTGTTCTGTACCTCTTCCCCTTGTGATTTTTAACCTCTTACATTTTTCATATTTTAATATCTATAATCTGGCACTATGTTGTGAATATATTAGACACCAATGAATTAAGCACTGACAAGGACAAAAGACAAGAAATCATTAGGACAGTGAACTACTCATGAATCTGAAGCATTTTAGAAACTCCTAAAAATTAGAGCTGTCCCAAAGGATCATGTAAAAGCCAGGCAGGCCTAGGAGGGTTACAGAGTACGAACTAACTGGATTAAAAGAACTTTGGAGGGCCGGGGATTTAGCTCAGTGGCACCACACCTGCCTCGCAGGCACAAGGTCATGGTATCAAAAAGAAAACTTCGGAAGAGTATAATTTTGTCCATCTTTTCTTCACATTCTGAACCTGCCAATCAAACTGTCAGTGTATCAGCTTTAAAAAGATATAGTAGTTTCATTTATGTGGTATAATATTGAATAGCTAGTTTTGGAATGCTTTTTATATATGAGTGTTTTTATTGAGCATATGTTTTAAATAAAATTTAAATACAGTTGTAATAATTGGAGGCTAACTCGCCCCTCCAGGTTACTTACCACAGTCCAAAAAAACATTTATTTCATTGATGGTCAGTCATTATGTGTCCTTTGTTAATTGATAGAACTGTTAGCGCTTCTCAGCCTTTTGGCTAAGATCAAGTGTAATTGATAGAACTGTTACCACTTTCAGTTCTTCCATCATAATTCCTGAACTATTTCCACATTTGGTAGGGTTAGTAAAGTTCAGGTTTTCAGTTATAAGAGTAACCATAAAATGTGACAAGTAGAAATAAGAACATTAGTACCTAAAATGTTTCTTCCTGTTTCAATGAAATTTCTTAGGATGATCAAAAAGCAGAAAATGATATGGCAATGAAAAGAGCAGCTTTGATGGAGAAACGATTAAGAAGGGAGAAAGAAACTCAGCTTCGGAAACAGCAACTGGAAGCAGAAATGGAGCACAGGAAAGAGGAGACAAGGTAAAGGACACTGCTGTGTGAATTTCAGATCCTAGCATTAGGGTGCATCGGCCTGTTTGTTAAGTGTGTCCTCTTTCTCTCCCTCCCTCTGCCTGTCATTATCGAGGGTTCACCACTGTGCTACATCCCCTGCCCTTTTTATTTTCAGACAGATCTCACTGTGCTTAAACTCGGTACCTCCTGCTTCAGCCTCTTGAGTAGCTGGGATCACATGCATGTGCCACCATGCTTGGCCTCATTAATTTTTTTTTTTTTTGTACTGGCGATCGAACTCGGGACTTTGTGCTTGTGAGGCAGGTCCCAGAACCACTGAGCTAAATCCCTGGCCCTTTTTTTTTAATGAGTCTGTTGGCAGCTTCTGCCAGACTTTTGTTTTTGTTTGGGGCTTTTTGTTATGTTTTGTTTTTTGTTTTTTCCCCCGGTACCAGGGATTGAACCAGGACCTTCGCTTGCAAGGCAGGCACAACACCACTGAGCTAAATCCCCAGCTCATTAATTTTTTAATTAACAGATTTTTGTTTTTCCAGAGATATTTATAAATGCTGGACATCGGGATCAGTGCTGACTTTTATTTCCCAGAGTATTGCCTGACTTAGCATGTCAAAGTTCTCCAGGAACATTAATTTAAAAAATTTAAATGTTTCAAAGCATTAATTTAAAATAACTTCATTGGGAGATATAAATACATAGATATATATACATGCACACACATACACATGACTTAAATTTTCTCAAGTACATTTTTCCCCCAAGGTGCTGAAATATAGTAATTCTCCCTGTTCACATCAAAGCTTGTAGCTCTTTCCAGTGTCACTTGTCTTTGATATGCAAAATAAAAAATTTCACCGTGTAATTTCTTAGGCGTAAAACTGAAGAAGAGCGTCAAAAGAAAGAAGATGAGAAAGCACGCAGAGAATTTATTAGGCAAGAATATATGAGACGAAAACAGCTGAAACTAATGGAAGACATGGATACAGTGATTAAGCCCCGGCCTCAGGTGGCAAAACAGAAGAAACAGCGGCCAAAGTCAATTCACAGAGATCATATTGAGTCCCCCAAAACCCCAATCAAAGGTCCTCCAGGTAACAGCTTGTTAAGGGAGTCTGTTCATGAAACACCACCAGCATGCTTTGTCATACTTATTTGATAATGCTTTGATACTCCTAAATTGGATGCTCATTTTGAGATTGTGCATGTTCTTATTCCAAAAACCAAAATGGGCAAAAGTTTTTTGCAATGTTGTTTTTTTTGGGGGGTGGGGGCGGGTGCCGGGGATCGAACTTGGGTCCTTGTGCTTGCGCAGCAGGGGACGAAACCACTGAACTAAATCCCCAGCCCCCAAAATGATGTGAAGATGCAATGTTGTTTGGTTTGGTTTTGTTTTATTTTTTTGGCAAAAGTTTCTTTATGAATTATATGTATTATGTATGAATGCATATATTTAATAGAAAAAAATGTTTAAAATCTATTTCAATTACCAGCTTATTAGTGAACTGTCCTCATATATAATCTCCTTGAATTATTAACTACTATTAAAATACTTGTAAACTTAATGTAAATGTTTTATGCATGAAATATATAAGAAAATGTCTGGAATAAGGAATATAAGATCAAGAGTTTGCAGGTCCCTCCTGTAAGACAGAAGTGGTCAAGAATCCAAATTTCTAATACCTGAGTTGAGAAAATACATTTTTTTAACTTGCCATTCATACTCTTATTCTTTAAAACTTATTTAAAGTAAATGCCATAGAACCTGGCGTGGTGGCACACACTTGGAATCCCAGCACTCGGGAGGTTGAGGCAGGAGAATGGCCCTGAGTTCGAGCCAGCCTGGACTGTATAGCAAGACTCTGTCTAAAAAAAATTAATCGCCATAGAAAATTTTAGAGAATTACCATAGTTATTCTAAAAATGAGGGAAAATAACAGCATTACTTAAAAGCTCCATCTTATCTTGTCAGTGAAGCTTTTTTTTTCTTTTTGCTTTTTTTGGTAGTGTAGATGGAACTCAAAAGGTGCTCTACCACTGAGCTATATCCCCAGCCATTTTAATTTTTTTATTTTGAGAGAGGGTCTCACTAAGTTGTGTAGGCGAGCTTCAAAGTGGACGTTCTCCTGCCTTAGCTTCCTGAGTAGTTGGGGTTACAGGCATGTACCACCACTCCCAGCCAGTGAAACTCAGATAGACAGCATTGGCTGAAATGAGTAAATTAATTTTCTACCTAGGAATCAGATATTACTAAATATAGTTTTCTTTGTTGAGGATATCTGACTAGCATTTTAGTTTTGGAACAGCGAGTTAATTTTATCATTGTTTTCTGAAAGTAGGTTGTTAATTCTAAATAAATTTCACATATGCATGCATACATGTTTAATTAAGAGTTAAGGAAAAGAAGCTACAGAAGCTCAGTTTTCATATGCTGATATTATCTAATGAGCAGACTGTTAGTTGCTCCTTTTAAATTTCTAATTTTTCTTGCTCAGAATCACAAATTTCTTTTTTTTCAGTCTCTAGCCTTTCTTTGGCCTCGTTGAACACAGGTGATAATGAGAGTGTCCATTCAGGCAAGAGGACACCAAGGTAAATCAAAAACATATAAATATCTTTCATAGGAAAGATTATGATATCTGCCATTATATATAATTTTAAGTAAAAATTCTTTCATGGTTTTATTTCATATTTTATAATGACTGAATCATAATAAAGTTTTGCTGTCTTAGGACTACTTGGATTCCTGTTAAAAGAAATTAACAATTACAATTTAGAAATACTGACATTGATAAGATACTTTTTATAAGCAATAAATACTAACAATAATTGTTAGCAAGTAATTGCTAACATGTTTATTATTAAGTCATAGTGAGCAGAAACAGAACATACGATATGTACTGTCAGCCTCTCAAGCTTAATTCCCTTTGAATATTAGAGTTTTCCCCATTGGAATAATTTCAAAGTAGGCTACCTATTTGAATTTAACATTTGAGTTTTAACACCCTGATGAAAGATCTCTTTTGTGCACTATCTAGGATATAGTCTAAAAACTAAAAGTCATTTTATCATCTTACACTATAACGCCCATACCAGAAAAGAATGTTTTAATGACTGTCATCATTTTAAAGTTCTGATCTTTGTATTACTACTCTGTTGGGTTAGTTACCAGTTTTTACATGGAAAAACGTTTCTTTTTTTTCAATAAATATTTACAGATACTGGTTGTGAGAACCTGCATATAAAGCTGTGCCTAAGACAAACATCATCACTATGTTATTTTAAGGCCCTAGGTTGTCTTTGTTGATGTACTTACACATACTCTGTGGCCCCAAAGTGTTCTTGTATTTGAAACATAAGAAATGTTTTTTACAATTTAGATCAGAGTCTGTGGAAGGTTTCTTGTCTCCAAGTCGCTGTGGCAGTAGAAATGGAGAAAAAGACTGGGAAAATGCATCTACAACTTCTTCCGTGGCTTCTGGAACAGAATACACAGGTTAGTGTCAGTACATTTTGAGGGAAGCATTAGAATTTAATACACTAAGAATACATGCAGGATACACTAAAAGTTTTATTGGCTCACCTTTTGGTCTAAACATAAGAATCTCTGATTTAAACAAAAACAGTACACTCAAATGGTCATTTTCAAGTAGCTCAGCTTCACCAGTGCTGCTCTTTGAGGTGCGATAGAAATACGAGTGTATTTACATTTTGAAAAAACAATTATTACAGGGGCCGGGGATTTAGCTCAGTGGTTCCACTGCCTGCCCCGCAAGCGCAAGGACCCAAGTTCGATCTCCAGTACCAAAAAAAAAAAAACCAATTATTACAGCAAAAGACACATTGCCATTAATCCCCATCAAAATAGTCCCTTTTGCTTCAAACACATCTATCCCATTGTTCTTGCCACTTTTTGTGGCGGTTCTGGAAGTCCATTTTCATGAGTTGTCGTTAGTTGTGCTGTCTTGGCTGCCTCCATGTTCTGAATTGATTCAAAATATTTACTTTCATGATCATTTTGACTTTGAGGAAGAGCCAGAAATTGCATGGTGTCAGATCTGGTGAATAACGTGGTTGGGGACAACTGTAATGTTTTTATGAGTTGCCTTTCCATTCAGTAGCCTGGGGTAGCAGCTTTCACCGTATCATTTTATGAGATCATATCTCATAAAAACTCATGAAAGGACTTCCACTTCCAGAACAGCTTCAGAAAGTGGCAAGAATGGTGGGATAGTGTGCTTGGACCAAGAGAGAGTATTTTCTAATGTAAACATTTACTGTATGTTTTGATCATCCCTTGTACTTAGGGAGTTAGTGACTTTCCCAGGTGAATGGAAATAGGTTTCTAAACAAAACTAGTGATGCCACTTACATTTCATCCCTCTACTTTGATCTTTAGAATTCTGGCCATTTCTGGATAGTAGTTTGAGTTTGAAGAAGTTTTAGAGTTCTGTCAGCAGCACATAGGTCCTCATTACTATGTAAAGGCTGGAATCTCAAGTCCTCTCTAGTGTTGGGATGTCAGATGTTTAAAAGTATCAAAAGGCTCTAAAAGATAAGGAGAATGCATTGAATCTAGGAGATCAATCTAGCCTCTCATATACCCACCAAGTCTTCTTCCAGCCTCCATTAGGAGGGTGAAGATGATGGAAGTAGAAGCAAACTGAAAAAGAGAATGTTGATAAGGACACTTAAAACATATGAAGCAGGAGAGAAAATGAGAAGAAAGGTGAGCAGCATGTTGAGGGGTAGATGGGAAGGCACAGGAGAGCAGGTATGGGGAAGAGCAGAGGAAAGGAGATGGCCCCATCCCGCTGCAATCCTGCAGAGGCGGAAGCCTTACAGAGCCTATGGGGCTAGAGCCTTGCCATGTACAGTTCACTCTGTACCGTTTTTCCTCCCTGCTGTATGGATTTTAATATTATCTCCTTCAGCCAGTCTGACAGCCTTCAAGGTCTTGGATTAGACATTTCCTTGTTACTCGCTCTGCTTCTCTGTTCAGTTGAACAGTCTGAAAAAGATGAAGCTTTTTTTTTTTCCTTCTTAAAAGCTTAAATTACTTCTAGGCCCATTCTGCTTTAAACTCACTTGTAACCTCATCAAACTTAAGATTAGGCAGTGTGATAATTACGGAAATACCTGTTTCCAGCGCTCCTCTCACAAGGCAGCCTCAGAAAGCCATAGGATTGTCCTCAGATACATCCCGATGCAGATAAAGCAGTGCTTTGATTGGAGTGCAGCCAGTAAAAAGCCTTTAACACAGAATTTTGTTTTGTGTAGCAATTTCACCAGTGAAGAAAAATTACATCATTTTAAAATAGCATTTCTGCCTGGCATGGTGGCACACATCTGTAATCTTAGCTGAGGCAGGAGGATTGCCATGAGTTCGAAGACAGCCTGTGCTACATAGTGAGTTCAAGGCCAGCCTGCACTACCTAGCGAGACCCTGTCTCAAAAACCCCCAATAATTAAACAAGCACATGGGCCGGGGATTTAGCTCAGTAGTTCGGCACCTGCCTCACAAGCACAAGGTCCCAAGTTTGATCCCTCATACCAAAAAAAAAATTAAACAAGCACAAACTAAAAAATAGAGTTAAATAAAATAACATTTCTGTGTTGGGATGTAATTTTTTTTAATTGTCTTAAATCCTTACCACAGGACCAAAGCTCTACAAAGAACCCAGTGCAAAGTCCAATAAGCACATAATACAAAATGCTTTAGCCCATTGCTGTCTGGCTGGAAAAGTAAATGAAGGTCAGAAGAAAAAGATCCTGGAGGTGAGCACGTTTGCATGAAAGTTAATTTAACAACATTCTAAAACTATGGAGGTCTTTTTACCAATACCTAAGAAAATTCTCATAGGCCCAATATTTCAGTAGCACATAAGAGGTCTATAATGAGATGCTTTAGTTATTAGATTTAGTTGAATCTCAAATTGGATTCTGAAAGTCAGCAGATTTAAAGATTAAGAATATAGTTTAAAATTTATCATTAAAATAGGGCTGGGGGTATAGCTCAGGACTAGAGAACTTCCTTAGTATGCATGAGGCCCTGGGTTTGAGCCCCAGCACCACCAAAAATAATAAAAGTAGTCATTAAAATCTGTCATAAAATTTGATCCAAAAATGTTACACAGTTATATAAATATTGCTCAGCAAAATATATAAGGGTTTTTGTTATTTTTACACAGTTACATAAATATTGTTCAGCAAAATACATAAGGGTTTTTATTGTTACTGTTTTGTTTTTGTTTTCTAAAGGAAATGGAGAAGTCAGATGCCAACAACTTCTTAATCTTGTTCCGGGATTCAGGCTGCCAGTTCAGGTCTTTGTATACTTACTGCCCAGAAACCGAAGAAATCAGTAAACTGACTGGGATAGGCCCTAAATCTATCACTAAAAAAATGATTGAGGGACTTTACAAATATAATTCTGACAGGAAACAGTTTAGCCACATACCAGCTAAAACTTTATCTGCCAGTGTTGATGCAATTACCATTCATAGCCATTTGTGGCAGACCAAAAGACCAGTAACACCCAAAAAACTTGTACCTACTAAGGCATAGGAGTTGGGAAATACTTGCTTCAGAACATTCATGAATTTGCACTTCATCTTTCCTGCCTATAGAAAAGCTTTCTAATTGCCAACAAGACTTATTAATTAAAACTGGACATTAACTCTGTTGTCATGAACAACTGGAATGTAAACCATAGTATTTTGGAATGCAGAAGAGTCTCGCTTAGGTGGTAAGTCCAAGTGATGAAAGGAAGTGCTTGATTCACAATTGGAGATCTGTGTGTTACTGGATCCATTTGCTTGATACTAGATAAGTGGAAGCCCTGGATTCTCATGGACACGAGGGAGCAGATGTTTGTGAAATATGGCTAGGATTACAAATTATGGGTTGTATTGGTTGCTTTTTTTTTTTTTTTACCTTTTACTGTACATGCTTGTCTCCAGATGGTTTATTTTGTTCCCTTTCTCTCCTGAGGATTTATTCTAAGACACTTCTATATTTTGTTTTATGTAGAGATCATGAAAGTAGGAAATACACCTTCAGAAGTAACTTGCACCTTTTTTACTATGTTGAGAAACACTAGTGTTACATTTTACATAACCCTCATGTTTTAATGGTATTAGAGCATTTGCAAAAATTATTCTAAGTATTTACCATACTGTATTTATTATTCATGCAAGTATTAATATTTCTCTATTAAATAAGAAGTGTTGTAAAGAGCTGCTAATAGGTTTGCTTTAAGCCACATGAGCTTAACCAAGAATATGTTAATAAGTTGCTGATTAAATCAGTGCTGTTTTTACACCACTTCTGGCCAACTCAGAATAATTTAGATTGTTCTTTTAACAAAAAAGGATTTCTATCTCTTTTAAAATAAGTCACTTTATAAGCTGGCAGAAGTGAATGACACTTTGAGAGTAGTCTTTCAGTCTGAAGATGTAAGATTTCCTGAAGCAAGTTCTCAGGAGGTCTTTACATTATATTTATAACTGAGACAAAAATTATATTTAGAATTTTTAAAACATACAAAGGGCTACATTTTAATTTTCAAATAGCTTCACATTATTTTACTTATGTTGAGTTTTTCTTCTTTTTAATCCTTTTCAAGTGGAACAGCTAGTAAGGACACACTTGAAATCTCTACATGATCTTTGTTCTTTAACAGTGTATACCAGAGGGTTAGTTGGGGGAAAACTTCATTCTCAGGAAAAGACTTGAATGATTATGTGACCCTGTTATGTTTCAGTGTTGTGACAACTGTGTAAACTAGGGGGGAAAGGCAGTATTATATCATAAATGAGATGCGTAGTTTGTTTTCTTTAATGGGAAGTAGAAATGAAAATAGATACGTTTCTCTAATTGAGTTGTTTAGAGAGAGAACTAAAGTCTCATATGATGTATTTACTTATTTAAAAAATAAAAAGAATAGGAATGAGATGTCCCTGAGCTGTACTTTTCTATTATTATAAGGCCTTTAGGCATCAGTGCATCTGGTTTACCAACATTTTCTCAAATGCTGTCAATATTTTACTGTAATTTATGTTCTTATATTTATGTATATTTGTTAAAACTGTAAAAAAATTTCACAGATTTTTTCCAATACCTGTGCAAGATATATGTGTAGCTCAAAACTATTTGTGATCTGCTGTTTGCATGTGAGAAACCAGGATATGTAACTCTCATATTTTAAGTGTATACATATTATGTATATAATATATAAATATTAAAATGGGGAATTATACATCTTACCTTTCAGACAACAATTTTTATCACAATTAGAAATGATCTTCAAATACATGTTGAGATTGTCCTAGTTTAAAATAATTATAAGTAAATCTAATCAGAATGTGAATAATAGTCAAAAGAAAAATTTAATAAGCATTTTACATTACTAAATTTGTTCTTTTCAATTAAATTTCCCTTACCAAGGCAATCATCTTGATATTACCTGAGTTATTAAATAAAGAAAAATCGGATGCAAGACAATGGAGGAGCTATTGAACCCTAAACAAGACTAACCTTTATTCTTACCTTTGTGTGTGTCCAGCAATTGAATTGAACATCTGTAAGGTCTAAAGGTAGAATGTGAATATTGCCACAAAGTTCATTGCTATCAGTACAAGATTTTACTTTATTAATGCAAAAGGAATATGGAGATACTTCTCTAAGTCTTCAGAGTTTTTATTTGGGTCCAGCTTTTTTTAAATTATGTTTTTAAATTATACAAAGGAAAAAACATCCCATTTCATAAAGTTTGGAGATTTTTGTCAACCTTACTGAAACGCACTGGTGCTTTCATTATTGAAGGTCAAATTATTGTAATTATTCAATTAAACTTGCCAAACACTTGTCAGGGTTATCAGTGTTTGACATGGCTTTGGAAAGCTTTTAATTCCTCTTGACTTTTCAGTTTTGTTTAGAATGACTGTTACAGTTTTTATTTGGCTGTTTAAAGCCAAAGTCAGCTCTTAATTCTGATTTCATGGATACTGTTGGGCGATGTACAGTGTATGATGTGTGTACCTGTCCACTCTAGAGCATTGCTTACAGGTTTTTTAAAAGATGCTGTGCTGTAAAATATTGTCGTATTTGCTATTTCCTGATACAGTGTAGTTTTTCCCCTTTCATTTGAATAAAAGCATGGCACCAAATGACTCTTGTTTCATGAGTAAAATTTTTTAAACATATTTAAAAGTAGGAGAACTCATCATACAGTTTTCCTGTTCCTTGACCTATGTGTAAATTTAACAACTTTAATATTCATAAGACAATCTTTAATAATAATAGATATAAAATACTGACTTTAGGCAGTGTTAAAATATCTAACTTTCTCTAGTTAGCTCAGATGGTGTCTATATATGATATATAAATGTGTATGCTCCTCTTACATTCTGTCCATATTAATTCACTGTGTTTTGGTGAATTAATAAATCATACCAGATTTAATACTCTGCCTTTGAAATTAAGTGGCTAGTGAACTTGCTGATCTCTCTCACAGCCATGAGGAGCAATTGCCTGGTCATTATTTTGTGAGTTTCACTTTAATTTTGCTGATTCTATTCATTCAGAGCAAGAGAAACAAAAGGTCTGGTTTAAAAGAACAACCAAAAGTCTTTCTTTATGCATACTTATATACCTGAGGAACTACCTGCTGCAGTCTAACATAAATGTGCTCTCAACCTTGGAACCTTTGCCTTTGGATAGGACACACAATCTTCCTAACAGCTATACTGCCACTGTATTTCCAGCACTTCAATTTTCAGAAATAAAAATATTTAACTCTAAAACCCAGGCATGTTAGAGAAGTAGATAAAAGCCATGGTTCCCTCGAGCCTACACACAACTTACGGGTGCTTTCCCTGACCTGGTTAATGGATGGGTTTCAACTAGGGCAGAGGAAAATACTCGTAGTGAGAGGAACACAGATATTTATTTTGTAACCTGCCCATGGAGAGGTCATAAAGAGGAAAATCCAGCAAAGGATACATAGCTGTAATGTGATACAGAAACCAGGACATGAAAAAAACATGTCTATAAAATGAATGTGAAATCCCATCACCCCTTAGAAATACATAGATGCTCTGAAGATAGATCTGTGTCCTAAATGGCAGTTTTTACTTTTAAAAGAAACAGGAGAGCCTGCTTCACAAGTGCAAGGACCCAAGTTCGATCCCGGGCACCAAAAAAAAAAAGAAAGAAACAGGAGAGATATTAATGATTCTGTATAACTTGATGAAGCCTGGGGTTGGTGTACAAGTTGGTATGTCAGAGTTATTCTGCAAGTAAGGAGATCTAGAAGCTAGTTTCTTTCATCTCCTTTTTGCATTTTTGGTCTTCCTGGCACCCCAGTATTCCAAAGACAGATGCTTAGACAACAAAAATTAGGTTTTTGCATGCACTCAATATCGTCATGGTAGTTACAACTAAAATTTTCTTCATTTTCTTTTTTTTGTTGTTGCCTTTTTTTTTTCGGTACCAGGGATCAAACTCAGGACCCTGCGCTTGCAAGGCAGGTGGTGGCACCACTGAGCCAAACCGCTGGCCCAAATTTTCTTCATTTTCATGGTGAGGGGGGAATGTTTTCCATTGACAAGAATAAAAGCAAATGAGTTAACAAAAAGTATTTTGGGACCCACTAAGATTTTTTTTAACATATTAAGCAAATGATGCCTAGCCTACTGGTATATTCTGTCATCCTTTACCACCATGTGTTGTTCAGGTGGCTGAATGTCCGTCTTCCTTCAGTTAGTGTTAGAGGCATCATAGAGCTACAGGATACATGTTGGGTACAGCACATGTCGGGTACAGCACGTCTAGTTTACAGTTTTATTGAACTGCAGGGATTCCTGGCCCTGCCCATTTTCATATTTATTTGTTTTGTTTTGTTGGTACTGAAGATCAAACTTAGGACCTTGTGGTTGCAAGGCAGGCAGAGGAATGACTGAGCTAAATCCCCGGCCCCCAATTTCATATTTAAAGGGTTGATCATTTTCATGAAAAGGACAATGTGGCTTTCAGCCCCAAAATAGAAACTATCCACTTAAATATACAATTTAAGGGGCTGGAGATTTAGCTCAGTGGTTCCGTCGAGTGCCTCGCAAGCACAAGGTCCCGAGTTCAATCCCCAGTACCAAAAAAAAAAATGTATATATATACACACACAACTTGTTTATTTAATTTATTTTCTTGTTTAACTCTCACTGCCTGTGAAGATGTGAGCATTTACATCTCCATTTTACAAGTAAGGATGATGAGGCTTTAAAAGATTTCTAAGTATGCAGGGGCTCGAGGGTCCCAAGTGGCAAAATCATAACTGGAGTCCACACTTTCTAATTGAGCTCCCCTCCACTGACCTATGTAGTGCAGTTTCCCACTGCATTGTAGGTACTGAGGGATATAAAATACATTTAAGTCTCATAAATGCACTAGTTCATAATATATTCACTGTTGGTGGAAAACAGTTGTAGTTAAAGTCAATTTTGGCCTATGGCTCATCCAGCATCAATACAACACCAGCTAAAATCAGACTGCTGTTGCCCCCAAAATACAAACTCTAAGTAGACTTTCTTGGCCTGGCTCCCTCCAGTCCACACTTTGCATTCTGTGGGGCCTGAGTGTGACTTGAAAATCTCACCACTGGTCACCAGACACAAAGTGGTTCCAGTTTCCTTTCACCTTTCTAGTCCGTCCCTTGACAACCATGAGCCAGCGTCAGTGCTCAGTCTGCTTCAAGCTGTGCTCCACCTCTCCCTGCCCCAAGCAAGCCTTAGCCATGGGCTTTCACTGTCCCCCACACAATCTAGACCTCTTGCCTGAAAGCTCTCCTGGGCCCACCCACACATCCAGTTGCCATCTCCTGAAGGTCCTTTATCCTCAGCTCACCCATTTAAAAACCAAACATCAACTTCCTAGCAAACTCAGCTCCCCTTCAGGGTCTTATTTTACTTTCCTCTCTGACCAACACAGAAGGACTTCAGATCCAGACAGGCACCAGATCCTGTCAAAACTATTTGTACTTTCAACCTGTTCCACATTCTTCCTGCCACCAGTCTCATGTGGAGTTATTGACAGCTCATGCTTAGCCCTGTAGAGCCTTCAGCCTTCTTTCCCTAATTCATTTCTCCCTCCAAACTGTCCTGCAAATTGTTAACTCAGTTTTCCTAAAGCACTGGTTTCATCATGTCACCTCACACCTTATCAGCGTAAAACTCTCAACTCCTAAGATCAGCAAAGACATATCCCAAATTACCTTTTGCCAGCTGCAAAACTGAAAGCTATGTATGACATTCCAAGATACCAAAGTAATAGGAAAAAATTGAACTATGGTGGACCCTTGACTTACAAACTCAATTCATTCCTGAGGGCTGGTTGTAGCTCAAGTTGGTCAATTGAAGGCTCAGGCTCCTCTACACAGCCTTTAAAGTCTCCTGTACACAGGCAGATCTCAGTGTCCTTAGAGATATTGGTCCAGGATTTCTCAACCCCACACAGGAAAGGTTGCTGTAATGATCCTTCCAGAACTCTTTAAGGATTAAATCTGTATCTGAGACCATCTGGAAGCACAAGCAACTGGCATTCAGGTTGTAACTCAAGACTTTGATTGTAAGTTAAAACTAAAATTCCAGTCATAACCCAAGTTGTTTTGTATGTCAGTCTGGTCATAACTCAGTCCACTGTAAGCACTTGTACTTATTTCAGCATTGTTTTTAGTTTGACTTTCAGGGAGGGCTAGGGTGGGGAGTTGAGGTGATTGTGATCTCTTCTGTGGTGGGGACCACAGAAGATCTTCATCGTATTTTTCAGGCTGCTTCTGTCCATTGACCTCTTCAGAAAGGCTGACCCGCTTTGACCTTGATATGAGGCAGGCTGACAGTCGGCTTTACATCAAGATTCTTGTATATGATGGCTCTTCTTCAATACAGGAACTGCTTGGAGGAAGCACCGAGTCATATTCTTTGCATCTGTTACATCCCCTGATCTGGTGCTTGCCTGGCAGCAGGAAGGAACTGTTTACAAAATCAGGTGACCTTAAAGAGTTGGTCTCACTGAACAGAGGCAGGATCACAGCACTGTGGGGAGAACCTCCTCTCACCAGTGCTGAGGCTGCTGCAGATAGCTAGAAGTTTACACAAAATGTCTGTGAAATCACTGAAAAGTAATGACAAGTTCTGACAGAGAAGCTCCCGTGGGCAGAATAATTACTGCAAAGAGAAAAATGTCATTTCCTTTCCAAACAAATTCTGGGGCCATTTCTATATTGAGGGACTTCCCTTTTGCTCTCTTTATTTTTCTGAGGAGTTTGTTTTTTACCTTGAGCTGCAGAAACCTTCAATGGAAGAAGCCTTACTTTCCTTGAAAGCTGCACTCTGCCAGCACCCTCCAGGCCCATCCCTGACCTCCCCCATGTGCTCCAGGGCATACAGATGTCTGGGGTAGATCTGCCCAGGGATAATCACACAGCTGCAGACTACAAGGCTTTCACATTGAGTCATGCCTCAGTGCTCTGGGCTGGAGCCAGTGCTCACATCTAATTTAGATGGTGTCCTTTCCCAGCTACCTCACATTTAGTATCTGAAAGTTTCTAAAATTATTGAACATCTGAGATACTCTGCAGAACCTCTGAGGTCTAGGGTGGGGCCCCTCTCCTGGTGTCCACCAGCCATCCTTCAGGCACCAGGGCAGAGACCAGAGCAGCTGTTGTCTCTGTGCCCTGCACACCCTCCTAGCCAACACACACACACACACACACACACACACACACACACACACACACACACGAGGTCTTGAGGTTCATGGTCTTAGGGACCATCCTGGTAGCCAGTCAGTAACAATGAATGAAATCAATTCATTCCCCTTTCCTGGTTCAATCCACACGGGGAATGTGTGGAAACGCAAGTAGACGTGGCTTTGCTTGGTTTTCCTCTCACTAGGACTCAGTTACTGTGAACCTGTCTGCCAAATGTAGCTGCCTGGCAGAGTGGCATCTGTCTGCATCAGTCCTGCCAGTAGTTTGCGCAGCATCCATTGTCATCCGGTGAAGTTCACCATCAGAGCAACACCAGGACCTGAGGTGGTGAAGTGTTAGATCCTCCAGAGGAGGATTCTCTCTGTTGATCTCCAAAACATTTCCCCCCGCCACCCACTATGTGTGAAGAAAGCACTGTATCCCTGAGAGGAGGAGAAAAACAGCCAGCAGTGGGACAACCAGAAACAAGAGGTGGCCCATGTGATGCCACCCACCAAGGGATGGAGTAGAACCCCTGTGTTTAGATGCGGCTCAGGAGGGCCCCCCCAGGGCCTGGCTCATTCTTCACAACACCCTTGTGAGATGGATGCTGTGCCCTGGTCTGGACGTGTAAATCAGGGCCCAGGATCATGCAGCTCTCAGTGATAAAGCTGATGCTTAATCCTGACTTGGACCACTGTCATCTGGTCCGTTTTGCTCACTGCTCAGAAACACGCAGTGACACGTAAGAGATCTGGGTAGGAAACGACATCACAACACAAAGCAGAGGTTCCGATGCATTTTAAATTTAATAGCTGGTGTTAGGAAAGCAGAATTGAAATCTCAAAAAATACACACTAGGTGGATTTAAAAAGACAGTTTTGTGTTTTTTTTCTTTTTTTGGTACCAGGGATTGAACTCGGGACCTTGCACTTGCGAGGCAGGCAGCGGAACCACTGAGCTAAATCCCCAGCCCCAAAAGACAGTTTTTAACAGAACTGAATGTTCTCATCATCAAAGAGAAAGTAAAATTCTAAACTCTTGCATTAGTAACAAATTTAACTATATGAAACTGTAAAACAAAAAATAGCTAAGAAGATGTTTGGAAAAATAGTTGAATCAAACAGAATAGTGATTTCTCCTAAACAGTATGAGATACTGGCCTTATAGTATTTAAGATCATAAGCTCTTGATAGATAAATATAGATCGTAAGATCATAATATTTTTATTGGGGTTTTTTTGGTACCAGGGATCGAACTTGGGTCCTTCCACTTGTGAGGCAGGCAGTGGAACCACTGAGCTAAATCCCCGGCCCTTAAAATCATAATAGATAAATGTGTGAAGGACATGATTCGTGGTTCACATGTGAGGAAGTAAATATGGAAAGGTTTTTTCCATCTTATATCCAAATTTAAATGATATAACATTATACCTCATTACCTGTATAAAATGAAAATTTTATATATATATATATATATATATATATATATATATATATATATATATATATCTCTCAGTTCACAAACTCAATTCTCTCCATGATTCTGGTTGCAAAGTGAACTAGACAAGAACCGAATCAAATTTCCCCATAAGGTCAACATTGACTCTAACCATTGAATTTGATTTGAATTCTATACAATATATATAATTTTATATATATATATGTATATTGCTGATGAACATCTCTAACATGACTGCATTGAATATAATAACCTCATAAAATGCCATGACATTTTGAATTACTAATCACTATAAACATTTGTCTCAATGAAATTTTTCATAGCCTTTGAGCTACCCAAAGGTAATTATAACAACAGTATGAAATGAAAATTCATAAGTTCACTTATTTATTACAGATATCTATAACCATTAAAAATACTAGAAGCAGCTGCCAGCCATGGTGGCAGGAGGATTACAGCAAGTTGGAGGCCAGCCTGTGGTACACAGTGAGACCTGTCTCAAAAAACCAAACAAACAAACTAGAAGCAACCTAAACATCTAAATTTAAGGGTTTAAAAAACAGAAAAATATGAATTTACAGGGCATTGATTGGGAATTGCAGACCATAAAGCTGTGTACATTCTAATTACAAATATGACTCTGAAACATCATAAAAAGACTAGCTAACACGGAATATGAAAGGAGAAAAATCTAAGAATAATGAAATTACAGGTGGATTTTTTACTTTTGAAAACATCCTTCACTAACTGAGAAGAAATTCATCAACGTGCTAGCTAGGCACAGGTATGCTGAGGTTCCAGACCTGGGATGCCTTTTCTTCTATATTCTGTCCTGTGATTCTGTGGCCTTTATGATGAAAAAGTCAAATACAATTTTCAAAAATGTCCTAAAAGATTAAGCTTATTTGTACAGAAAAAAATTAATATTGGTGAGAAACACTGTAAATAGCCCACGCGGGGCAGAAATCAGGCTATTCCCAGAAGCAAGTGAGATCAGTGTTGGGTATTAATTCACTGTCTCCTGCGTCCTCAGGCTTAGGACAGTCACCGTGATGGATAGGGAGAAGCCCTCACCCCAAAGAGACCAGGGCAAGACTGACCCACAGAACAGTCGGGCCAGAGAGAGGAAAGCCTGGGGGTGAGGTCAGGGAAGGCTCAGGCCAGGTGGAGAAAGGGCACAGGACTTCTTAGCATCTATGAGTGACCAGGCGTCTCAGCCGGAAAAGATGGCGTCTCTCAGGTGGCTGTCAGGGAGTCCTACTGGGGAGCAGAAGAGGAAGCAGCACTGTAGAGCTGGCCTTGGTCACTGAGCCAGGCTGGGTACCTGGAGGCCACCCCAGGGCAGGGTCCCAGCTCTGGTCTTCGCTTTCTCCCATCCAGACAAGCTCAGCCAGGCCCACTGTGCCCAGGCCCGAGCAGAGAAAATTCACCCTAAGCTCTTGACCACAGACTTCCCTTGGGTATGAGACCACAGCCCAGGAAGCAAGAATCTCTGTGTTTTTAAAATAAACAACCTACTTCTACTTCCCCTCAACCCCCTGTCTCTACTCTGCTCTTGGGCCACTCACCCCATTCTGCTTTTTCACCTGTGGTTTCTTTGCTGTTCGTCTCGAGGTTTCAGGATCACTCATTCTCTCGTAGTCCCAGACTGGAGTGTACCTCACTGGAGTAAGGCCTGAGGGGAAGGGAGATCCAGCAGCACTGGGCCTGTCCCTGAGTGTCCTGGCACTGTCCTGCTGGCCTTCCAGGGAAGAAAGCTGCCGTCGCCCAGGGGAGCTGCTCACCAGCAACCATGTGAGCAGACATTAGAAAATCTGCTCCAAATCCCCAGCAACTCCTCAGGTTTCTCTACTCTTGGAGGATGGCGGGGGGGGGGGGGGGTCCTTCTGGGGAATTCCATACCTGAAATGCCCTCAGAGTGACAAGCCCAGAAGCCACACTCTCAGTGGATGTAACAATCTTTCTTTGCTTCAGGTGCTGGGGATTGAACCCAAGGCCTGGTACATGCAGGGCAAGCACTCTGCCACTGAGCTACAGCCCCAGCCCTGGCTTCTCTTGCCTGCCTTTCTTCAGCTTGTAACTGGTGGGCGAGAAAAGTTTTGAACAGAAACAGCCTCAACGCCCACATGCCCAACCCTCCACGGGCTCTAAAATAATTTTCCAACTAAGAAAGCTCCATAGACTAGAGGGAGCTCAACCAAGGGGGACCTTATGGTGGCCAAGTTCAATATTGATAGTGTCTCTTTCACTCTCAGAAGTGTCTTGGTTCAGATCATAAATTATTTCATCGCCTTACCTCAACTCGACATCAAGCGCACACGCCCTCTGTGTCCCTGACCTCAAGGAAGAAGATATCATCCGCACAGAGAGAAGGGCCCGGACCCATTTCACCTCCTCCCTCCAGAGGCCTGGGCCGTTACACTTAACCTCTGCAGTGGATCCTCTTCTCTATCCCTCCTGTCGATAATCTCCTTCAAACACAAATATTTCTAACAGCCTCTGCTGGGGTCTCTCTGGCTTGAGCCTCCTCCTTCTCCAGTCCACAGTTTTCCCAGTGATCTTTGCAAAACAACGTGGCTCCCCACTACCTGTGGAACAAAAGCCGACCCCCTTCGTGATCCGCCCCCAACAATGCTGCCAGCTTCACCCCCTGCTCCCCTCTTCCTATCCTGGGCTTAGGTCACAAGAGCAGACTGCTTGTGCCACAAAGAGCTCATGTTCTGCTTGTCTCTGATGGCTGTTCTTCATCTCCTCCTTCTAGTCTGATCTGTCTTCTCTGCTGCTTTTTGACCTTCAACTCCATCCCAGGACTGACCTGAAGCTTCACCACCGAGGAAGTCTTTGTTTCTTCACTCCTCCCAGCAGAAGTAATTGCTCCCTCTTCTAAGTTCTCAGGCCTTTGGTTTTAACACGTACCATGGTTTACTGGCCCATCAGGCTTTGAGCGTGCACCTATGTATCTCTCCTGCCACAGCGATGACCCTGTAAGGTCAAGAATGTCGCTCTCGAAATGCCTGCAACTATGCCTGCTGCATGGAGGAGTTCACTTTTAATGGGACAGAATCAAATAAAATTGAGAGCCATGTCAAATGTTCAATACCAGGTTGCCCAATCCATCAATTATTTAGTCCTGGTGGCATTGGAAGTGACTCTAAGAGGGACAACACTGTAACATTAGTTCCAACACAGCCTCTCAGGGAAGGGATGTCTGCTAAGAGGGATTCACAGGTAACCGGGTGCCCTCCTTTTCCTCACCTGTCCTCTCCTCTTCAGGTGCTGCCACCCCAATCAAGGTCACACTTCATGAATTCTTCTACTCTCAGCACGTAGGAGATCTCACTCCCTTTAAGCTCCCATCTCATCATTGAGGACTAGTCCAACGTTCATTAGACGGCATCTTATGTCACCTTTTGTACTGAGCTTACATCTGTGTTTGATGCCACAGGTAGGTTTTGCAGGTTGGAGGAGGGTGCAGAAGAGCTGGATTTGAATCCGAGGCTCTGTCCCTTTCCAGCAGGATAATGTTGACTGCACCTCTCCCCTCCTTCCAGGCCGGGGATTTAGCTCAGTGGTTTCGCCGCCTGCTGCACAAGCGCAAGAGCCGGAGTTCAATCCCCGGTACCAATAAATAAATAAATAAACAAACAAACAAACAAAACCCTTCCAGCCAGCTCCACAGGGACCCGATTTGGTCAGAAAAGACACTCAGAATTAAGACATTTAGTCCTCCATCTCAGGTTAATGACAATGAAGGAGCTAGATACCAAGGGCAGGCTCCCCACCTCTCCAGGTCCTGCTGTGTACCAAACAGCTGATCCCCTCTTTCCTAGAGAACGGGTGGATAGGAGGGAGACATCATCTCCCCGAAAAACAGCCTCATCCCTCTCCCGGCCTCCTCAGGGAGAGAAAATAGCAGCGATGAGAAGCAGGTGGGACTGGGGCCCAGGACAGATCAGGGCTCTCAGGGACCCAGCAGCTCTTGCAACGTGACACTAGGCCCCAGATAACTGGGCAAGTACCCCAATTCCATAAACAGAAACTGAACGACTAACAGCTACGCGGCTGCCCTCGCTGGCGCTGCGGGACAGGACAGTTCTCCCAGCCCTGGGGACTTTTCCCGCCAGGACTCAGTACGAAGCCCCTCCGCCCCTGCTCACCCTGCCCCCTCGGCCAGCGCCAACTCTGACTCCACCACAGGAGCCTGCCCCTCCCGGCCCACGCCCTCCGCCTCCACCACCTTCCTGCCCACCCATCGCCTAGGGCCGGGCGGGCCGGCAGGAAGGGAGGTGCTGGGCACCGGCCGTGAAGAGCCGGGCTCCCGGCTCAGCGCGTCTGCGTCCGCTCAGGCCCCAGCGCGGCCGGCCATGGTCTCCACAGCGCCCGGGAGCCCTGGCCCCGGGACGCAGGACTGGGACTACTCGGGCTGGGGCTCGGGCGCCCTGGGGGAGGAGCTAGAGCCGTGCCCGTCGTGGGAGCTGCCCTACAGCTACGCCTACGTCCCCGCGCTCTACCTGGCGGCCTTCGCCGTGGGGCTGCTGGGCAATGCCTTCGTGGTGTGGCTGCTGGCCGGGCGGCGCGGGCCGCGGAGGCTGGTGGACACCTTCGTGCTGCACCTGGCGGCCGCCGATCTGGGCTTCGTGCTCACGCTGCCGCTGTGGGCGGCAGCGGCGGCGCGGGGCGGCCGCTGGCCCTTCGGCGCGGGGCTCTGCAAACTGAGCAGCTTCGCGCTGGCGGGCACGCGCTGCGCGGGCGCGCTCCTCCTGGCCGGCCTCAGCGTGGACCGCTACCTGGCCGTGGTGAAGCTGCTCGAGGCGCGGCCGCTGCGCACCCCGCGCTGCGTGCTGGCCGCGTGCTGCGGCGTCTGGGCCGTGGCGCTGCTGGCCGGCCTGCCTTCCCTGCTCTTCCGCGGGCTGCAGCCGGTCCCCGGCGCCACGGGCACCCAGTGCGGCGAGGAGCCGTCCGACACCTTCCAAGCCCTCAGCCTGCTGCTGCTGCTGCTCACCTTCGTGCTGCCGCTGGCCGTCACCGTCTTCTGCTACTGCCGCATCTCGCGCCGCCTGCGCGGGCCGCCGCACGTGGGCCGGGCCCCGAGGAACTCGCTGCGCATCATCTTCGCCGTCGAGGGCTCCTTCGTGGGCTCCTGGCTGCCGCTCAGCGCCCTGCGCGCCGTCTTCCACCTGGCGCGCCTAAGGGCGCTGCCGCTGCCCTGCCCTCTGGTGCTGGCGCTGCGCTGGGGTCTCACCGTCGCCACCTGCCTGGCCTTCGTCAACAGCTGCGCGAACCCGCTCATCTACCTGCTCCTCGACCGCTCCTTCCGCGCCCGGGCACTGCACCGGGCCTGTGGGCGCGCCGGCCGCCCCGTGCGTAGGGTCAGCTCGGCCTCCTCGCTCTCCAGGGACGACAACTCCGTGTTCTGGGGGCGATCTCAGACCCTGAACGCCGCCTCGGCCGCCTGGTAGCCCCCCCTGGGCGGCAGCGGAGCCGACGACCGGAGAAGGGGACCGGGATCCCGCACGGGCCTGCTCGGCTGACGGTGCCTAGAGAGCTGCTCCATCAGCTTCCCTGGAACCTCAGCTGTTTGAACCCCCACACCACCCGCATCCCCTGCCCCCCAAACATTGCTGAGACTCACGTTTCTCTCAGGCCGTGGGGCTCTCCTGAGATGGCACAGACACCTCACAGGGGCTCCGAGCCGGGACAGGGAAGCGGATTTCCTGCTCTGCCCCATTCAGCATAGGACGGACCCGAACATCCAACCCAGATTCCCAAAGGCCACGGCTGTCTCCGGCTGTGGTTTCTCTGCTCCCCTGTTCGCCTTTGCCCCTCTTTGCTCCCTGCTCGCCTGTGCCCTCTGAGAAATTCCTGCTCCAAATCAGACCCTCTAGCCCTTTCATTCTCAAAAGTTTCTACAGAACATGAGAATCCAGAGGCCTTTTGTACACAGTCCTCTTTGTGACCTTGTGGGCTTCGGCATTGCACTCCCCCCCCCACCCCCGTACCGGGGATTGAACTCAGGACCTCAAGCGAGGCAGGCGGTGGAACCACTGAGCTAAATCCCCGGCTTTGGCATTAATCACCATCTATTCAGATTTTCAAAGCTCCCCAAAGACATGGGAACCAGCCAGAGGGAGCTGCCCAATTTGTTCCTTCTGGTGGGTTCCACAGAAGTGACACTGCCCTGGTTTTGTATCTGGTGGCCCATGTCCCCTCTATGGCAAAGCTGCAGGACTTAGCCTAGAAACTGCGCCCTTCCCTTCTCCACGGAGCCCAAATCTCTCGCCAGGCCTTCAGCTTCCCCATTATTCGGCCAAGGACCCCAGATTCTTCTTCCCTGGGAGCTCACTCTTCTCAATAAACACTTTTGCTAGACCTTGTTTGATGACCGCGCGTCTTTCATTGAGCAGTGGGATTGAAAGGAACATCAGGAGCAGTCAGACTCAACCCGGGAGCGGGGCTGACTTCAGGATGATGGGGTTTGTGAATGGCTGCACCTGTGTGGGCGCAGCAGTCCCCCGGAGGGCAGCAAATTGTTTATTCGTATCTTTTCTAAGGGCATTTCACATTTTGAAGGTTACAGAATGGAAAAAAAACCTGTAAGGGCATCTGCCTGCAGGTGCCACTTCAAAGGGGTGATGTGCCACTTTGATTCTAAGATGCGTTCTGGGTCTTTTTTCCTCCTCCTTGGGAGAACTTCTGGTACAAATGTTTGAGATTGGCATTTGCTGACTGACTTTTCCTCTGAGGATTCTAGAAGGTTCGGAAATTCTCTTTACACTTTTGACCCCAGAGGATTTAGCCTAAAGACATTTTGGTTGTGAAGAAGGGACTCAGTGACGCTACTGTTCTGGCCAAACCCCACAGGCGGGCATGAAGTGTGGGCTCTGGGGAATGCCTGCAGATCAGCATTGTGCACTGGGGTGCCGCCCAGAGAACACCAGTGCAGTCTCTCAGCATCCAGGGTTGTTGGGGTGGAGCAGGTTGGACAGCACAGCCCATCTTGACCCCACCTGTCAGCTGCTTCTAGAGCAGGCTGACAAAAAGTATATCAATGCCGGCTGGCCAACCTACCCTGAGAGAGCCAAGCCTGGGTCACCTGGGCCAGGAGCATGTATTTCTGACCCTTGCATGTTGGAGAGCTCGGTTGTCACAGCCCTTCCCATTCTCACTACTGCTACTGGACACAAGAAGTTACCTGTTTCCCAAGGGAGAGGGCCCCAGTACTTCTAGCATAGGGAAGCTGACCCTTATCTGGGTGTGTGATAAGACCTCAACTTCCAGAGAAAGTTTCTTTCAGCGCTTGGGACCAAGTTCCTATCGCTACACCTGCCAGGTTGTCCTGACTTACTAATGGAACAGGACAGGACAGGAAGGAGGCTTCTCCATACCTAAGGGTTTTCACCTTCCTTCCTGATGTAGTTACAGAATCTCTGCCCTTCCCTCCTGCCAAAGAAGGATAGATACGGAGAGAAGTTTCGCTGTGGGAAAACATGTCTCTTAGTCCTTTTCATAGAATTATCTTTTGCTCCTTCACTTTCTCATCTCAACGTTTGAACATCGTAGTTGTGAGGGTGCACACCTAATGGTGGCCTTGTATTTTATTACTTTGTTCACCATCTCCCCCTTTGAATGATGAGTGCTTTGTCTTGTGAGTCCATGAGGACCCCTGGGAGTGGGGTCCGTGTGTCACAGGCATCATTAACTCCTGCTGAACGAATGGCCAAGTCATCAGAGGAAGGAATGCAGAAAACTGTGTAGAAGAAGGGAGGGTACTGCATTTTACATATGGTGGAGCAGCTGTTTTATAAAAGGGCACAACAGAAAGACTGGAAGGAAACACAATAGATATAAGCAATGATTATGTTCGAGTAAGATCAGAGATCTTTTTTCCCTAGTCCATTTCTGTGTTTTCAGATTTTTCTACAAGCATTTTTTTTTTTTGGAACCAGGAACCAAACTCGGGTCCTTGCGCTTGCAAGGCAGGCATCGGAACCACTGAGCTAAATCCCCGGCCCTCTACAAGCATTTTTACTGAGATTTTTGTTTTGTTTTGTTTTGGTACCAGGGATCGAACTCTCGGGTCCTTGTGCTTGCGCACCAGGTGGTGAAACCACTGAGCTAAATCTCCGGCCCTCTACAAGCATTTTTAAAGGGCAGTTGACAAAAATCAAAGCTGCCAAAGCCCGGGTGCTAAAGTCAGATCCTGGTCCTGGCTCCTGCTCCTCACGATGAAGTCCACCCCCACCTCGGTCCCCTGAGCTTCAGCCTCCCTGGCTCCATCTGAACAATGGAGCTGATAGTATCTGCTCAGGCTGCCTCACAGATCAAAGGAAATGTTCATGTTCTTGAAAGCACTTTGTCAGCAGCGGGTGCTTTAGATTAGAAGCCCACGCGCCGTGCTGCGCTCTGTGCTGGTGTTCAGGGGCCAAGGCGTCCCCTCCCCATGTCATAGCTTTGGAGAGGTGTTGGGGAGAGCCTCAGGAGGTTCCGAAAGGTCAGCCTCTGGGCACAGGCTGGCACACGGGCTCTGTGGCTGTCTCGCTTCTTGTGACTAATTCTGAGCTTTCTCCTCACTTCCCTCGACCCCTGGGTCTGTTCTCAGGGCACAGTGTGGGAACCAGGGCCCCTGCAGGCTGATGAGTGATTTGGGGAGTTCAGAAGGCTGGCACGGCTGGGTGATGGGGATGTGACTCAGTCCACCCACCCAGTCCATCCAGGGGCTGAGCGAGGACCCTGGACACTGTGAGGACATCTTGCATGTTAGAGCTCCCCCAGCCCCACCCCCAAATGGCGCCAGTGGCACCAGTGGCGAGGAGCCCAGGAAATGCTCGGTAACTGGAGGAGAAGAAGGCAGAGATGTAAGATCCTTCTTCCCCTCCATTATCTGCAAAATCAGAGAGTACACACTGAGTTTGTAATCGAACCTTCTGAGATTCGAACTTACGTTAAGTCACTGGGCTTCAGAACTGGAAGCTCATTTTGTCCATTCTAAGAATGACGATGCGGAGGGCCAGAGGTGGGAAGCCACCTGCTGAACCTAATATTAGTGTGTAGCACATTGTGTATTTTAAAAAGCACATGCACATGATTTCCTGGATTCTCATGACCTGTGGCAAGCAGGAATGATCAGCTTCATGTGTTTGCTGATGAGACTGAGGCCTGGGGACAGTCTCAGCCCAACATGGCTCGGATAGCTTGCTGCTGGGGCACCCTCTACACATAGTGCCAGGTCCCCTGACCTCTCCCTCCCCTTAAAAATGTCAAGAGCTCCCCCATGATTATTAAAATCATGCCCGCTCTCCTTCTTTTGGTGTTTTAATATGGGGGTTCCGCTCCAGGGCAGAGGTGGCTTCAAACTCTGGGCTCAAGCCATCCTCCTGCTTCAGCCTCCCAAGTAGCTGGGACCACAGGTGCTCACCACCACACCCAGATTCTTTGTTTTTTGAAAAAGGAAACCACCGGAAAATATAAAAAAAACACCTATTATTTCACCATGAAGATACTATATTTTTCTCTATATATAAAAATACGCATGTATATGTTTTTCTCCAGATAAATTGGGGTTCATCTATGAGATCAAAGACTGAATCAATTATATTCCCAAATGGTTGACATTCAGTAGCTATTTGTTTATATATTCGTACATAGGCGCACTTTTCATGTGTGCACTAGGGATCTGACCCAGGGCAAGGGCTCTACCACTGGGCTACATCCACCCATAGCCCTGCTACTGTATTTACAATCATTATTTTGTTGCCTGTTTTCTTCACTTAATGACATGTATTTTATCACATTATTAAGTGTTATTCTAAAACATGTCTTTAAAGTTACATTGCATATGATATAAATGTAATCTTTTAAATTTAAGCCCCTAATACTTTATGCTTTTTTTATTTATAAACAATTCAGTGATGAACATCCTTGTACAAAAATCTTACTGCTCATTTCTGATTCTTTTCTCTCGACAGATTTCTAGAAGTGATATTACGATGGTGAACTGCGTAGAATGTGTGAACAGTATGTTCAGCTGCCAAAATACCAACATGCTTTAAAGTTCATCCAGAGCACCCGCTCACCACACGCTTCACAAACACTAGGCGTTATCATTTTTAAAGAAGATTTGGTGGGGCCACCACCTGCAGGGCAGGCACAAGGTCCCGAGTTTGATCCCTGGTACCAAAAAAAAAATAAAGATTTGGTATCTGCCCAACTTGAAAACTATTTTATGATCTTAGTGTATTATTTTAAAGACCGCTTATACATGTCTCACTGCAGCATCCCGCTAAAGTAGGTGTTAAGTCAATGACTAATATTTATTGAGCTCATACTACATAAGAGGTACTGAGCCAACAGCCCTATAGATGTTACTTTCACAAAATTTTGATATTATTGTCCCTGTTCTACAGATTGAAAAAAAAAGTCTTGAAAAATTTATATCATTTGCCTAAAGTTCTTGCTCCCATTTTGCAGGCAGGGGAACCAAGTCCAAGAGTCCAGAATTTGCCAAGGTCACACACGTGGGAGTGGAGTTTAAAATTCATGCCTTCTAGTTTCAGGCTTAACCCCCCCCTCAGTCCTCACCGGTGTGCTGGTGCCTGGCTCACAGTTTGTCATTAGTCACTATTAAATCTAAGGGTGCGTCAGGGTACGGCTGTCTGTCACTAACCCTGCATGGAAATCACGTTGCTTCTGTTCCCAGACCAGCACCCTTTCCCGGTGGAGGTGGACAGTATGTTCGCGCACCATGGGTGCCGGGCAGGACTAGGGAGAAGCAGTGCTGACCCCACTGCTCCCCGGGAACCTGGTAGCCCTAGCTGGCGAGAGGCAGAGCTGGGGAAGATGCTGCTTGGCTTCAATAGGCAGCAAAGCTGAAGCGCAGACTTGAGATGGGGCTGCCCGGCTCTGGGCAGAGGCTGTGGTTTGCCCTGGGTGGATGTGCTAGACAGGGCTGATTCATCTAGCCCACTCTGCTCTGAAAATGACTGTCTGCGAAGGGCACAGTCCCCTTTTCCCTCTGTTCATATCACTGTTGCCCCAAACAACCTGCAGATGCAAAGCAAGCAGGGAGCCCCAGGCAGCACCCATCCGGGATCCTGGGACACAAAGTCATAGACCAGTGTAGCCGACTCGTCTGGCCAGACAAATTCTTTTTTAATCAAGTCTTGTTCTTTATATAAACTCTTGCCCCAAATCTTTCCGGGTCTCCTTTTCTAAAATTATAACCACAAAGAGAGAAAACATAATATGAAGAATAAAATAACTCAAGGTCCTCCACCCAAATTGCAATAATTTTCACTTTTGTGCCTCCTCTTTCTGACCCTTCTCTACTGCGATCACATTTTACATTGCTGTCATCTGTGTGTTCAGCTTTATTTTGCAAAACATTCTAAACATCTTTTGATGCCTCGATGTAGTCATAACTGTCATTCTCGAAGTTTTCATTCAGTGACTAGACCATAGTGTAACTAAACCATCCTTCCTTTATTAGACGTTGAAGTTGCCTGGGAGTTTTTGTTTTTATAAATATGCTGCAGTGACTCTTTCCTGTCAGCTCAGGCAGCTTTGAATGTGTGTTTCAAACTGAACAACCCCCCTTTCCCCGCCCCCTCCTTCAGGGTCCCATCTCCTGCCCTGTGTGATCACGTGACCCTTCAAAAGACTGAATCTGCTGAGGACTTGTGAAAATGCACTCTGAAAGCACTTTGAAAAGTAGCTCGGTACCTAATGAAAGTAAGTGCTTGTTAGTGACCACATGCAGGAGCTAAGGGCACAAACTCTGCTGCCGATACTGTTTGAGAGCCGGCTCTGCCTCTCGCTGCCTGTGACCGAGTTTAAGTTTCTCTTTCCTCAGAATCCTCATCTGCTTTGGCTCACAGGCCAGTGATGGAGAACCTTCTAGAGGCGAGTGCCCAAACTGTAACCCAAAACCCACTTATTTCACAAAGTGACAACACTGCAATTAAACTGAATACAGAGGTTTTAGTTTAGAAAAAAACTCATATGCTAATATCTTTTTTCTTAGAAGAAAACAAATGACATGTGTGTCATAGGTTTGCCACTTCTGTCATAGGGTATAAGGGGTATTTAAAATTATCTGGCCCTTGCCGGGGATTTGGCTCAGTGCCACCACACCTGCCTCACAAGCATAAGGTCCTGAGTTCGATCCCAACAACAACAAAAAAATTATCTGGCCTACTTAAGCATTATATGTACAATAATTATCATGAGGAAAATAAACGATAGAAACATTTGCTAAATGGAATTGAATCCTACCATAGTTTTGGATTTGTCTTCTCAAATTCATTGATGCCACAAACCTTTAATTTGTGTTACTATGTTTCGTGGCCTTGAAAGCATGCAGAGTCACAGGGGTAAAGAAATGAAGTAAATTCCCAAAGCCACAAAACAACTTATTATTTGAGTCTCCATCCCAACAAAAAGAAGATGGAAATTATGGATTTACGGGTGTAAAAGAGGGAAATAAAACTGCGTGCTGTGTAGACTTTGAGTTTTTTCTTTCTCTGTGTCTTTTTCTTGAAATTAAAAAGCATAAAAAGTGCTGTGCTGTGAACTGGTCACTTGTGTATCACTGATTGGGGGCACTGATTGGCCAGCGTGTCGACGAGGTGGCAGACGGTGAACAGACAGAGACACCGTCTCTCTGGAGTGAGAGTCCGGCCTGCCCTCCAGAGAATTCTCTAACACACTGCTGTGAAATTTTAAAGAATATTTTATGAAATATGCCCACCAAAAGCCTAGAAGCACATGCTTATTAATTTAAAATTAAACAACCAAGGGCTGGGGATTTAGCTCAGTGGTTCAGCCTCCTGCCTGCAAGCGCAAGGTCCAGAGTTCGATCCCCAGTACCAAAAAAAAAAAATTAAATTAAACAACCGAGGCAAAACAATCCCTCCCCACCAAAAAAAAGAGACAATTCATAAACAAACTCATCAAAAGGAGACCAAGGAGAAAACAACTTACTTACATCACTTGGGCAAGTAAAATACATTTATCGGCACACTTCTAAATGCTTTTGACATCTAAGAGCCTGTCTCTCTGTGAGCCCACACAGAGAGCCATACATACATCCTGTCTGCACTCTCAGAGCGCGTTGGGAGAGGGAGAGGGACTAAGCAGGTCTGCTGAGGGCTCCCCGGTACGCTGCACTAGCAGGGAAGTCACTTTTATGACACAATTAATCAAGCTGGGTGTGGTGGCACACACCTCTAACCCATGCACTCCAAGGGGATCTCGAGTTCAAGAGCAGCCTGGGCAACATAGTGAGACCCTGTTTCAAAATGAAAAATTGTACTGAGTTCGATCCCCGGTACCAAAAATTAAAAAAAAAAAAATTAAAGAAGGGCTGGGGTTGTATCTCAGGATAAACGCCCTAGATCCAATCCCAGAGAACAACCAAAACCAAAACAAAGACAATAATAATAATAATAATAAATCAATATGGGTGTCTTGGTGGGATTTTCTTATAACACGGGCTGAATTTGGAAGATAGGTCAGTAAAAAGGTGACCATTTTAAATGAAGTTTAATATGTGTGTGTGTGTGTGTGTGTGTGTGTTTTACTGGAGACTGAACACAGGGCCTTTGTACTGAGATAAATCCCCAGCCCCTTTTGTTATTACTTTTTTTAAGACAGGGTCTCGCTAAGTCGCTCAGGCTGTGCTTGAACTTGCAATCTGCTTGCCCCAGCCTCCTAGAATGCTAGGATTACAGATGTGCACCACCACATCTGGCTTGAATTCTATTGCTTTTTAACAGTAAAAAATATTTTAAAAGAAATAGAAAATCACCTTTACAATCTCTAATAAAGTAATTGATTCAAGCAACAATCATCAGTGGCTGGCTGCTCACCACCAGGAGAGAGGCTACCGGGAGCTTGGGTAGTGCAAATCCCAGGAGGGCACCCAGAGGGTTTCCCAGTAACGCCCGGCAGGCACAGTGGGATGGTGAGGGGAACCAACAGCTCAACTAGCGTCGCTATTCAGAGAAACAACCGGTTGTTACTTGACTCCATGAGGGGAAGGATGAAGCGTCTGGCACCATCCACGGAGTATTCTTGCCCAAAATGATAAATTTGAATCTAGGCAAACATTTTGTGCCAAATTCAGGTGACAGGAAATAAAAGGGTTAGGGGCATGAGAAATGATGACACGAGGGAGAACACAAGCAGATAAGACACAGAATATAGGATATTTCATGAGACAACTGACCTGATTTCTTCAAGGGACTGACATGATTAAAAAATATGCCAGGGGCCTAGGCATGGTGGCACATGGGTACATCCCAGCAGCACTCGGTGGTGAGACAGGAGCATCATGAGTTCAAGGCCAGCCTGGACTCCAGAATGAGGCCCTGTCTCAAAAAAAGGAAGCAGGAGGACAGGAAGAGGAGGAAGAGAAGAAGGTGGAAGAGAAGGTCTCTTAAGGCTAGAGATATAACTCAGTGGTACAGTGTTTGCCTAGTATGCAAAGGATTTGGGTTTAATCCCCAGCACTCAAAAACCAGGTATTGTGATAACAGTGAGATGATCCTGTAAGAAAAGTATCCACTCTTTTTTAGAGACACATTTAAAAATGATATGTCTCTAAGTCTGGGATTTATATATTTCACCAAAGGAAAATGCAAAGTAAGGCAATACAGGGGCAAGTTAATAATGACTAAGTCTAGGCGGTGGGTTAAGGCAGGGTGGCAGGGCCAGAGCCTCCCTCTGAGCCCCAATCCACCATCAGCCCCCAGTTGCACGTTTTGGTGCACGTGCTTATGGACAAACAAGGGAAAGCGCATTGACCTTCGAGAGCCAGTCTCAGAGGAATGGGATAGTGCCGGCTGGGTCCAAGCTCGAGCGAGGAGAGGATGAGGAGGAGGTCACACATGGCCAGGTTTATGGGCCACTGCAGTTGAACTAGACAGCATCTGACTGCAATTAAAAGCATCCTTCCTTCAGAACACACTCCCTTCTCATCATGCCGTGTGTCTTAAGAGAAGTCAGATGCCGGGGATTTAGCTCAGTGGTTTTGCCGCCTGCTGTGCAACTGCAAGGACCCGAGTTTGATCCCTGGTACCAAAAGAAAAAAAAAAAAAAAAAGAAGTCAGAGTTGTGAAGCACTGTTCGTTTCTGAGGAGCTCAGCTATGCCATGGCCCAGGCCCCCCATGTGGAAGGAGGTTGCCCTTCGAAGCCCCCACTCACAAAACCACAGGAAGTGAAACTTGGTCACTGACGAACAGGTTTGGACCATGAAAGATGTAATTATCGAGACAAAATTGCGTTATTATATTCATAAATAAAATTATAATAAGATATATTATTATTATCTAATCTGGTGATTAGAATGTGAGCAAGAAGAAAAAGGTTTTTTAAGACTAAAAATGTGGGAAAATATCTTTTTTTAAAAACCACTTGGGTGCTTACTATGTGCAAAGAGTGATGCTAAAAAGCATTCTATCTCTGTGATTTCATTATCCTCGCTGCAGTCCTATGAGGCTCCTAGCATACCCATTTTACAGATAAAGAAACCAAGACTCTCTGACTCCAAAACACACAACACACACACACACATTTTGCAGTGCTGGGGATCAAACCCAGGACCTCATACATATGCTAGGCAAGTGCTCTGCCACTGTGCTACATTTCTAGCCTCAAAATGCATATTTTCTCTTATATTACATACCTGAGCTATTTATCGTCACAAAGTATAAAGTGATGAAAAGCCCCAAGTGAGCCAGGCCTTTGGAAAGCGTTATTCACAATGTTAAATAAAAACTATAGAAGGCAATGAATGTGGACTGAGCTTCTGTCCTTGGCCCAACAAACCAACGTAAATGGAGCCACTCATACTAAAGTTCAGTGCCATCAAACCAAAGCTAAATTGTTCACCTGACTTGAGAAATCAGGAGATAGAGGGAGATGGTAGGTTGCTGAATCCCTGAGCAGGCCAGTATCAGCCAGCGCGATTAGGAAGTTAACCTTTACCAGGAAAGTAACCCAAGTAACCTGATGCTTCCTGATTGCTTTCTGGCTCTTTCTGCCTTCCTCCTCTGCTACAGAGCCCACCCTTCTGTTCAGCTCATCTAAGCACCTTTACTAAGTCTTTAGAGGATCCTGCCCTACTCACGAATCACAAATAGAAGCCAACTAGACCATTTAATTAAATGTGCTGTACTTTGTCTGGTGGCAGATCCTTCCCTCCCCTTTCTGTTGCCAGGAACCTGTCTTCGGCCTGCAGCCCCCACTGGGCCTGAGCTTCAGCCTGTTCCCAGAAGCCTGGGACATCTCTACCACACACACCACTGCCAGGGAGAAGACAGTGGCTCCACCCTGAGACATCTGACTCCAAGCAGGTGTGGGCTTTCCCAGGGGGTGTGCTGGCTGGCTGCAGCCACTGGACAATCTCTGCCTCCCCGCTTCTGAATTTAGCTTTTATCTTTGTATTTCCATTGTTTTTAACACAATTCACTCCTTCCCTAAAGTTCCAACTCTCTTTGGGTCTCTAGAAACAAGAGAACACCCATAGAATGCATGAGGGCTTGTGGTGGGTACCCCCAGAGGGGACAGAAGTAGGCAGGGGCTTTAGGCTCACAGTGAGAGGGGTCAGATTTTGCCCTCCCAGGAGGGGAGATTCAAGTCTCCACCAGCAGGGCCACAGGAAGCAAGGAAAGGTCCCAGGCTAGATGAGAGCCTCCAGGCCACTCTGCCACACCGCTCCCCACCCCACACAAGTGCACACAATCACGTCCACCCTCAGGACTCTTCCTCCAAGGCACCCAGAAAGCCACTGAGCTAGACTAGGGAGCCCACTGCTGTCACTCTTTGGTGGTTCCACAAAGAATGAGCCACATGCTTGTGTCAGTAGGGGCCAGTGATCTACCCCACCCCTGAGGACACTGGCCTGTGGCCCCTGAAATCCTGTAGGCACCCAAGGAGCCAGGAGATGAAGAAGACAGAGAAAGAAACAGGGAAGGGAAAGGAAAAATGAAAGAAGTTACTGGGGAGAGTGAAGGGAGAAAGGAACTTGTAAACATCTAGAAGCCAGAGGGTGCTATTGTGACCTGGGGGAGGGGCTTCCTTTCTCGTGTAACTCCGGGGCCTGAGCCCCACTGTGTGCCCCAGTTTTGGGGTTCTATTCCCCTGTGGCACCGGGGTGAGCCCCCAGGCTTGGCCCCCTAAGTTGGTTGTCTGTGTTTCACTCACCCGCCTCTGCCCAGCCTGTGTCACCAAGAGGGTTCTGGTCACAGTTGCAGGGGCCGCTGGGCAGTGCCCTCCTGCACCTGCCCGGGCTGTGTGCTGCAGGATGCGGTCAGGAGAGGAAGCGGGGCTGCGGGCCCAGTCATTCTGAGGTTTCCAGAGAGCATCTTGCCAGGGCAGAGACAGGGCACTGGCTGGGTTGCTAAGCATGGCCGCCCTGAAGGGGGGTGTGTGGGTGGGCTGAACCTTCTCCTGGGCTAGGTCGGGTGTGGGGAAGAGCAGAACCAGGCAGCTTCTGCAGGGTGGTGTTGTTGGGGGTGCGGGATGAGGCCCTTGCACCCCGTGTTGGGGAGATGGGTTCAGGCCAGACCACAGACCCCAGCACCTTGCGGCCTTCAGAAGCTCAGCTGGGAGAGCCCTCTTCCTCCTCACCAGCAAGAACTCCAAGTTTTCCCCACCACCCACCTCTTCCCAGAACACCCATGCGATGGAGGAGAACCCTTGCCCCCTTCTGCCCAAGGGAGAAGGAGGGAAAACTGATGCGGGCTTAACTTTCCTCCCAAATCCTCTTCTGCTCCTTCCTCCATAGGCTGAGTCAGTCCTGCCCTCAGGGAAGCTCTGGTTCCTCCTGCAGAGACCCCTGCATCTCAAACCCTGGCTTCTTTAGATGCCCGAGGCTCAGGCTCTAGGCCTTTTTTCTGGGGTGGGGTATGGGGCTCTGAGATAGAGCAGTGACACAAGCCAAGGGCGTGGAGACACATTTTGCTAGACACTCCTTTGAATTCCTAGTAAAAGAATCAAATGTGTCCAAGTCAGATTTTACAGAAAAGTTTGGACTTTGGATTTTTGTTTTTAAGGTGGAAGCATTTTCTTGTGACCTTTGCAGCAACTGCCCCCTTACGACGGAGCCTGAGCTCTCTTCTGTGCTGTCCTCCCATCCCATGGTTCCCATGTGCAACCTCTTCTCCCCACCCCGCTCACTGGGGCTAAGAGTGAGCCGCAAAGGCGCAAACAAACTACGGTGATGGTTGGAGACCAAGATCCGAAGACCCGACATACTTCATTCCTGAACTTTATCTGGCTGGTCCCTTTGGTATGTGAAGACTTTCAACCACAAACATAGGGCTCTGGAATCACATGGAATCAGGAAGCTCTGTCTTCAAATCTCACATTAGTAACTTAGTAGTTACATGGCACTAACCCAGTTATTCAGCTTCTCTAGACCTCAGTTTCCTTATGTGTCAATGACCATTACAGTAGTGATACAAACCCCAGCTTACGAACCCAGGTTTGCAAAATATACACTGCCTTAGTTCATTTTCTGCTAAGAATATGAGACCGAGTAATTTAAAAGAACAGAGACTTGTTTCTTGTAGTTGTGCAGGCAGGGCAGCCCAAGAGCACGGTGCCTGTATCTGGTGAGGGCTTTCTTGCTTCTTGATAATATGGCAGAAGGCATCCCTTGATGAGACATACTGAGCAAGCAGTTAGGAAGCACTTAACTACAATCCCCAGCCCTTTCCATTTAAAAAAATTTTGACAGAAAAAAAGAGATCTCACTAAATTGTCCAGGCTGGTCTCAAAATTGTGATCCTCCTGCCTCAGCCTCCAAGTAGCTGGGATTACAGGTGCACACCACCATGCCTGACCTTTCTTTCTCTTCTGATAAAGCCACTAATGCCATCTTGGCGGCCCTATCTACACAATCCTATCTAAACTTAATTACCTCTCAAAGATCCCACCTCCAAGTACCAATAACACATGAATTGGAGGATTCTGTAATGGCTAACTGTGGTGTCAACTCGAATAAGAAAGGCCTAGTGGGTTGGTATAGCAGTTGTGGGTGTGGATGGCACCAATAGGCGTGTAGCTTGCATGGAATAGAAAGGGAGGAAAGAAGGAAGTCTTGCTTTTGGCTTCTCTGGAGGAGCTCCAGGCTCCACCATCGCCACTGGCTGTTCCTCTCCAGGCTAGCAGCGCAGGCGCCTGCAGCACAGCCCTGTTGGCTCCCTGAGACGGACTCACACTGGACTCTGCTGTGAGCTCCAGGCCTTGGACTTGTGACTGGATCCTTCAGATCTCCAGTGTGCAGATGGCCCTTTGGACCCTTCCAGACCCGACTGCAGGCAGCCACTGTAAGCCTATCTTTAAATCCTTATATATCACATGTGGATGATAAAAATGTCATTTCCTTATGCAGAATCCTGAAGACTTAGGGGTGGGGGGCAGAGCAGGGCCCTTATGCTGACATCTTAGCTGCTCCAGCCTACAGGGGCTTCTAGTAGACTGGGGTCCTGCTCCCACACATGGGTGCAGGAATCTGTCAAGGCAGGAAACCTGGGGCCCCAAGTCCCAGCTCCCATCCCGCTGAGGTCTTGTCACCTTCCAAAGGTACTGCTGTGCTACGGTGCAGGTCTTCGGTGTTCTAGACACACCCATGCTTTCTCTCTAGTCCCCAGTCTATGGTGTCTCTCCTCTGACCCTCAATGGCCACACTCCCGCCCCTGCCCACGGGGCCCCTGGCGCTGTCCGGTAGGTTGGGCCTGGCTCCCAGGAAGTTTCTGCTTCCCACCCAGGGAAAAGGTAGGGGTGAGTGTGTTGGGGACAGGTTACAGATCAGTGTTTCGTGTTTACTTTCAAAGGCATTTGACTTTCTTTCCACACCTTAAATGTTTCCAGGGTCCGCTCCCCGCATTCTTTTCTCATTTCATACAGTATTCTCAGGTAATCTCACCTAGTCACAGAAATGCACCAGGCAGGGGCTCCCAAACTCTTTTCTCCAAACTTCCCTGGGCTTTAGAGGCCAGACTGCTCCCCAGACATCACCACTGATCCCCCAAAGTAAACACATCTCAGACTGAACCCAAGCCAGAAACCTGGGACTTCCCTACTCCTTCTGATTTCTCGCTGCCCATGGCTTTAATCTCTCAGCCACAGATCCACCTCCTACACAGCTTGACTCAGTCTAGGCCCCAGCTCCCCCTGCCTGGATGACTGCGCCCCATGGCTTCCCTTTCCAAGCTCTCCCACCACCACCACCCATGCTCAAGCCCCCTTCTACAGGTAAATCTGCCCAGGCTCTTCCGGATCAACATTCTTCAGGATTGTGGTGGTTAGCTTCATGTATCAGCCCGGCTGGACCACACACCCAGATATCTGGTCAAACATTATGCAGGATGTTTTGGTGGAAGTATTTTAGATGAGGTTAACATTTGGATCCATACACAGGTGGGTCTCAAAAGTCACTTGAGGGCCTTCACAGAACAGCAACCGACCTCTAGCACTAGAAGGAATTCTGCTGGCAAACTGCTCGGACCCCATGGGCAGCTCCACCCTGTGTCTCCAGCCTGAGGGCTCACACAGCTTCTACAATCGCTTGCTGAGCCAGTTCTTTAACCCCATCTCACTCACACACACACACACACACACACACACACTCCTTACTAGATCTGTTTATTTGGAGAACTCTGACTACTACAAGCAGCTTCCTATTTATTTATTTATTATTTATTTATTTATAGACAGGGTCTTGCTATGTAATTCAGGCTGGCCTCAAGCTCAAGGCAATCCTCCTGCCTCAGCCTCCTGAGTGCTGGGATTACAGCATGCACCACCACGCCCAGGCTCCTTCCATTTCAAGATAAACTTATCTCCTTAGCTAGCCCACCACTCTCGGCTCAACTAGGCTTAGACAGCGCCTCTGTACATGTTAGACAAAGGCAGCTGCTCTAGGCAATTCCAGTTGAGGCCACGAGCTAGCTGAGCAGAGCCTGGTGGCAGGGATAGAACCCAGGGCCTTACACGAGGTAGGCAGGCGCTGTGCCCCTGACCTTCAGCCCCAGCCCTTTTTAATTTTTGAGACAAACTCTCACTAAGTTGCCTAAATTGGCCTCAAACTTTCGATCCTCCTGCCTAAGCCTGGTGAGTAGCTGAGCCTTCTCACTCTGGAGGATGCACAATCTGGACAACCACTGGGAGCTGGCCTGCTTCCCGAAGGGCCCCTGGAGGACCCTGAGTCTCATGGCTCTTCCATCTTGGTTCCCCCTCCTCCTCCTCAACCCTGAATTGAATGCCCAGCAGCTCTTGGGCCCTGCTGCGGCCCTTCACCGTTGGGCCTCTGACACCCACTCACTTCCGTCTCAGATCTCCCAGCTTCCTCCGGCACCACCTGCTCAGGCCAGCCCTTGGGCATCCTCAGGCCGGGTCGGCCTCCCCTCTCCTGGCTCAACTTCACTGACACTGTTGTTGCTTGATCTGGATGGACGAACCCTCTAGTGAAGGGGCTTAAACTTGGATCCACGGTGCTGGATAGTAGTAGGTGCTCAATAAATGTTACCTGAGCAAAAGAGCAGGGGGAGTGCGAAGAGGGTCAGAGGACCGGCGGGATCCACCGGCTCGCAGTGAGCAGCAGGAGGCGCTCTCCAGGAGTGTGGCCCTGCCCTCTAAGCAGCCCTGGTCCGCAGCAGGACCCGGCTGGGCCGCAGGAGGGAAGGCGAGGAGGCCAGCTCCACCTGAGGCTCCGGGGCAAGAGGGGGAGCAGCGAGCGGTGGAGGGGAGCGGACCTCCCGCCACCCCTTCCATTCTTCCACCCCGGGGTCTCCAGGAATGAAAGCTGCCCCCAGCCAGGCCGGAGCGCGCGGATGAAGGCGGCCCTCGGACCCAGAGAGGAGCCTGCTCCCGCCCCGGCCGCGCGAACTGGCAGCGCCGGGGGTGCCCGGCCAGGCGGGCGTCCCCGGGCGGGACAGGGGCACAGCCTTGGGCCCGAGCCGCTGCTCCCACGGGACCCTCAGCCCTGCGGGCGCCTTCCCAGCCCAGCGAGCGGCCCCGCCCCCGCCCTGGGGTCGGAATCTCGCGTCCCTCCTCGAATCTTCCCCTCTTCTCCCGGCGCCTTGGTATGCACCAGGGGACAGATGTCTTGGGATCTTTAACGTTTGGGATGCTACAAATGCCGAAGTTAAATGAAATACCTCCGGGGAGGGCGGGCCGGGGGGAGGCGCGGGGCGCGGGAAGATGGCCCGGGCCGACAGGTCCTGACGCTGCCGGCCGCGCTCGGGGGGCGCGGGGACAGGCGGGAGGCGCCGGAGCGCCCCGGGACAGGTAAGGGGGCAGCCTCGGGGGCCGGTGCGGCTGAACTAGGGAATCAAGCCCTGAGCCCGCGGTCTGCATCCTCTGCCGATGGGGGTCCTTGTAGAAGGGGGCGGGAATTCTGGGTTCCTACCCTACGTGGACGTTTCCAACTCCTCAGCCTTTCTCCTCCGACCTTCCCCATGCCTGTGCAGCTCCTGGCCAGGTTCCGGGGAGGCAGAGAGCAGCCGAACAAAAGGAGCAAAGTCTCAGGCCGGCCTGGAAGTGGAGGGCGCGGTGGGGGAGGGGAGCGGGGTGGACGGGACAAAGGGGCTTTTATGGAGAGAGCCTAGAGGTCTGGTTTCAGGGCGCATTCCAGGCCAGCCGGGATTCCCCTGGCCCGGCCCACCCCGCCGTGGCCCGGTGGCAGCGAACACCTTTCCCAGTGTGCCCGGAGCAGAGGGGAGAAACAAAACAGTCCAGGGAGGGTCTCCTATCCCTCCTGCCTGCAGGGTCCGGGCTAATTCCCTTCCTTCCTTTCCAGTTAGCTCTAGCGGCTGAGCGTTTACTAGTTCATTCATTAGGTGGAATTGTAGGCCTGTCGGAGACTGTACTTTGCTGGACGAAGTTGGGGTCACGGAGATGATCGTGTGAGCTGCCCGGTTTAAAGAAGTTCGGATAAACGTAAAAGAAGAAACTTTGAAAAAAAAAATGAGAGAATGGTTGGTTGCACAGGGCTGTGGAAAAGCTTTCCGGTTCAGGACTCTTTCTTAGGAAATGAAAACCCCCAAAAAGGAGAGGGCGTTTTTTTCTCTTCTTGGGGAAGGCCTCTTATTCCCCAAGGTCACATTCCAATCACCTCTGTATTGTGCAAAGAAACCCCACTGCCTCACCTGCTGGCGGCCTGGGCATGGTGCTCTGCGATTTGGGGCTGCAGCGAAACTTCCAGGGCAGCCTCTGAAGTGCCCACTTCTCCCTTGGCATTTTGAGTTAGATGCCATGTAATCAGCTAGATCCACCGGGCCCTGTCTGGGATTCTCTGGGAGGGTGGGTTTGCCAGCCACGTGCCAGACCTTAGATTCTGCTAGGTTGGGAAATGCTGGCTGCGAACTGGGGTCAGTGAAATGTCTCTGAGAATTCCTGGGGCCCAGGGCAAGTAGGTTGATTTCTCTCCTGTTACGGAGGAAAAGCTCCTGCTCAGCACAGGTAGAAGCAGATACTATGACCCTGGGTTTTTGCCAAAAGAAAAAAAAAAGCCCAAAAAGCTTTATTGTGCAACCAACCGGCAAGGAGACTGGGAGTTCTAAGCTCAAATCTGCCACAGCGATCAGTTGCAGTATTGGGTTGTAGAAAGGGACAAGGGGAGGTTGCTAGGTCTGGGGTGGTTGGCTCTTTCCAGGCCACGTGCTTCCTTTTAGGGGAAGTTGAGTCTGTGCTGGGGACTTGGAGCTTCTGACATCGTGGACAGGATGACCTGGCCTCTTCTCCGAACGTCCATTCTTGAAAAGCCAGTTAGTTCCAAAGTAGATGGATCACTAGTGAAAGGCTTGCAGGCTTTCCCCAGAAGATAATTCAAGTTAAGGAATTTGTGTCCAGGTGTGTCTAGGCCTTGGTTGATTCACTTCTCCCCTGCACCTAGATAGGGGTTACCTGAGGGCAGAAGTTCTAAAAAGTTTACGGGCATGTGCGGATAGGATTTGGAGAGGGTTTGTAAACTTAGGAGAGTGGGAACTTGCATCTTTAGTTTTTCACCACCATTTATCAGAAATTTAACATCACTTTGAAATGTAAAAGCAGCAGACCACAGAAGCATTGGTAATACCTGTGACTGCCATTGATAAAATTCAATTTCATGTCACATTGCAGTTGTAGCGCCTACCTTGAAATATTGTTTACGCTCATCACTTGTGTGCACTTTCCTACTGCTGGATCCTATTTAATGCTAATAAGGAAGTATATATGTTGCCATGTCTTTCTGGTTTTGGAACTGTGTTGCAATATAATTGATTCTCCTAGTGATCCTTTTAATTTTATTTTATGTGCTTAAAAACGTGAGTTATGAGCTGATTCTAGAAAATCCCACCCCTCCCCACTTGGAGCTAAGAGCGGGGCAAGGCCAGGAAAGGCTGCTTTTCCCCAAAGTCGTCCCCTGTCTGGCCGACCCTGGATGAAAGTGCAGACCTGCAGGGGGTAGGAGGGACTGCTGCACTGCGGGGGCGGGGGAAGGGAAGGGCTTCGGGTTCTTTGGGAGCCCCAGAAAGCTTGCTCCCCGCCAGGGCAGGGACTGCCCCTTGTGGGGGCCCCTCGGCCTCAGGCTGGGGAGAGGAGAAGGTGGTCAGCCCCAGGCTCCGGGCTAGCATTGTTTGGAAAGAGGGTGTGGACCAGAACTGTGCCTGCCAAGGGGAAGTGACCACTGGGGCAGCTCTGGATCCCACAGTTGGCCACCGGCTTGAGGATCTCTTTCGGGGGTGGGAGGTGGGGGGGTTATTGTTTTGTAGGGAACGGATTCCATTTCGGCCTCTGGTCCCTTGCATTTGGGGAGTGGCCTAAGGGCTAGAATCCCACGGGGACCCTTCTGCAGAATGAGGGACAGGACGGGGCCCAGGTCAGTGCCCCAGGGACGTGCTGCTGGGAGGTGGAGTTAAATTATGAACGGGGCCGTGAAGGCCTTATGCTGCGGTGTGAGCAAAAGTGTGGGATAAAAAGAGAATGCTGGGGGGAAGTGGCAGCTGCGGGGGCCACTTGCTTCATCCTCACTAAAGAAAAAGGGAAGGGGAGAGCGAGAGAACGGGCCTGGTCCTCCCACTCCACCACCCACCGAGGATGTGCGCCCTTCTGCAAATGCAATTCCAACCTGAGGGGGTTTTGTTTATTTTACTGGGTTGTTTTGTTTGGGGCTGGAAGTTAAACCCGGAGCCTTGGGTTTGCACTCTGCCATTGAGCTATGCCTTGAGCAGATTTTTCCTTCTCTTTTTGTTTTGAGAAGGGAGATTGATCTCTTAATTCCTGGGCCCAAGTGATCCTCCTGCCTCAGCCTCCTGAGTAGCTGGGACTACCAGTGTGCCCCTCCTACCCCCTAGTGTGAGGTTTTGAAATCCTGATGTGGGAGACACAAAATTCAGGCCTTGGTCTCCACTTCAGTGTCTGGGGCACAGCAAAGACCCTCTGCATGGAGTGTGTAACTTCCTGCCAGTAACCCCATGCACAGTGGACGTCTTACCTGTTTGGGGGACTTGGCGGTCCTCGGTTTCTGGAAAGGGAGACTTGGAGCCAAGGAAGGCAGGGAGAGCCAGGCAGAAAAGGAGGGCACTGTGGCACCTCACAGCCCTGAGCAGTGCGCTAGGGTCCCTTTGAGGAGTGCCCCAGGTTGCTGGCTGGGATTTCTCCTTGGGGAGCCCCCTTTCCCTGCTCCCCTCTGGCCCGGAAGTGCAGAGGCCCAGGAGCTGCCTGCCGGCAACAGTCAGCAGTCAGGATTAGTTCAGGGAAGGGCTTGCTCACCTGCTCCTCCCCTCTGACTCAAGTCGGAACAAGTAATCTGGTTCCCCTGGCCCAGCAGCCTGGGAGGGACGGCCAGAGGGGCAGCCAGCAGCGCAGGAGCTGGAACAGTCAGAGTGAGAGCACAGGTGGCCTGGCCGGCCAGCAGCCCAGGAGGCTTAGAGGCAGCATGCAAGGCCCCTAGACTCCTGACCTGGGCACAGGGGTTTCTTTTCTGATCTCCTGGACTAAAACCCCAAAGCAGGTGAGGGCGGGGTGGGGCAGGGGAGAGCGGGGCTTGGGGGCTTGGGGCAGGCTGGCCTGCCAGGGGAGGGAGCTTGGCTGTGGCCGCCTCCAGCTGCTGCCCAGGTCTGGTCTGGGGCGCAGGGATAACAGGGGGCTGGGGAGCTCCAGCAAGGAGCCTGCCCATGGGCCCGGGCTGTAATCTCCACTGGAGAAAGGGCCAGCAGAGATGAGCTGGAGCGAAGAGCCCCAAGGGCTGACTTCGGGGGTTCATTTGTGATGGGGAGGGTCCCGATGGCCGGGCTAAGAGTGCCACAGTGTTGCCCCTCCTGTCTTCTTTCCTCTGCCTCTTCCTGGGGACTGTTCATTCCGCATGGTGGACTGCTTCCTAGGGCTCAGTGCTGGGGCTGGCCCAGAGGGACTGCGAGTGGGAAGACCAGGAGGGATTCCAGGGTAGGGGAGGCGGTGGGGTTGTTGCTGAGCTGCCTTTATCTAGAGCAATGCTTTAGACACCCAAGATGCCCCCCTTTCCGTGGGTGTGGATTCAGGTCTGCTCCAGTGGACTTGGGCAGCTTCTCCAGCTCTGCAGGGCAGGTGCCTGGGGTCTGCTCCCTGACTGTGTCCTGACAAGAGGCCCTGATTCACCCTTGGGAGCTGGAAAGGGCTACCTCCCCCCCCCCATCTTTGACTTTCCTCAGGTAATATAGGTGGTGGAACAACTGAGCCTCACTTAGAGCCACAAGTTCCGGGGTCAGATTGGGACCCCTATGAATGTCAGGGCCTCCCCCTTGACAGTGGGGTAGTGGGGGACTGGGTCAGTCTGGGAAAGGGGAAGCTGCAGGAGAGAGAGGGCCTGCTAAGGGATCCCCCTAGTTCCCAGAAGTCCCCACTCCAGGGCCTGAGTTGTCCCAACTTTTCAAGGTAGCTCCTTAGTGGTTAATAATTAATTGGCAAATGTGACTAATTAATGGCTTCAACTCTGATGTTACCTCCTCCCTTTGTCCAAAGCCAAAAGGCTCAGGGTGCCAGCTGAGAGTCCATCCTGCTCCCTAGTTCCAGCTGGACCCTTCAGCCTTTTGAGGAGGATGACAGCGTGGCCAAGCTTGGGGAAAGGCTGAGGGGTAAGGGTTTGGGACAGATGAACAGTGCAAAGCTAAAAACAGTCACCCTGAATTCCTGGGGTTACTGAAACGTACGGCCACTGTTTCTGTGGAGTGTTTGTAAAGGCCTCATATAAACTTTAAAAAAAAAAATTCAACCATGCACTGTTTGGACTTCCTTGGAAATTGAAATTGCAAAGTGCAAGGAACATTTGTCTTCAGGGCTATGGTTTTAATTGCTGCTGCCCATGGGACCCTGATAAGCTGGGCTATTTACACAGGTCGGTAAAAGCACCATTGCTCCTTCCCTTGAGGGAGGTACCGCACTCCTAGGGACAGGCTGACCGAAGTCCCCTCTCTATCCGCCTTGGTTTGTGGCCAGCTTTCCCAGGCCTACTCTTCTGTCCTGTTAGTTGCTCGTGAGGGTTAGTGGGAATCTCCACCCACACTGTGGACTTGTGCTCTGAGAAGGCAGCAGGATAAGCTCCAGACAGAAACTCGGAAGGACTTTTGGACTCTTGCTCAATGGCTGACTCAGTGAGGAGGTGGCTGGCCTCTCCTTCCAGACCTCCGCCTGGGCTCCGCCCGCTTCCCCACCCCTTTCCAGCCAGGGGCTGCCAGGCCCTGGCCAGCTGGGACCCTGACCTGGGCTGGTGGCTCAAAGTAGTCTCAGGAGCCACTGTCTGGCATCAAGTGGCCACACCTGCCTAGAGGATCTAGCCCAGAGAGGGGGATCCCTGGACTCTGGTGGCCCTTGGACAAGGTCTTGGGCTGGTGCCCATGTCCAGCTACTTCAAGTGCTCACACCGCTGGGGCAGTAGGACATGATGGGGCTGAGGACAGCTGTGCCCAAGAAGACTTCTTCCTCTACCTCCTGGCTTTCTCACCCGTTCTGTCTTCCTGCTCCTCTCCTTCCATCCTTCTGTCTTCCAGTCTACCTCTAAGCTGTTTGGAACCAAAGGGGTCGACATAGAGCTTTTTGGTTATTATTCTCTTTTCTCTTCAAAGCTGGGAGGACTCCAGGCTACCTACACATCCTGGCCCAGGCTGGGACCAGCACCACCCCGCCCTGCTCTGCTCCCCCTCCTGCCCGAAATCCACCATGGAGAGTAAGGATGAGGTCAGCGACACTGACAGTGGCATCATCCTGCAGTCTGGTGAGTGGTCGGGAAATCCCAGTGCCCCCGCCCGCTGCCCCCAGGCCCTGCGGCCAAAGCCCAAGGAGGGAGGGGAAAAGAGGCCTCTGCTGGGGGAAGCAGGGAGCTACCGAGGGCCTCAGGGATGCGAGGTTTCCCTCCTTGGAGGGTCTGGCTGGAGTTTGGTCCTATATGAATGGGATCTGAGTGTTCAACTTTAGCTCCAGTGATTGCTAAGAAGTCAAAAAAGCTTATCTGGCAAGTGTTAAGGGCCTGTGTCTGGCTGAAACAAACTGGTGGGTCTAGTCTGCCCTAGTCTTGATAAGAGGACCAGAGAGGCCAGCAGCCCTTACCCCACCACAGGTCAGCAGGTGGGGCAGCCCTTCCTGGGAGCTGTCATGTTGCCACTGCTGGGCGGCCAGTAGACTGGGGTTTGTGGTTATGCTACAGGCCACAGCAGCTAGTCTGTAATTTGTGAGCAGGCATGGGGCTGTGTGTATGGATGTATACTCCCCTGAAGGTGGTCAGAACCTTCCCTAAGGTGTCCTGCTTCAGCATCCCTGAGCATGTGCCCCTTGCCCTCCCACAGGCCCTGACAGCCCGGTCTCCCCAATGAAGGAGTTGACCCACGCGGTGCGAAAGCAGCAGCGGGCTCTGGAAGCTCGGCTGGAGGCCTGCCTGGAGGAGCTTCGGAGACTCTGCCTGCGGGAGGCGGTGGGTGAGGCCTGGGCGGCCCCTGCCCCACACACTCCTACACACCTGGAGCTGATTTGGGGATATTAGGGCTGAGGGTGGTATCCCCATTCTTAAGGGAATTCTGGAAATCAGACCAGTGCTGGGCCTTGGGTCCCTCTGATTCAGCGTTTGACCTGGTGCTGGACAGGCAGCTGTGGAGACTAAAGTGCATCTGAGGGTTGGAGCTGGGATTCTGTAGCCCTCTGGAGGAAGTGATCAGAAGATGTGAAGGAAACGGGGAGGGAGGCGGAGTGTGCCCAAGGATGGGAATGAGAAGATAAATGAAGGATGATAGGATGGCCAGGGCACGGGTGGCCAGCTGTCCCAGATGCCTCTGGGGAAGGGCGGACCTGTGCAGTGCAGGCCTGGTGGTGGGCTACCGGATGTCAGCCAGAGGCTGGGCAGGAGGAGAATCGCCGGCTTGACTGCTCCCCCACAGGAGCTGACGGGCATCTTGCCAGAAGAATTTCCCCTCAAACCAGGAGAAAAGGCCCCCAAAGTCCGCCGCAGGATTGGGGCAGCTTACAAGCTGGACGAGTGGGCCTTGCACAGAGAGGTGAGGCATTTGGGAGGCCACCACTGTCCCTCAGGGCCCAAGGCTGACCTCGGAGGTGCTCCAGGGTGCTTCCCGTGGGTGGCCACGTGGCTGGGGGAGTGTGCCACCTCAGGAGTGGGGCTGGGCACTCAAGGGAGGATGCTGGCTTTGTCCCCATGGGCAGAGGATCAATTAAGAGCTCCAGCCACCACCCGGAGAGGCAGGTTAGTGCGTCCCTGGGGCTGTCCTCTCCCTCAGCCCAGGAGGAAGGCGGCAGGGGCGGCTTGGCCTGCCCTTCCCCTCGGTGGGAATGGTGCAGGCTCACAAGGGCTGGCCTGCCCAACCCTTTGGGGTCAGGAGGGAAAGTGTCCTGCTTGGGTTCCCACCCAGCCCCGCTGGGCAGGCAGGCTAGGGGTGGGTGCCCATGCCAGCTTCTACCCGGCAAGTTGTCTGTCTCTCAGCCCCTCCCGCCACACCAGCTATGGGCCAGCGGCCCCTGAGAGCCTGCCCTGTCCCCAGACTCACTCCCAGCCCTCCTCAGGACCCCCTGAGCAGCCTGGAAAGCCAGCTGGCCCTGCAGCTGCAGATAACCGAGGCTGCTCGGCGGCTGTGCGCGGAGGAGAATCTCAGCAGGCAGACGCGCCGGCAGCGGAAGCACGCGGCGCTGCAGGAGGAGAAGAAGCTGCGGGAGCTGCAGCGCAGCCTGGGCGAGCGGCGGCGCAACAGTGAGCCCCCTCCCGCCACCGCTGCCCACTTGCTGGGCCAAGGTGAGGCCCGCGGTCTGCACCGCGCACAACGCGTGTGGGGTGGTGGTCAGCGTGGCTTGGTGCCCCTGCGCACCTGGCACTGCATTCAGTGCTCCACCAGCGGGGCAGACCTGCTTCCTGGGCCCACCTCGACCCTTCGTTGCCCTCTGCAGCCCCAGCAAGGCTTCTTCATCCTGGAAGTTCCCACTTCCCCCCTGCATGCTCGGCAAAGGCTTCAGAAGACTCTAAACCAGGGGTGGTGGTCCCCACCAGAAATCCTAATACTCTGGGAGGCTGAGACAGGAGGATTACAAGTTCCAATCCAGCCAGGACAATTTGTCAAATTGGCAAGACCCTGTCTCAAAAAAGAAGAGAGAGAGAGAGTGAGAGTGAGTTGGGGGTGTAGATCCAGAGGAAGGCCTGAGGTTAATCCCCCGTACTGGGGGTGAGGGGTAGAAGACTTCCTAGACAGGAAGGCTGACCCTGAGCTTAATCCAAGGATTTATTCAGCCAGAGTATCCAGAGCCCACAGGGCGGCAGCTTTTCTGGGGCAGGGTACTGGAATGAACCTGAGAATCTGAAGTGATGCACTTTCCCCTGGCTCCAGTTCCGCAGTGCAGGGACGACCATTGCTGAGTAGCTGGTCAGAGCGCTGTTTCAGGGCCATACTACTTGGTACTCACAGGATGTCTGGGCTGGAGTTCAGCCCCTCGGGTGCCGAGCCCGCAATCCCTTCAGTATCTACAAGTGGCCTGTCAGGAGGGGAGTCCACATCTGTTCTCTGCCTTGTTGTGCCTGTGGTTCAGTCCCTGACCCCTGGCCCCTCCAGGTGGCTGTCGGGCACCTAGTGAACTGTCAGTCTCAGGAGCCTGAATGTGACTTAAGCATGTCCAGTCTGGGTCAGCATCCTGTCGGGGGATTTGAACCCCAAGGTGTGATTATTTTGTTTGTCCCGACCCACATTCAGCTTGTCAGGTCTCGACTTGCAGACTTCCATTCCAGTCCCCACCCCCAGGCCTTGCTCATGGCTCCCAGGCCTCCCTGGCTGCATCTGTGGGAAGAGGAGCAGGCAAGGGGACAGCAGCCCTGGGGCAGAGCTGGATCCCAGGCCTTGGGCCCGGCTTAGCAAGTGATTGCAATCCCTGCACCTCAGCTTGGCTTGTCACACTGTTGCTGTCCTTCCCTACTGGGACACTCAGGGGGAAGCCCAATGGCCCTCCCTGGCCCCCATGCTCCATGGCCAGTGAGGCAGGCAGATACCTCAGCATCTGCGCCCACCTGTGCCCTTTTATTTATGGTAGAATGTCTCACCAGACACCAGCCATGTGTAGATGACAAAGAAGGAGGGGCTTCTATGTGACAGTTGATCAGTAAACCCAGAAGAGCATTGGGCTGATCCAGGAGTGAGTGGCCAGATGTCTCTCTGGCTGAGTGCCTCTGGCCTGCCCTGGCTACAGGACAATGCTCCTGGCCCTCAAACCTCTTAGGGAAAAGACATTCTCCATTCCCACGCCACTCCCTGCAGGCCCCTGGCATGGACCTTCCTGGGAAAAGCAGCTCTGCCCTGGGCATGGAAGTCCCCAAGGGCCAACTTGCTCTGTGCTTGTGGGGAGCCATCCGGATGATGAGATGTGCCCTGTCCCAGTAGGTTTCAGTCCCTCTGTCCCCTCCAGCCTTGTACTGCTCAGCAGCCCCTGCCTACAGGCACTGCAGTCGCTGGGAGCTTTTGTCCAGGCCTGGGCTGGCAGTGAGATGTCACTCTGCTGCCGCCACTGTGACCCATGACGCTGCTTGTTGGGAGTGGAGAGCAGGCCGGGACATGCCTCAGGCTCTGGCTTAACCCTCTGTGGGAGGCAGGAGGCTGAGGTTCTGAAACCTTCTCAGGGCACTCTGCCCAGGAGAAATCGAGATGGGCAGGGGAAAGAGCTGATGCAGCTGCTGCCTTGGCCAACTCTGGCATGGACCCTGCTCCTAGACTTAGCCCTGCTCTTCACATGGGCCAAGGTCCTGGGTTCTAATGCCTGGCCTTGGGAGCTCTGGAGCAGGCAGATCTGACGGGTGATTCCTCTTTTGTGGCTTCTCTGCCAAGCTGTGCTCATTCAGAAAGAAAGAAGTAGAGAAGGATGGATAATTAGTAGCTGAAAGGTGTTTTGAATTCAAGAGGAAAAAATAAGCAAATGAACCAAGAAACAAAAGCCCACCCCATGCCCTAGATCTTCCCACAAGAGCTATTCAATTTGGGGAAGTGATTATGCCAGGTGAGAGTAATTAGCCAGACTCTGCAGGTGGCAAGGAGCAGTCAGGTGTTGAACCAATTTACTGTGGGTGAACCTGATGAGAGCCACCCCCAGCACATGCCTCTGTGATGGAACAGGTGCTCAGTGTGTGTTTGTTGATTGACAGTACCAGTCTTTAGCAACACTGTCCATTAGCATTTCAGCTATTGTTCCCTATCTGTGCTGTCCAGTGTGGAAGCCACTGGCCTCAGGTGGCTACGGAGCATCTGATCTGTGCCTAGTGCAACTGAGGAACTGAACTTTAAACTTGGTTTCATTTTAATGAATATAGTCTCATGTGGTGGTGTCTACCATGTTGGACAGTATAGCTTTGAGAATGCTGAGTTGGTAGGTATTGTCTCCACCCGGGGCGTGCTGCTTCAGCATGCTGGATGGAGGCCAGGGCTGGGTCAGGACATGGGGCCTGAGACAGTGACAGCCCTCAGGAGCCACCTGCATCGGGACAGATCAGCATGCTGTGCCAGCTCCCCCTCTGTGAAGGCCATGTGTCTCTAGATTCTCCTCTTTGCGTTGTGCCTTTTGGCCTCCAAAACAGACCTGGCTGATTACATGAAGGTTACGGTGACAGGGAAGGACTGGGGTGGGTCCCAGACCCGTGTTCTCACCAAAGCACACCTGTTGTACCTAGGCTGCACTGCTGGTCCACGAGTAACAGTTCCATCATTTTTTCAACTTGAGATGTGCAAAAAATAAAAATCTTAATTTTATGGTAAAGACTAGAGGCAGGGAACCAGAATTCAATAAGAGGGTGTCACCTCCACTGAACCCTAAAGCAAAGGCTAGCTGGGGGCCAGGCAAAGCCAGGGCTGGCTGGCTGTTCTCATGTTAGGCCCAGCTCCCTGAACCATATTCCTATAGAGTGGAACTGCTCTGGGTAAAGTTTTTATTTCATTTCAGTTACCAATCAAATGTTGGCAAGTATTTCCAATTTGCCAAAAAGCCAGATAGTAAATGCATTAGGCTTTGTGGATCATGTGATCTCATCACAAGTCTGCCATTTTAGACGCTTAGACAGCCAGACATTAGGTAAATGAATCTGCAGCTGTGTTCCAATAAAATTTTATTTGTAAAAACAGCTGGTGAACTACATTCAGCCCATGGGCTGTAGCTTACCAACCCCTTTTATAAAGGTTTTGAGATAGCTGGAACTGTTTACTTTTCTTAGAACTTTCTGACAATGACCTATGCACTAGATACTGGCTAACAGCAGAGCCAATGAAAGGTAGGCTTAAGAGCCTGGACCCTTGTTAGGCTTTCTGTGTGAACTCTGACTCACCCATCCTTTGGTGGATTGAGCCAAACGTTACTCCTGAGACTTGGTTTCCTCAACCTTGGTACATGGAGAGGATAGTAACTACTTTACATGGTTATGAGAATTACATGAAACAGTTGTAGAGAGTACATAGCAAAGTATTGGCATTGTAGAAGTATCAGCCATGACTCCTTTTCCTCACTTCCGTTGTTAAACATTTAAAAATGCTTTGTGAGTTCCATTCGGGTCATATCAGGCTTGTTCTCAAGATCTTTCCTAGGAGGCAGCTCCTGCTGTTCCATGCAGAAATGCCACACTCCCTTTCCTCCAGGTGACTTGCCTTGTCACCAGTTGAAGACTCCTCCTTAGGGCTGGCTGGCCAGATGTTAATTTAAATTGGCCCGATTCCCACTGCTGACTCCCACCTCTCACTGTTCTTGTTGCTGGCAGTGCAGGAGTTCCTAGATGGAGTTCAGTTGTACTTACGATGTTAGAAGACTCTAGAAAAGTTGACAACATTCATTTCATCCCAGGTGTCTTCCCAAGTGGCTCTTCGCCTTTCCCTTCTCTTATCAAGAAGCCTTAGCTTATTTTGACAGATGGGGAAACTGAGGTCCAGAGCCCGGAAATAGTTTATTCAAAGTTACATGGCTAATGACAGAGCCAAGATTAAAATCATGTTTTTTGTCTCCTAGTTCTTGACTTCTTTTTTTTTTCTGGTACCAGGGATCAAACTCAGGACCTGGGGCCTGCCAGGCAGGTACTGTGCTGTAGAGCTATATCCTCGGCCTTCGTAGTCCTTGACTTCTGATTTTCTTTTTCCTACATCTCAGTTCAGGAGAGAGTATTTAGCACACAGTGGGTATTTCCTGTAGTAGCGCTGTCCTGGAGATGTGTGGGCTGGGGTTGCTCACTACTGCTGGTTACTCGTGTCTATGGGTTAATGTCCTCACCTCTTCCTCTTCTCTGCCCTCTGACTTCCCCAGAGCTCAGTGCCTCCGATGACAGCTCCCTGTCCGATGGCCTACTTCTGGAGGAAGGTGAGAGGGATGATTGGGAACTACAGTTAAGGCTGGGTTCCTCCTGCAAGAACTTGGGGCTTTGGCAGAGTTTGGTAGTGAGGATGTCAAACAGGGAGGGGAAGGTTTAGTGAGCTCACGAAGGAAAAGGTACCAGCCCGGCGTTTCATGCAGACTTGGTATCGCTTTCCTCTGCACATGCTCAGTTGAGGGTGCGGATGTGCCGACTGTCTCTCATTCTAGAAGTTTTACTGTTTTGATGAGGAAAAGAAAGGTGAATTCCAGCAGGGTCTATAAGCCCTGGCTGTCCTTCTACCCTGGGGCTTTATTTCAGGTTGAACCAGCCAGAGCCTTTGAGCCATCTGTTCACAATCATTATCAGTTTTGAAAAGAAGGTAGCACTGGGGAGCAAACAGGACTCTATGAATTGAGAACCCGTACACTGCCCAGCATGGTGGTGCATGCCTGTAATCCCAACACTCGGGAGGCTGATACAGGAGGATCGCCATGAGTTTGAGGCCAGCCTGGGCTACATAGTGAGGCCCTATGTAACAAACAGACAACAACCAAAGAACCCCACTGTACACCAATGCTAAGGATGTCAGGGTGAGGGTGGGTTGAGGAGGTGTTGCAGTCCTGCCCCAGAAAGTGCCCAGGTCAGTAGGAAAGTAGGGCACATGGGCATGCCAGGAAGAAGAAAAACGTAAATGGAGGCTGGCTGCAGACATGGCACCAAGAGCAAAGGTTAGAAGTGGAGTAATATGAGCCAAGGAAGTCAACCTGGGGAGGCTTCTCGAAGGAGGCAGGAGTAAAGTCGACCTGTGGGAGGGAGGGGGTCCCAAAAGAGAAAAAGCAATTCTAGTATCTGGACCTGGAGCGACGGCTGGGAGCAGTGGGGCAAGCCAGACATGGGAGGGAGAAGGCAGAGGCAGCAGAGGTTGTTGGGCTGGCTCCCCAGCCTCGGTCCTTACCAGGTTTCTTTTACCCCTGCAGAGGACTCTCAAACACCAAAACCTCCCCCGGAGTCCCCAGCCCTGCCTTCCCGGCCTCTCCCACCCCAGAGCCTTGAGGGGTTGCCGCCAGCAGGACCCAAGCCTGGGGCCCTGGAGCGAGCACCCATCCAGAGCAGTCCTTGGAAGGAGACCAGCCTCGACCACCCCTATGAGAAGTCTAGGAAGTCTTCGGAGCCCAGCAGCGAGTCCAGGTCAGGGAGGGAGGGAGGGCAGGAGCAGGCGGGGCCTCAGCTGGGCAGGAGGAAAAGGGGGAAGGTGGAGATCAGGGTGTCCTTAGCTGGGTGACAGCAGAGATTGACCACTGGCAGCTCCCCAAGGGTGCTGGTAGTTTGTACCCTACCTTGGAGGCCCCTTTCACTGTGCCCTCACCTTTCTGCACTTCATGATGCCCTAGGTGGAGACATTCCTGTCACTTACTTCTCTCCAATCCCTCTGCAGTAGCCTGGCCACCACACCCCAGGACGAGCCCAGTGCCTCCAGCCTGTGGCTGCTGGAGCCAGCCTCCTACCATGTGGTGCCCATCCGAAGTGTCCCAGGACAGCAGCAGGGTCGCACCAGCGCCCCGGCCACCCCCGAGATGCAGGGCAGGCGGGGCCAGTCGCAGTCTCTCAGGTAAGAGAGCCTACCCCGGAGAGGCAGGGACACCCACCACTAGTGCTACAGTGGAAGGGCGGACGCTTCCAGGAAACGGGAACACTCTGGGTGTTATGGGACCTACCTTATAATCTCAATATGTGGGAGGCTGAGGCAGGAGGATAGCACGTTTGAGGCCAGTCTCGACAGTTTAGTGAGACCCTGTTTCAAAATAAAATTTTGTAAAAAAGAAAGTTGGGGATGTATCTCAGTGGTTAGAGCACTTGGCTAGGAGGCCCCAGTACCACACACACATGAATAGACACATAAGATTACTCTCGGGGCCATTTTACATAGTACAATCAGCAAAAGCACAAAAATATAGAAAAGATTTTTTTTTTAAGGTGTACTAAGAAATAACACAAAAATGACCCTTGTTTCCGGTCTTGAGATCTGAAACAAGAAGGCAGAGCTTAACCTTGTTCTACCTCAGCTAGTGATGTGTACTTAAAGCAACTCAAATTTTTTGATATTCTGGCAATGTTCTCAAGTGATCATGACTACACTGTGTATATTGATTTTGGAATTAGCAAATAGGTTTTAGCAAGGTTTTAGGCAAATATGAAAATACTGAATCTACCAATAATGAGAATTGCCTTTATGTTCTTTGCCAAATTCCCTGCTACCTGGGAATAGGGTGAGCCATGACAGGCAGCATTAGCCACACCACATGGGGGCCCGGGGCACCATCAGAGCCTCTCCAGGTTGCTCATGGGGCAGCACTGGGCTGGGTGCTGCATGGGACAGTTGCTCTCAAGTAGAGCGATGCATTTTCTATTTTATCTATGACCAGGGTCATTTTATAAACAGTGCCTTTGTGCAGATTAGCAAAAGGCCTAGTGTTCAAGCCTCATGCCTGGGTGTGTAGCGGGGTTAGATTTCCACCCCATCTGGTCCTGGGCTGCCTAGAGCTGCCCTCACAACCATGAGATGGCTTTTCACGTTCAAGTTCAACTCCTGACAGTGTGTGCCTGAACAGATTCCATGGATGAGATGCCACTGAACACAGTAGACCACAGAACTGACTGAAAATACGTGACACAGCTGTAGCATAGTGTTGGCTTTCCATATCTCTGGGCTCCACATCTTTGAGTTCAACCAACTGAAGATCAAAACTTCGATTTTTAAAAAAATTGCATCTGTACTGGACATTTTTTAATACAGACTTCCTTTTTTTTTTTTTTTTTTGGCAATGCTGGAATCTAACCAGGGCCTTATGCATACTGGACAAACACTGTACCTCCAAGCCATGCCCTCAGCCTATCAGACACTATTTTGCTTATCATTATTCCCTAAATATACAGTAATAAGGACTAAACATACAGTATAAACACATTTACACTGTGTTAAATGTTCTAAGTACTCTGCAGAGAGTATACAGGAGGGTGTGTGTAGGTTATGTATAAATACTATACCATTTCCTACCAGGAACTTGAGCACCTGTGGATTTTGGTATCCATGGGGCTGCTAGAACCAACCCCCACCAAGGGTCAGCTCTTGCTTTCCCTTTGTCCCGACGTGGAAAAGCCTGGGAAGGGACTCCACACCGAGGAATATGCTGTCTGCACGGCACCCCGGGTGGGGGTTCCTCCATTTGCTCTGGAGGTTTGAACTAAGCCTGGCGTAGGCCTAATGCCTGACCTGCAGGTGGGGCGCTGCTGCTCCAGCGTTGCTCCCGGCCCGGCCCCACTCAGAGCGCCTCCCTTCCCCGCAGGGTGGACTCCTTCCGGGCCGGGGCAGAGGGCCGAGGACGCAGCGCCTTCCCCCGCCGCCGCCCCACGCACTACACCGTGACGGTGCCAGACTCCTGCTTCCCCGCCAGCAAGCCCCCGCTGCCCCCCGCTGCCTGCCACTCCTGCTCAGAAGACAGCGGCTCCGATGTCTCCAGCATCTCCCACCCCACCTCGCCGGGCAGCAGCAGCCCCGACATTTCCTTTCTGCGGCCTCTCTGTTTCCCTGAGCCGCTTCGCCACCACGGGGCCTGGGGCCCGGCCGCAGGCCGAGAGCTGGTTGCCCACCACCCCAAGCTGCTGTTGCCGGCTGGGTACTTCCCGGCCGGGCGCTACGTGATGGTGGCAGAGAGCCACCTGCCGCCGGGCGAGTGGGAGCTGTGCCACGCGGGCCTGGGCCCTGTTCGCGCCGAGGAGGGCGCGCCCCTGTGCTACCAGCGGCTCGTGCCCGCGCACAGCCGCGTGGTGCGGACGCCGTCGCTGAAGGACAGTCCCACGGGCCGAGCGCTCACCAAGGCCGCTGTCTCCGAGGAGCTGCGCTGGTGGCACGAGCGCGCGCGCCTTCGCAGCAGCCGCCCACACTCGCTGGACCGCCAAGGAGCTTTCCGGGTGCGGAGCCTGCCCCCCGGGAGAGAGGGCTTTGGGCGAGCCCTGGGGCCCCGCGCACAGGTGAGCAACCCCGGAGGGCCCCTGGGGCGGGGCAGGAAGCAGCTAGACCAAGCAGGGCTGGCTGCTTTCTGGCAAATCCAGAAATTAAAAACATCAAACTAGCAGCCTAGTGGTCGGATGATCCCCAGCTAGGAACATTAGGCCAGAAAAACACTTCCTCGGTGTTGGAAGGCACCTTTGGTTTCCCTGGGGCACCTCCTAATTTGCCTGCCATGTCTAGCTGAAGAGCACATACCACGTGCCTGGGTGCAGATGACCCACGCAGATAACTGAGCTCCCCATGGCTTCACAGCTGATCCATAAGACAGATAAGTTTCTTCATAATTACAAGTCCTACCCAAATTAACCCCTGGAATTTCCTGACTTGAGGGCCTAGGATAAAGGGAGAGTCTGGAAATAGGTTTTCGGAAATCAGAACCTGTGATCGCCTGTCTGTTGTGTCCCTTCCTGATGCCCCTCATGGCACCAAGCTGAGACACAGGTGACATCCTAGTTAGGAGCACAGATCCTCGAGCCAGATGACTAGGTTCGGATCCCAGAACTGCTTACAAGCCATGTTACTTAACTCCTCTGGGCTTCTACCTGCCCCTGTAAGGTGTGAGTAGTAAAGGACACATTGCATGGGGTGGTTAAGAGGCTAAATGATCAGAGCAGTGCATGGTGAGCACTAGGTAAGTGACAGTGTCATCATCCAGGTCCCCAGAGGCCAGTTGATGGGGAGTATGTAGGACAGAGCTCCCTGACACTGAGAAGAGCACAGCCTGGTGACCTCGTTTCCTCATCCTCGAAGTGGGGAGAGAACCTATGAATCATTTCTTTGTCTCCCTCCCTGGTACTGAAGCTCCACCAGGGATGTGCTCCAGAAGTTACCAACAGTCTGCTTCTTTGAGACCCCAGATTCCCAGCAGCCCAGCTGCATGGGCCCCAGTGCCCACCCCCACGGGAACACACACACCAGTTCTTTGGGCTGCAGCGGCCATCCTGGGCTGGGCAGCACCCTGGCACAGACCCAGGCCGCACCCTCCAGCTGATGTGCTTTCCCTTCCTGCGAGCTTGGACCTGTCCTTGGCCCAGGCCTGGCCCATCCCAACCTGCCAGACAGGGAGGGTGATGAGACGCGAGGCCAGGAAAGGTGGGGAGAAGGAGGTCAGGATGCCTGTCGCACCCCAAAGGAGCCTGGAGTGGCAAATGGATAGAGGATGATCCCTGGGGAACACAGCCTCACGGGAGGCAGGGGCTCAGCAACAAGGCCTTGCTGCTGCTGTTGGTAAGGGGTAACCATGTGGAACTGGGCTTGCTATCCTGACAGTTCTACCTGATTGGCTCACCCCCTTCTCCTTTCTTCCTGCCCCTGGCAGATGCCCACTGTGTGTGTGCTTCGAAGATCACCCGACGGGGCCCCTGTGCAAGTCTTCGTCCCTGAGAATGGAGAGCTCATCAGCCAGGTGTAACTCCATGTTCCACGTGCCTCAGCCACTGCTGAAAAAGACTTTCACAGTGGGGCCAGGGCTGAGCCCCTCACCCTTCAAGTGCCTCCTTCAGCTCCCCCACTTCCATCGCAGGCCGATGATCTGGAGCTGAGACCTTTCTTGGTTTGGGGGGTTTTTTTAACAAGTTTTTTCAGACGTCCTGACCTGAGGATTTATATCTGTGATTTGTTCTCGAGCTCCCTGCAATATGATTACACCTTATCCCCAGAGTCTGGCCTCTTGGACTTAAGGCCTTGCCTGTCTGATTACAACATCTGTCTCCTTAGGCAAGACAGGTGGCAGAGAGGACCACCTCAGAGTTCCTCAAACCCTCTGTGCTCTGTTTCTGAGAAAGAACAGCTCTGGCACTGTGGAGGCTGGACATGGCCCACATTCAGGCGTGGGTGTCTCCATTTCCCAGGTCTCTGGGTACCACAGGCTGGGGCCGCTGTTCCTCCCCCTGTGTAATGTGCTCTATGATGCACACAAGGGTGGTTAAAGGTCAGTACATCCTGGTGAAGTCGTATCTTCCTGGACCCCATAAATCCCTTTTAGGGGTCCCAATCACTGTTTCTTCTTTATGCCTTGGGCTCCCAGGCCAGTGGAACACCAAATCATAGCCTCAGAGTCCTGGACTGGGTCTGGCTTGTGCTGTTGGTTGGTGGGGAACAGCTCAGCATTGGACCAGCACTGCTGGGCCTCACAAAGGCCCGGCAGCCTACCACTCCCACTGACATCTTTTCATCATCATCATAAAAACCAACAGCATACAAATATTTTTGGAAAGGCATCACTTTGGTGGCATGTTGAGGGCTGATATTTGAGGACGATGATGAGAGTTGCTGCTCTCGTTCCCCACCCAGCCACACATGTGCTCTGAGCAGTCCTTATCTGTACACACATGGGCATGCTCCCTCCTGAGTCCTGACAAGATGCTGGGTTGTCTTAGAGGGCATTAATAATGCAACCCAGCACCCTGGAAGTGCTAAGCCACTTATAATCCCCGGGTTCTCATCCTAGGCCCTCCCTTGCTGCCAGGTCAGATGCCCAGGTAGCATCTTGCTTCAAAGAAGAAGCAACAGATGGCATAGGGAGTGCTGACTCCAGTTTTGCCCATGCAGAACTCTATCCTGTGAGTTCCCTGGACTGGAACAGAGACAGTGAATGTAGCGGAAGGCTCTGAGAACTGTGATGCCCAGCGGAGGTGCCATGTCCCCCCCGCCACACACACACAGTGGCATAGCTGTTTGCAGAGGCTGCTGAGGGAAGAACCAGGGTGGTGTACAGGCATTGGGGAGGAGAGTGAGCCTCAGGAGACGGCGCTGGCTTTTCTCTCACTGCCCCTGCCACATCTAACAGTAGTCTCCACCGCGGGCCCTTTCTTCTCCGTTATGCTTGACCCGATACTGCGCTTTGTGGCTAGGTCCCTTTTGCTGTGTTCAGCGGCCCCCGCCCCCAGTGTCTTCCATGGAGGCCCAAGCTCTTAGGCCTGAGTGTCCTTAATATTAACTTATTCGTCCGACATAAGACACGAGAGTTGAAAGTGGCCCTGTCCTCAGCTGTAGGGCTGGGACTTGGGTCTTAGTGCCAAATACTTCAATAAAGTCTGTTCTTTGTGATTGGCCCAGCTCAGCATGAAGGGTGTTTTGTGCCAAGCATTCTGAGCAGTGTCCATGACCGGTCCCTCAGGTGTCCGCCCAAAGTAGCCAAGTTGCCTGGCCTCTCCAGCTGGTCTGCCCAGGTCCCCAGGTGCAGGCGGGATGGGTGGAGTGGCTGAAGGATGTGCTCGGTCTGCTTCCCTGATGGGAGGGAAGCCAACACACTGAAGGGCCCCTGGAACTGGGCTCTGCAAGTCACTTCCTGAAGGACGGCTTTGTGGCATTCCCAGCCCTGGCTTCAGCTGGGGCTGGCTAGGCAGTGGTTAGGAGCTGCATGGCTGAGTGGCTCCAGCTCTTCCAAGCTCTTTCTGGAGATCTTGGCTACCTGGAGTGAAGGCTCATGAGAAACAACCCCTTCCCCATGGCTTGAAGACAGACTTTCCTTGGAGAGTGAGGAGTGGCTCCTCACAAGCCCCTGCCAGGTCCCTTCCCTCAACCAGTGGAGCACCAACTGGGACCATTTCTCTGGTTGCCCAGTAGGGGGCGTTCAGCGCCAGGGACCACAGCGCCCCCTAGAGCCACAGTGCCAGGAGAAGCCGGTAGCCTGGATCTGAGGAGCCCAGTGTGTCAGGTCAAGGGGTCCCTGTCTGCCTGTTGCCCTCCACAGCCAAGGAAGGGGCAGGGAATGAGGGGTCTGGATGGATGACAGCTTGCAGGCGTGACTCCAGCCCTGCCCTGCGTCTTTGGCCCTGAGGACTGCAGAAATCTGTGGGCCTCAGGAGCCCAGCTCCGGTAGGCCTCAGGGGCCCAGCTCCCGTAGGCCTCAGGGCACTCTGTGCTAGGCATTGGTGGCCTGGGAAGGGAGATAGCTCCAAGGTCTCTGGAGCTACGGGCATCTTGATCTCAGACCTAGACATCTTCGACTTAACTGGATTGTGGTGAGTTGGGGATTGAGTCCAGGCCCTCACCCATACTAAGCAAGCACTATACCACTGACTACCCCCGCCCCCACCCCGGTCCCCCAGGCCTTGATTTTGTATTTTAGACAATTGTGGTGGGTTAGGGCCAGAGAAATCCTGATGGAGTATTCCAGGGGAATAAACTGCAAGTTCCAGGGGATGAGCTGTCTGAGGACTCATCTTCCAGCAACAGGACAGAAGTCAGCTAAAAGGAGGGAGAGGCAGAAAGAGGAGAGAGCCCCACAACAAGGCTCTGAGAGCAGAGTAGCCTCCAGACATGCCAGTTTGGGGACTGATTGGGGAACAGTTTCTTCCTGATCCACAGTCAGGTTTCCCTGGGCTGTGCCTGACAGGTACAGATGTGGGATCTCCTAGCTCCCCCGCCATAGGCAGAAGTGGGATCATGAATTGGGGGTAGAGGAGCCTTTGGGAAAAGGGCTTCAGGACTTTAGCTTAAGATCCCAGAGGCAGAGGCGTGGAGACTGCCTGAATCTGAGACCTCCCACTCAGGGAGACACCCGAAAGGGAGACTCCGGGCAGGTCCAGTGCCTGTGTCTTCACATAGGGGACGATGGAAAGCTGACAGAGCCTTTTCTTGTAAATGGCCAGGGTCGCCTCCTGCAGTTTCACCTTCGAAGGCAGAAGCAACACCCCCAGAAAGGCTGTCTCCCGCCAGGCCTGGCTACTGTTTTCCTCGAAAGCTCCAGGCTCCCACCCTACGTGTGCAGATGAAGCCACATCCTCACAGGCAAAAGCCAAACACAGTAACCTTTCAGCTGCCAACCTATCATGACTTTTGGAATCCAAACTTACGGGGTGAGCAATTGGGCCTGGACAGGGCTGTCCTCAACTCACGGCAGCAGCTCAGAAGCGGTGCTGCTGGCCTGGCCCTAGCTCAGGAGGTTGTGGAATGAGCATGGGTCTGCGAACAATCCCCTAATGAGATCTGCCATCCAGATCCACAGTCCCTGAATCCCAGGTCCTTCCATCCAGCTGCCTATTGCCATTAGCACCTGGGTGCCCAGCAGGCATCTCAAAGTTAGCACGTTCTTAACAGAGCCCTTGCTTTTACTACCAGCCTCAGGCAGTAAATGGCAACTCAATCATTGTAAAATTTTTCAGGCCAAAACTCTTGACTTGTTTTTGGTACTAGGGATCAATCACAAGACTGCTGCCCTGGCCTGCATCCCCAGCCTTTTTGTTTTGTTTTGTTTTTGTTTTAAATATTGAGACAGGGTTTTGCTAAGTCACTATTTGGCCCAGGCTGGGCTTGAACTTGCTATCCTGCTTCAGCTCCCAGAGTGCACCACCACACCCAGATTTTTTTTTTCAGTACTGGGACTTAAACCCAGAGCCCTGTGCATGTTAGGCAAGTGCTCTGCCACTACATTTTAAGCCCTTTTTATTTGATCTTGAGACAGGAGCTTTGTAAGTTGCCCAGGCTAGCTTCAAACTTGGGATCTTCCTGCCTCAGCCTGCTGTGTAGCTGGGATTGCAGGCATGTGCCGCTACATCTGACTACTGTCTCTGCTCTTCACATCTAGGTTATCAGCTATTCCTACTGATTTTCAGAATAGGTACAGAATCTTCCCACTTCCTACTAACTACCTACCCTCCCCTGGATTACTGTTGTAGCCTCCCAGTTGGTCTCCTTGGGAGAATTTAATTTGCTCAAGATCACCCCTTCCATGATCATTTCATTAAACTTCACAATAGATAGTGTCATCTTCTCCACTGCACAGATGCAGAAACTAAAGTCGACAGTGTTTAATTTGCTGGCAGTCGCAGGGCTAATGAAGTAGAAGAGCTGAGCTTTGATGCAGAGCAGTTGGGTACCAGGATGGTTGTGTTTAACTTGTATGCTTCAGCTTGAAGGCCCATCCTGGGAGCACTGTGTTTGCAAGGCAGCATGAAAGGGCGGCAGCAGCCTGAGCTTGGGCCATTGCCTATGTCAGTCCGAGCCCCAGCACTGCCCCTATTCCATCCTCTTGCTGTATCTCCTCTTGGCTGCATGGGCTGGACAGGCTCTTTCCCTAGCCTCCTGTGTGCCTTCACTTGCTGCTCCAGAGACACCCCGAGGGCTATGCTGCCACCACCCCTTGCACCCTGTCCCCCCACACCTCCCCTGCTGACAAGGGAGGCTCCAGGGCTGATTTAGAGTTTCGAGTTCATTCAGTACCAGAAATTTTAAAGCCAGTCTGCGACCACACCCTACATCAGTGGCCACAGAGAGTGGCATAAGCTTTCTCTTTTCACAGTTGTTTTTCCTCCCTGGCCACATCTGGTCTGGTGCAGAAAATCTTTTAATTAAGTCCCCACCTGGATGCCTTCCACTTTGGCTTCCAGGGTTCACAGAGTGGGGCTGCGAGTGGCCACACCTGAAGAAGCTGGACCTGGGGACCCAGACACCCACACCAGAGCCCTGGGGTTTCACAGCCATCTTAGTGGAGGGCCAGTGGGGGGTGGCTTTGCCTCCCTAGCTCATCTAATAGAATCAGCTAAACTCCTCCCTATGTCATCCCTTTCCAGGCTTGCACCAATCAGAAAGAGAAGCCTATCAGTTAATTGTGGAGTTTATAGAACAAGAACAGATGGTAAGGAAATTCCCTGGAACTCTTCAAGAACTGAGGAGGAAAACAATGAGCGTTTAAGCTTCTGTAGGGTTTGAAGGCTAGGCCTGGTGTGGAAGCCAGCTGAAGTTCCGCCTGCTGCTGCCTCTTGATCTGGGGCAATCTTGAGAGAGTGGCTGGGGTTCAGGTCTCATAGCTGCTTCCTGTATGAAGGGTCTTCCTCATCTACCCCTACTCCTACTGGCCCTAGAGGATAATAGAGGGGCCCAGGACATTGGTGAGCACCCACTGAGGGTGGGACACTGCTGAGAAAACCAGCTGTGCATGTTAGGCAAGTGCTCTCCACCACTGAGCTACATTTTAAGCCCTTTTTATTCAGATGCTCTGATTCTGGGCTGGGTGTGAGGGGCAGAGTGTGGGGTGCAGGTCTCGGGTACTGCTCAGCTGTAAAGGAAGGGCTGGATGGAATTTATAGGCAGGACTCGCTGTCTTCTGTTCTAGTCCACAGCGGACAAGCAGAATTTCCTCAGGGCTGTGGAAGTCCTCAGTGGTGCTGTGCACGCCGAGGGAAATGGCAATATGAACGATTATTATCCCAAAGCCACCCTGGCCAAGAAAATTGAGGTGAGGAAGACCCAAGTTCTTCTAGGAATTAGTCATCCAGGGATAAGGGTGACAGTCCCAGGAAGACCCACAGGGGAGGGGCTCTCAGAGGGGAATTGTAGATTCTTCCTGTTCCTTCCAGACACTGATCCTGGAAGAATCCACCGAGATCTTGGACAGCAGCGTGCGTCAGCAGGCCATGCTCTGCGTCGTGGCTCTAAGGTTCCTTTCCTCCCGTGACCCTTACATAGCTCCTGGGGCTGAGAAGAAGGACATGGCGTGGAACTTGAGTTTGGGCTGTGGGTGGCAGAGATCCATCATTGCTGCTTCATTTGCCCTTGTCCTGGGATGGTAGGGCTGTTCTCCAATTTCACTACAAAAGGCTGGGCTGGAGAAGCCTCCTCGACAACCAGGGCCCCCTGCCCTGCCAAGGGACCATTGGAAAGGGACCCCAGCTTCCTGTACCTCAGTGAGAGTAGCAGAGCAAGCTCCCTCAGAGGGTCCCAGATACATCACCCAGCCTCTCACTGGACTCCCAAAGTCCTTTTCATTCCCCGCCTCTCCCTAGCCAGGTGAATCCACCATTCCACCTCTCTGAGATCCTGGACCTGGTCAGTGCAGGCATCTCCAGCGTGTTCTCTCTGCCACTCATCATGCCCAGTCTCGATAGAAGGGAGAGTGCTAGTCTCTACCTCCAGGTAATCCCTACCATTGCCTCTTGCTGGGAATGTGCATGGGAGAGGCTTTGTTTTGGGGGCCACTTCCTGTCCTCTTAGCCCCTGGCCTTCCTCCTCCTCTGACTCCTCCTCCAGGATCTTATGGCACCATAGTCCTCATGCTGCTCAGAGCAATGCTGGGCTGCCCTGTCTTCACCTGTCCCCTCAGGGAATGGCCTGTGTCCCCCCACACCCACATCCTGTCCTACTGAGGCCCACCAGACAGCCTCAGTCTTGGGAGGAGATCCATAGATTCTAAGAAATAAGAAGACTCATAACTGACCAGTAGACTGTCAAATCTTCCCAAGGAGTTTTGGTTTTAAAAATAGAAATATCCAGGGCTGGGATGAGTATATCTCAGTGGGCGAGTGCTTGCTTAGCATGCCCGAGGTCCTGAGTTCAATCTCCAGTACTACCTCCTCCACTTGAAAAGTACCTTTGATTAGAATGGATGCTAATGGTGAGAATCCTATGGGGCTGTCTTTGTTGAGGACAACTTCCCAATGCCTGCATTTCACTATGTGTCCTACAATTTGGGCTGGGGTTGGTCCTGCTTTTCGTTAAGCCAAGAAAAGTCACCCCAGGGAAGATCAGAGTGTGGCTGCCCCATGAGAAGGTACCTGGGGTGGCAAACCCCAGCTGGCTCCCTCTTCCTTCTTCCTGTGACAGGGTATAAAGGGACAGGGGTTGGGGGTAGGGATGTCCCCAGGGAACCAGGCTAGCCCTGTGGCAGTCATCCCCCTGCATGTGCCCTGTCTCCTCACTTGTCAGATGACCCAGGCCTTAGATGACATGTTACAAGCTCTTGTGATGGACAATATGGATCCGAACATGCTCATACTGGAAAACTTCCTGGAAGTAAGTAGCTGGAGAAACTTGCATCTAGACCTGTATCTTTGGTAGGAAAGGAAAGCAGTGGGGTGGTGGTCTGGCGTCCCCCTCTTCCAACGACCATGGGTCGGTTCTCAAAGCTCAGCGTGAATGAGCATCGCTTGGGATAAAGTTCTGGGTCTCCTCCAAGCTGCCCTTCTAAGGACAGTGTTTGAGAACCATAGCCATCAGTCTGAGGACCTGTTTCTGTCTAGAACTTGGGCATGTTGGAGCTTTAATGGTAATAACATTTATATCCATGTCAGACTTCTGTTTCTTCAAAATGTTTTCCCCTGGCTCCGACACAGTGCCTGCTACTGCTCTCTGATAAAGACCTCAGGAGCTGGGCTTGTGGCACACCCTTGTAGTCCCAGCACTCTGGCAGGCTGAGGCAAGAGAACTGCAGTTCAAGCTCAGCCTGGACAACCTAGTGACTTAGCAAGATCAGTCTTTAAAAAGTTGGAGCAGGGCCAGGGATGTGGCTCAGTGCTCACCCATCCAGGTTTTTATGTTCCTTTACGGAATCCCCTGGGAGACTCAAAGCAATTCATTAAATGTCTTTAGGTCCTCTGAAATGCTTTTAGTTATGACAAATTGCCATCTACTAGGGCGAATTTGAGTCAGTGAAATATTCAAGAGTTGCCTGAAACCAACTTTCATGAACAAGATGGTAATTAATCAGGACAATATAAAGCCTTAGTTATGACCACAGATGAGAGGCAGGAGTTCCCAGGTGTCTTATGAAAGACCTTGACCAGGGCTGCATCCAGGGGGGAAACTGATCCATATTTGGATGTGTGACATAGTTCTTTGGAATGTGTCGTTTCTGTGTGTTGAGAATCAGGATTTGTGCTTTCTAGATAGCCTCGCTGTAGGCATAGCAACAGATGCTCAGTTACTCTTGGAGTTCTCAGGGGATGGAAATACCGAGCTCTGGCCTTGGTCAGGATAGAGCCCTCAGGGAATTCACTATCGGGACTCTTGCTCCCCCAAGACAAGAGGTGCTCTGCAGAAAGACTGCTGGAAACTGTTTCTAACATTTCACACAAATATGGAGGAAACGGATTTATTGTGACAAATGAAATTAAAATGATAAAATAAGTTATTTTTATATGCAACCAAATTTGGATTATATTTGCTACTTTGAGGTCATTCTTTTTTTGAAGGGTAAAAATTTAATTTTTGAGGAATTTCTTACTATACATTTCCAAAGACACTCACATAAAAAAGTAAAAGTGTTATCCTCCCCTTGTCCTAAAAAGAAGGACCTAAACTTTATATTTTTTAAATCATGACACTTGAAAGTTTAGCACCACCATATGAAATGAAAAAAAAAAGAAGAAAAAAGCATTTACTATATAATAATTTCAGATTTCTTTGGTTCCAGGTCTCCCTGTGTAGTATTAATATTTTTTCTTTCAATTCATCTTACCAAAACAGTAAAAACCAGGAAGAAATATAAACACATCGGTAGCTGAAATGGAGGAGGATGCACTCCTGTGTTCTGAGCAGGCATCCTGGGTTCACAGAGGCCTGGAAATATTTGCTGACATTTTCCTTTTGCAGTTGTTGGTTTCTCAGAGAATAGTAAACATTCTAAAGTCCAAATCTGAGTCTTGTGCTTCGTTACTTGGATGTTTCTTTGGTACTGGTAAGATTGTGTGTGCACTCGTGGCTTTGTTTTGAACGGTCTTTAATTCTTTCGGTCACCTCTTTGCTACTTTGTGAAGGAGCACCAGGAGGACGGTGTGGGGACAGTTGCAGGGACATCGGTGTTCCCAGGGCAGAGGAGGTCCTCTGAGTACCTCGGGCAGTAAGTTGGGTTCTGATGAACCGGCCCCTGAAGCTGTGCCCCTTCAGACTCTGTCCTTCCTCTCTCCTGTCTTACTGCTGGTCATTTTTAAAACAAAAATTGAAGTGCACATATTTTAGACATAATTTTTCCTACCAATTACATAATGATGTGATGTCATTTATTTCACTCTTGACTCTGCACACACAGCTGGATCAGAAAGAGGATTTTTGTTTTGTTTTGTTTTGGTTTTTTGTTTGTTTGTTTGTTTGTTTTGGTACCGGGGATCAAACTCGGGTCCTTAGCTTGTGAGGCAGGCAGTGGAACCACTGAGCTAAATCCCCGGCCCAAGAGGATTGTTTTTGAAAAAAATATTTAAGGACTATATAGTTTTCCTAACGATGTTCCTTTTTTTTCATTTTAGAAATCATGGTATAATTTACATACAGTGTAATTCACTTACTGTGTAGTTCAGCTGGTTTTGACAAATACACCAGTCGTATGACCATAACCACAGTCAAGCCATAGAGCCGGTCTATCATCTGTCCTCCAAATCCCCCACGACTTCTTTCTGTGGCACTGAGGATTGAACCCAGAGCCTCCTCCCGTATGCTAGGCAAACACTCTATTACTGAGCTGCATACCTAGCCCTTTTTATTTTATCTCTTTTTTTTGGGTACCAGGGATTGAACTCGGGTCCTTGCTCTTGCGCAGCAGGCGGCGAAACCACTGAGCTAAATCCCCGGCCCTTTATTTTATCTTGAGATGGGGCTCACTAAGTTGTCCAGGCTAGCCTCAAATTTGCAGTCCTCCTGCCTCAGCCTCCCAAGCAGCTAGCAGTACTTGTGCACACCCCCACCTGTTATTATTAATCTCCAGAAATTGATGACTCTGAATCTCATCCTTCAGAGACCATTTCCCCCTCCCCCTGACCTAGGAGCCAGGGGTTTTATAGGTGCACTGCCAAGAGATCCCCATCCCTTTATCTCCTTGCACCTGTCCTTGCTTTCTGCTTTGTATTTCTACCTGGAAGGAGCAGCACCATCTTCAAACACTGCCGCAAGAAGAGACTCTGACGGTACTGTACTAGGTGCCAGAGACTCTCAGACACATGGCTGCTTCACCAAGTTCTGGGGTCTGTGAGCCCTGGTGCCTGCCATGCTCCCTCCCGCTTGTCTTTTTGGCAGTCAGGAACGTGGGATCCAGACACGGAAGGCAGGGACAGCAGTGGCGGGGAGGTAAGCACTGGCTGTCTCTTTGCTCCCTGTGCAGATCATCTTGCCTTGGTTAACGCAGTCAGACAAAGTGCATGAGCAGACTCGGGCCTTGGGCACCATTTCCCGGCTGCTGCGGTTTGTTTGCAATTTCCCCACACTGCTGGTGAGTGCTGACCCGTGGGTCCTGCTTCTCTGCTCAAGGGGCACCTGATTGAGCCGGGGCTCTGCAGGTGGTGCCTGGAGGGCATGGGCATTCGGATCTTTTCTGTTCCTATGACTCGTCTGTCTGTCCATATGTCTGTATGTTTTGCCCTGGCCTCGTGAGCTCCAACTGGCCAGACACATTCAGCTTGCTGGGGACCTTGGCCTGGATAGCTAGGCGGGGGCCCCTGCTGCCCACACTGATGTGCTTTAGGGGTTTGGCTTCCCTCTTCCCCTGGGTGCTGAATAGGAAGGTTCCTATTGGCCAGGACAGAGTATAGACCTGGGGAGGGGAGGGAACACATATAGGCAAATGATTTTGTGGTGCGGGAGGGGAGCAGAGCTTGGGGCTCCTCTTGCAATTCCCCCCAGGCCTGCCATGGTCCTGGTGGGAGAAGCACTTCCCAGGATGGTGAGAGGTAACCAGTGTCCCTTTCCTGGCAGCACATGGAGTTGTTTTCCATGACTGGGAAGCTGATTGGCATCCTGGGCCTGTTCTGCTTGAACCCCAACCATGAGATCAGCCTGGGGGCATCAGAGGCTTTGCATTACTTGTCCAAAATCCTTGTGCTTCAGCGAAGTAAGTGATCTGAGCCCAAATGCTCATCTGACTGCAGCTGTGGGGACCCACTGAATAATGAGAACGAGCAAGTACAGCGCACTGGGTGCCTGCACTGTGTCACATGCACCGGGGGCACTGGAGTTAATATGCCAGGATGCCCCAAGGCCCAGGAGCCCAGTTGAGCAATTATAAACAGATCTGGAAACTTTATCTGGATGAGCTCCAACCCCACCATTGAGACAATGTCCTTTTCAGAGAAATTCTTAGGGGGAAAGAAGGGGAGTTAATCTTGCAGCACCTATGGAATCAACTTGGATCCTCAGGATTTCCCAGATGTCCATCCCTACTGGAAAGGAACATCTTTTCTCAGGGAAGAGATTTGGGAGTCTTTGATCTAGCCCCCTTTTGCCCCAGGAAAACAAAGATATAGACAGCAACATAACACAGAGGTGCCCAGGAATTTGCAGTCTCCAGAGGCAGTCTCAGAGATGCTGGCTTTTTGTGATCCAATAGCAGTGCACTGTGTTCACACGCAGGGGTGGGAGCGGTCCATGTTCTGGCATGTGTGGCAGTGGCGGCTGAGGATGGTCAGACTGAGTCCCCAGCCGTGTCCTCCTCTACCCATTGGCCTTGTGCTAGGGAACACTCCCCATTCTGCTGGGCAAACATCACTTCACCCATTTAACTCTGTTGATCTGTCTGAGGTTTGGAAGGGGAAAGAGAGGAGGGTGTGCTTTTTCCCTGTCAAGGCCCAGCCCCTTAATTGCTGTTTTTGGATCGGAGGTGTGAGACAGAAGACAGTGAACATCCTGAGGAACTTGCAGAAGAATTTCCGTGGGGAGTGGTTCACCAGCATGCAGAATGTCACACTGGTAACCTTCCCTCTGTGGTGTGGATAAGATGCCTGGGGTAGGGAGGGTGAGGTGGCAGGGGAGGCAGAGAGACGAGAGGGCTGGGGAGAGATTATACAGGGTCAGATGCTCCTGTCTTCACAGTTGAGTTCACATGCACAGGAGGCTGGAGGAGTAAAGTCCATTCCCCCACCTGTGCTAGAGTTGACAGAAGTTTGAGGTCACAGAGAGGGATTTGAAAAGGAAGTATAGTCACCCCTATTCTCCATCTCCATGTGTCTTTATCTGTGGTCCAGGTCTAACATCTGTTCGGCAAAGGTGTGTCAGTTGCCTTAGGGATGGTGTCCCCAGCCTCAGTCTAGTCACTCCTGTCAGAAACCCACTAGGCATCCTCTGTCCTTTCCGCTCCCTCCCTCTGCACACCCAGCACAAAGCTGTCTGTCCATTCTGCCTCCTGCGCTGCCTTGAGTCTGTCCCCGAGGCTCCAGCCCTGCCACAGAGCTTCTCAGCCAGTCCATCCTCTCCTGCTCCAGCCACACCCTGTTCACACCATTTTCTATGCCACAGTCAGAAACTGTTTCTAAAATGCAAACCTCATCATATCATTCCCCTCAGGCCCTGTGCCGACTCCCCATTGTCCTTATTCTGAAGTCCAGACTCTCACTTAGCTCACAGGCCTTTCAAGATCCGGCTTCTGCTCTAACCGCCCTGTCTCACCATGTCTCAGTCCTCCTTTTCCTCTTGGCCCAAGTCTTCCATGCAGGACACAGCAATCAGCCAAACTCCTCTGCAGTCCAGGTGTTTGCACATTCTGCCCCTTTTCCCTTGGGAATGGACCTCAGGAAGCCTTCTCTACCCTGCCCAGTCTGGCTTCTGTGCCTGCCTCCACTTCCTTACAGCTTCTTCATTTGTCCCAATCGAGGGCAAAGGCATCAGGGGCCTTGTTCTCAGCTGTTTCCAGCTCCCAGAATAGAACCGGGCACAGAGCTGGCATCAATCTTATTTCAATGACTAAGCTTCACTGGATGTGTAGATCCTGGGACAGGGGCAGGTCTGCTCTACCTGGTGGAAGTTCTTGCTTTGGAATGCTGCAGACTCACCAGACATCAGAATTCATTTCCAATGGACTTACCTAACTCCATTCCATGTTCAGAGAAGAAGTGCCTTTGGCTTTGCCCTCCTCATCATACTGTCTGGACCACTGTTCCTTCTTGGCAACTTCAGAGCAGGTGGCACTCTGGAGGTTGGCCTCACACACAGAACAGTCAGATACTGGCCATGGCCTGGCTCCATGGATCCTGGCTGCCTGGTGTCCCTGGAGGCCAGAGGCTTCGGGGCAGTTGTGGGTGAGATGCTGGCACTGCAGAGACAGCTCTTGTATCCTTCCTCAGTTCTTCAGGAAATACCTGACCCCTGTGGAGAGAGCTGATGTGATCATGGTGACCATGGAGGGTATGACCAGCACCAGTAGGGATGACATCTACGCAGCCTCCAACATGTTGGAGATGATCCTGAAGTACTCAATTCCAGAAATTGGGAAGGTAGCCTTTTTGGAGGACTTCGTGCTTCAAAGTCTACTTAAGAATTCTCCCTTTTTGTTCTTGTTTTGTCTTGTTCTGTTTTATTTCCTATCAGCTTGAGTTTAAGAGATCCCTGTGTAGACAGCCTTGACCACATTGTGTGCAGCCCCCAGGCTAATGCGGGGGGCTGGCTGTGTGACCCCCCCACTGAGCTGGTGCTGCACATGCAGAAAGAACCTCCCACTTCCTCTTTGCAGGTACCAGAAATCATCCAGTACATTTACTTCCACATGAACAGCATCACCGAGACCACTGCCCAGAAGACCATAAAGAAGACCCTTTACCTCCTGTCCCAGTCCTACACTGATGAAGTGATCCTGACTCTGTTTAAGATAGAGGACCAGTCACAAAAGTAAGTGGCTTTATCAGTTCTAGACCTTCAAGCTCCCAACAGTCTTGGTTTTTCTCAATGCATTCAGTTTTTAATAGTTTCTTACTTATTTGTGGTACAGTCATTCTAAGAGTTGTATAGTTTATTGCAGAAAAATTGGAAAGCATGTAAAATTTAGCATCCAATTCTTAGGAATTTACCCAAGAGAAATGAAAATTTATGTTTATACAAAAACCTACACTCAAAAATTTTTTTTTTTTGTCCGGGGATCGAACTTGGGACCTTATGCTTGCAAGCCACGTGGTGGCACCAGGGAACTAAATCCCCAGCCCCCTACACTCAAATGTTTATAGCAGCATTATTCATATTTACCAAATCCTGGTTGCAAAAAAAAAAAGTCAAATTCATACTGTCTCAGAAAAAAGGTCAAGTTCATACTGTATCTATCAATTTGTATGTTTTTTCATTTAACATTTCCCAAGTAAAATCCTTTTGTGAGCATAATTTTGATGGCTGCCTGATATTATATTGTATGGGTGTGCTACACTATAATTTCCTTTCTTAAATTAAAAAATAATTTATATGCAGTTAAATTCACTGTATTGATACATAATTATACAAATTTCCTCAAATGCATAGTCATAATCATCACTACCACAACCAAGATACAACTCCCCAGATTTCCTTGTGCTGCCCCCTTCTGAAGTCAGCGTCTTTCCCCACCCCCAACCCCTGGCAACCCCTGTTCTCAGTCCCTGTAGTTTCTCCCTTTCTACTAAAAGATTCTGGAATCATGTATATGTAGACTTTTAAATCTGCTGCATTTATTTAGCATAATGTTTGTGTGGTTCACTCATGTGGTTGTGTGTATCAGTAGGGCATTCCTTTCATTGTGAAGTTGTAGCCCATTGTATGGATGTATCAAGTTTATCAATCATCATTTGGGTTGCAACCAGGGTTTGGTAAAGATGAATAATGCTGTTGTAAAACATTTGAGCATAGGTTTTTGTATAAACATAAGTTTTCATTCCTCTTGGGTAAATTCCTATAGAATTGGATTGCAGTTAAAAAATATGGGAGGCACGTGGTTAACTTGAAAAGAAACAGCTACACATATTATTTACAGTAGCTATAGCATTTTGCATTTCCAGCAGTAACATAATGAGATTTCCATTTGCTCCTGTCTTTGTCAACACTTAATATTATCATTTTAGAAAGTTAGCTACTCTAACAAGTACATTTCATTGTGGTTTTAATTTTCATTTTCCTTAGTTAACTACAAGTAATGACCTTGAGCATCATTTCATGTCTTTATTTGCCATTTATACATCTTATTTGGTCAAGTGTTTAAATCTTTAACCTGTTTTTTAATTGGGTTTTTTTTCCCTTCTTGGTGAGTTTTGAGAGGCCTTTTTGTATATGTGTGGCTGAAGTAAGCACTGAGAGGCTTTTTTTTTTTGGAGGGGGGTACCAGGGATCAAACTCAGGTCCTTGTGCTTGCAGGGCAGGTGGTGGAACCACTGAGCTAAATTCCCAGCCCCTAGAGGCCTTTTTGTATTATGGATAAAAGTCTTTTGTCAGATACATGATTCCTAAATATTTCTCCCATTTTGTAGAATGTCTTTAATTCTCTTAAGAATGCAAAAAAAAAATTATTGATGACACGCCCTACCGAGGCCCCGAGTCCCACGGAACACACCGAATCAGCCCACACCCCGGCAACAATCCACTGGGCCCCCTCCCCTCACTCCTCTGTACAGCCACCTGGTTCCACACTACAAAGACGCAGAGGACACTGGACCACCAGACCACGGTACTGACCACCCGGTGCTCCCGGCCCAGAGGTAGGGGCTTCTGAGCTGCCGTCCCACTGCTCCTGGCCCAGAGGAAGGGGCTTCCAGGCCACCATCCCTCCCACCGCTCCCGTCCCAGAGGTAGGGGCTTCTGAGCTGCCATCCTACTGCTCCTGGACCAGAGGAAGGGGCTTCCCGGCCACCATCCCTCCCACTTCTCCCAGCCCACAGGAAAGGGCTTTTGGGCCACTATCCCTACCGCTGCTCCTGGCCCCTGTCCCACCTCTCCCAGCTCAGAGGAGGTAATCCGAGCAGGCCCCAACAGCCCCCCGCCCGCCCCCCCCGCCACAGTCAAAATGAGAAAACACATAAATAAGTCTCAAAACCAGACTTCCAGATCACCTACAACAACCCCAAAGGGAAATGAGATGGAACACTCTGATACTCAACCACCTGGACCCACTGAACTGGCAACAAAAGGGGATCTGGAAAAAATGAAATCAGAAATAATTTCTCAGATAACAGGAGAAATTGTGCCCCTAGTGCAAGACATGATTAATAAATCTAGAGAGGAGCTCAGGAACATGATGGAATCCCAACATAGGAAACAAATGGAATCCATAAAACAGATGCAAATAGATTTCCAGAACATGAAAAACTCTATTGAAAGTCTACACAGCAGAATGAGCCAATGTGAGGACAGAATTTCAGATATAGAAGATAAGATTGCAATTAGTGACCAGGAAAAGAAAAATTGCTTCAAAATGATAAGGGAACATGAGAAATCAATCCAGCAGCTGCTAGATGATGCAAAGAAGAATAACATAAGACTGATTGGAGTCAATGAAGAAACAGGAGAGAGTGGAGATGACATAAAAAATCTCTTCACAGAAATAATGGCAGAAAACTTCCCAAGCAGGGGAAAAGGGCTTGACATACAGAGAAGTGAGGCATATAGGACTCCAAATAGCCTTGATCAAAAAAAATCGACACATAGGCATATAATTGTTAAGATTCCAGAAACTCAACAGAAGAACAAAGTTCTCCAAGCAGCCAGAGAAAAGAAACAAATCACATACAAAGGAAAGCCCATCAGAATCACAGCAGACTTCTCAACACAAACCCTCAAGGCAAGAAGAGCTTGGAGTGACACATTCCAAGCCCTAAAAGAAAACAGCCTCTGACCCAGATTGATGTACCCTGAAAAACTATCTTTCAAAATGGATGGAGAAATAAGATAATTTCATGACAAAGAGCACCTTAGGAACTTTGTGAATACCAAACCAGCACTCCAAAGAATTTTACACAATAGCCTAGGAACAGACATTGAGGATCACAACCCCAGGAAGCAAAGCAGAATGAACCCATCTGGCATGACAAGAAATTAAATGGAAAGGGGGAGAACCCAACAAAAAGAAAAAGTCATGGCAATGACAAGTCAATACGTTTCAGTTATAACCATCAACGTTAATGGTCTCAATTCACCAATCAAAAGAAATAGACTGGCAGAATGGGTCAAGAAGCAAAATCCAACAATATGCTGCATACAAGAAACACACTTAATTCAAAAGGAAACTCATAGACTGAAAGTTAAAGGGAGGAAAACAATACTCCATGCGACGGGAACCTGAAAGAAAGCAGGAGTAGCTATCCTCTTTGTAGATTTCAAACCAACACTGATTAAGAGAGATGAAGAAGGACACTACATCCTTGTAAAGGGAACAATCCAAGAGGAAGAGATGACAATCATAAAGATCTATGCACCAAACAGTAGTGTGCCCAACTATATAAAACAAATACTAACGGACATGAAAAGTCATATATGCACTAATACAATTGTAGTGGGGGACCTCAACACCCCACTGTCACAAATAGATAGATCAACTAGACAAAAAATAAGTAATGAAATACTAGAACTCAATCAAACTCTTGAACAAATGAACTTAACAGATGTTTACAGAGTCTTCCACCCCACAAAATCAGAATACACATTCTTCTCAGCTGCACATGGGTCATTCTCCAAAATAGACCACATACTCACACATAGAGCATGTTTAAGTAAGTGCAAAGGAATTGAAGTTATCCCCTGTAGATTATCAGGCCATAGTGAGATGAAATTGGAGATCTATAGCAAAAGAAACTCAAAAAATTCCATAAACACATGGAAATTGAACAACACATTTCTGAATAACCAATGGGTCACAGAGGAAATTAAAGAAGAAATCAGACAGTTCCTTCAATTAAATGACAATGACAATACAACATATTGGAATCTATGGGACACAATGAAAGCAGTCTTACAAGGGAAATTCATAGCAGTGAATACGCATATTAGGAAAACAGAACGAGGCCAATTAAACAACCTGATGCTGCACCTCAAGCTTCTAGAAAAAGAAGAGCAGGACAAACCCAAAGCTCATACAAGGGAGGAAATTATAAAGATCAGAGGAGAAATCAATGCAATGGAGACTAAGAGAACGATACAAAAAATCAATGAAGCCAAGAGTTGGTTCTTTGAAAGAATCAACAAAATTGACAAACCCTTAGCCAACCTTGTCAGAAAAAGGAAAGAAAAGGCCCAAATCCATGCAATTAGGAATGAAAAGGGTGAAATTACAATAGACCCAGCAGAAATCCAGAGGATCATCAATACCTACTTTCAGATCCTATACGCCAATAAGACGGAAAACACAGAAGAAATGGACAGATTCCTAGATACATATGAATTACCAAAGTTGAACGAAGAAGACCTAAAAATTCTGAACAACCCAATATCAGTCAATGAAATTGAAAACGGAATTAAAAACTTATCAACTAAGAAAAGCCTGGGCACTGATGACTTCACTGCTGAATTCTACAAGACATTTAGAGAGGAACTGCTGCCACTACTGTTTAAACTCTTCAGTGAAATTGAAAGGGAAGCAATACTCCCAAATTCATTCCTGGAAGCAAGCATCACCTTGATCCCCAAAGCAGAGAAAGACCCAACTGAAAAAGAGAACTATAGGCCAATCTCACTAATGAACATAGATGCAAAAATCCTTAATAAGATAATGGCAAACAGAATGCACAAGATCATCAAGAAGATCATACACCCTGATCAAGTGGGATTCATCCCAGGGATGCAGGGATGGGTCAATATACGCAAATCAATCAATGTAATACACTATATCAATAGAGCCAAGGACAAAAACCATATGATTATCTCCATAGACACAGAAAAAGCATTTGACAAAATCCAACATGCATTTATGATTAAAACCCTACAAAAAATTGGAATAGATGGTCTCTACCTCAAACTGATAGAAGCCATCTATGAAAAACCAACAGCCAATATCATACTAAATGGTCAAAAACTGAAATCCTTCACACTAAAATCAGGAACAAGACAAGGATGTCCACTATCACCACTCTTGCTCAATATAGTTCTGGAAACATTAGCCATGACAATTAGACAAGAGAAAGAAATAAAAAGAATAAAGATAGGAAATGAAGAAGTCAAATTGTCATTATTTGCAGATGACATGATACTCTATATAGAAGACCCCAAGGACTCCACCAAAAGTCTTCTAGACTTAATAACCAAATTCAGTCAAGTAGCTGGTTACAAGGTCAACACACAAAAATCAATAGCTTTACTCTACACAAATGACAGACTCACTGAGAGAGAAATAGGGCAAATAATTCCTTTCACAATAGCATCCAAAAAACTGAAATACCTAGGAATCAACCTAACGAAAGAAATCAAAGACCTCTTCTCTGAAAACTATAGCACTCTGAAAACTATAGCACTCTGAAAAGAGAGATTGAGGATGACATCAGAAAATGGACAGACATCCCCTGCTCCTGGGTAGGAAGGATTAATATAGTGAAAATGGCCATATTTCCAAAACTGCTATATAGATTTAATGCAATTCCAATTGAGATCCCAGCAGCATACTTCATGGACCTTGAGAAAACAATCCAAAAATTCATTTGGAACAAGAAGAGACCCAGAATAGCAAAAACAATTCTAGGTAACAGAGACAAGGGAGGGGGTATCACAATCCCCAACCTGCAACTATACTACAAGGCTACTGTGATAAAAACAGCATGGTACTGGCAAAGATACAGACCTGAGGACCAGTGGAACAGATTAGAAGATGCAGAAACAATGCCAGACACACTCAGCCATCTCATCTTCGATAAAGGAGCTAAACACCCTCACTGGAGCAAAGATAGCCTCTTTAATAAATGGTGCTGGAAAGATTGGGCTTCAACTTGCCAAAGATTAAAACTAGACCTGTATCTCTTGCCATGCACTAAACTGAAATCAAAATGGATTAAAGATCTAAATATTAAAATAGAAACTCTGAACCAGATGGAACAGAGGTTAGGTAGAACTCTTGAAGACATCAGTGTAGGAAAAGATTTTATGAACAAAACCTCAGTTGCCCGTGAACTAGCACAAACAATCAACAAGTGGGATCTCTTTTTATTAAAAGGCTTCTGCACAGCAAGAGAAACCACCAGCAGTGTGAAGAGACAACCCACAATGTGGGAAAAAATCTTCACCTGCTCTTCCTCAGACAAAGGTCTACTATCTCGAATCTATAAAGAACTTAAAAAGAGCAGACCTCCCAAATTTAAAGACCCAATCCAAAAATGGGCATCTGAAATGAACAGACATTTCTCAGACAAAGAAGTAGAAATAGCAATTAAATACATGAAAAAATGTTCAACATCACTGGTCATTCGAGAGATGCAAATGAAAACAATGCTGAGATTCCACTTCACTCCAGAAAGAATGGCTGCTATCATGAAATCGACCAATAACAAATGCTGGCGGGGCTGTGGGGGAAAGAGGAACCCTGCTCCACTGCTGGTGGGAGTGTAGACTGGTGCAAGTACTGTGGGAATTAGTATGGAGATACCTCAAAGAACTAGCATTGGAAGTCCCATTTGACCCAGCTATTCCACTGCTGGGGATCTTCCCCCGAAGAATTAAAAGAATCATACCACAGTGATATATGTGTTCCCATGTTCACAGCAGCACAATTTGTGATAGCTAAAACTTGGAAAGAGCCCAAATGCCATCAACTGGTTACTGGATAAAGAAAATGTGGGTTTTTAATAAAATGGTGTACTACTCAGCCATAAAAAATGAGAAATTAGAGACATTTATAGCTAAGTGGATGCACATTGAGGCCGTACTCTTAAGTGAAATAAATAGGACACACATGTATAAATACTGAATAGTTTCTCTGGTTTGAGAAACTGAAAGTGTAAATAAGGACTAAATGTATAATAGGTAATGTGAAATAGGAAGAAAAGGGGCAAAGGGGAAGGAAGGGGGAGGGCTAGGGGAAAGGATAGAAGGGAATGGAATTAATATGAGAAAATGGAAAAATAGGAACAAAATCTTTGTAAATAGAGAGGAATGTAGGGGTTGAAGGGAGGGCTGGGCAAGGGTGAAAAATAAGAACCAAGAGAGACTATGTAAAGGTGCAAATTTCCAATGATGAATGTCATTATATTGTATGCCTAAAATGTACCAATGATTACAATGAATAATCAATAATGCAAAATAGGGAGAAAAGGTCCAAAGGGATAGGGGTGGTGGGAGGGGCAGGGGAAAAGAAAGAAGGGAAAGGAAAAATGATGAGAAATGGAAAAAATGGAAATAAAGTCTTTGTAAATAGGGAAGAGTGGAGGGGGTGAAGGGAGGGCTAGGAATGGGGAAAAAATAAGAACCAAGATGCATCATGTAAAGGTACAATTCCCAGTGAGAAATGTAAATGTGTAGTATACCTACAATGTACTAATAAAAGAATTTAATAAAAAAATTATTGATGAAGTCCAATTTGTCTTTTATTTTTCCACCATTTGTTGAAGAGATTAATCTTTCTTCATTAAATTGCCTTTGCACTTTTATCAAACATCACTTGACCATATTTGTGTAGGTCTATTGATGAGCTTTCTCTTTTGTACCATTAATCTATATATGTCAGTCCAATTGACAATCCTTCATCAATACCATACTCTCTCTCTGATAATGTAGTATTTTCCCCCAGTACTGAGAATCGAACCCAGGTCTTTGCACATGCTTGGCAATCTAAAAGTGTAGTTTTATTTTTGAGTCTTAAAAAAATCAGGAAGTATGAGTTCTCTAATTTTGTTACCCTTTTCCAAAATTGTTCTATTCTATTTCCTTTGCTTTTCCATATAAATTTTATAATTTATATGACATTTCTCTTTCTTAAAAAAATACTCTCATAGGGCCAGGAATTTAGCTCAGTGGTTCCGGTGGCTGCTGCGCAAGCACAGGTTCCCGAGTTTGATCCTCGGTACCAAAAAGAAAAATACTCTCATGGTATTTTTACTGAGATTGTGTTGCATCTATAGATAAGTATGAGAAGAGTTGACATCTTCTATGATCCACAAACATGACTTATCCCTCCATTTATTTAGATCTTTTAAAAATTTCTTTCTTTTTTTTATATTTTTCTCTCTCCATATATATATATAAAATCTCTCTATATAAAATCTCTCTCGCTCTCTCTCTTTCTATAAATATATCTTGCAGTATTTTGTTTCTTTTATACCTGAGTATTTTAATGCAATTATAAATAGTACTTAAACAATCTTTTCAAATTTGAGTAGTTTATGCCAGGTGCCATGATTCACACCTGTAATCCCAGCTACTTAGATTTGCAAGATTTCAAGATTTGGAAGATCACAAGTTTGAAACCAGCCTCAACAATTTAGCAAGACCTGTCTCAAAATTTAAAAATCAGCTGGAGATGTAGATCAGTGTAAAGCACATGCATAATATGCACAAGGCCTTTGGTTCAATCCCCAGTACCACAAAAAATTCAATAGTTTATTATTAGTGTATAGAAATAGCATTGTTTTCTGGATATTGACCTTATATTTTGAATCCTGCTAAACTAGTTATGAGTTCTTAGAGTGTTCTTGTACATTCATCAGAATTTTCTACATAGACAATCATGCCATGTATAAAGAAATTTTTTAGTTTTTTCTCTCACTTTGTATTTATTTTTCTTTCTTCATTGTGCTGGCTAAGACTCCTAGCACAGTGTTGAGTAAGAACAGTGAGAGTAGACATCATTGCTTTGTTCCCAATTTTAGAGAAATTCCTTCTATCTTTCACCAGAAAGTAGATTTTGTACCTTTTTAATGTCCTTTGTCAACTTTAAAAAGTTCTCTTCAGGCCGGAGATTTAGCTCAGTGGTTTCGCCTGCTGCGCAAGCGCAAGGACCTGAGTTCGATCTCGGGTACCAAAATAAAAAAAAGTTCTCTTCTATTTCTAATTTGTTGAGTACTTACCATGAATACAGATTATATTCAGTCAGTTTTTTTTTTAAAGTTACATCTATTGAAAATGATTGTGTGGGGTTTTTCTTATCTTGTTAACATGATAAATTGCACTCTTGGGGTAAACTCCATTTAGCTGTTACTTTTTTTTTTCTGGTATTAGGGATTGAATTCAGGACCTTGTGCTTGCAAGACAGGCATGGTGCCACTGAGCTAAATCCCCAGGAAACCCCATTTAGTTGTGATGTAGTATCTTTTATAGATATTTCTGGGTTTAATTTAGTAAATATATTATTTTCTTGAGACTTTTTCATTGGGGATTTTGGGCTGTAGTTTTTTTTCATTCATTCTTATACTATCATGGTCTAGTTTTGGTATCATGGTAATGCTAAACTCAAAAGATTGTTTTGGAATATTCTCTTGTCTTCTGTATTTTGGATGAGTTTATGTAAAATTGGTATTAATTTTCTCTAAATGTTTAGGAGAATTCATTAATGAAACTATCTAGATCTAGAATTTTATTTATTTAAAAGTTGTTTAACTATACAGTAAACTCAGTAGAGTATTTCAGATTACCTATTAATGTTTACCTTTTTAACGATTGAGATGGAAATTACTGATTTGAGAGCTTTGTTTTTTAAAAATAGGCACTCAATGCTATGAATTTCCCTCTAGGCATACCTTTAGCGGCTTTCAACACATTTGATATATTGGATGAAAATTTTCATTTAGTTAAAAAATATTTTCTAATTTTCCTTGATGCTTTCTCTCTGACCTCTGAACTATTTAGAAGTATTTAATTTTCAAATATTTAGGAATCTCCCAGATATTCTTTTATTACTGATTTCTACCTTAAATTTGTTACTTTATATGATTTCCTTTCTTTAAAATTTGTTAAGGTTTGTTTTACAGCTCAGAATGTTGTGTTTCATGGCTAATATTACATATGTGTCTGACTAGAATCTGTGTTCTGCTATTGTCTGGAGTATTTTATAAATTAGATTAAGACAGATGATAGTGTTGTTCAAGACTTGTATATCCTTGCTGATTTTTTGCCAATATATACTAACAATTACTGAGCAAGGATTGTAGAAGTCTCCAAATATAATCATGGACTCATCTATTTAACTTTCAATTCTACCACATTTTGCTTCATGTATTTTGTTATGTGTGTACACATTTAGGATTGCTATATCTGCTTGGTAAGTTGACTGTGTTATATTTATTCATATCCCTCTTTATACACAGTAATATTCTTTGACCTGAAGTTTACTTTGTCTAAATTTAATATGGCCACTTTTGTTTTCTTTTGATTTGTATTTGTATAGCATATCATTTCCATTCTTTTAATTTAACTATTCTGCATCATTATATTTAAAATGGGTTTCTTGCATATAGCATATAGTTGAATCTTATGTTTTTATGAAATCTGAAAATCTCTGCCTTTTAGTTAGCATGTTGAAACCACTTAAAATTAATGTAACTAATGATATATTTGGGTTTTTGCCTGCCATTTTATGATTTGTTTTGTTCTACTTTTTTGTTCCTGTGTTCCCTTTTCTTACATTGTAAAAATTATTTGAATTGTTTTAGGTATTTCATTTTAAATTACTCATTAGATTTTTCACTCTTTGTAATTTTTATTGGATTATGAGGGATTTACATACCTAACTTTGATAGTCAATTCATATTTAATAATTCACAACTGTAAGAAGAGGAAATTTCAACATACAGCTTTCTTTGCCTTCGGTACTTAGGTTGTAATTGTCAACTGCATTACACATACTGAATAAACCCCACCAAAAATGTTATATTTTTTGCTTTCATTAGTCATATATTTTTAAACTCAAGAGGAGGAAAATTTTTTAAAATATATATTTAGCATTCCCATCATTCCTTATTACTGAAATCCCAACTTCCCCTCTACAGCTTGAAGTTTTATTCAAATTTCATTTATATAAGGTCTTTGGGTGATATTTTGTTTTCTCATATATAAGAATATTTCACATTTTAACATCATTTCTTTCTTTCTTTTTCTTTTTCTTTTTTTTGTACCGGGGAGCAAACTCAGGACATTGCGCTTGTGAGGCAGGCAGTAGCATCACTGAGCTAAATTCCTGGCCCACCATCATTTCTAAACAATATTTTCACTTAATGTAGACTTTTAGGTTGATGGTTCTGTCATCCCACTGTCATGGTGTTATTCGAGTCTTATCCTCTGAGTGTGGAACTCAAGAGTGAATGCAGGAATTGTGCTGTCTCACGTGTAGAATTGGAGGGTCTCTTTCTCTTGCTTTCTCCTAAGATTCCTCTCCCTTTCTGATCCCAGGGATCCCCTTCCAGCTCCTCTGCCTGGAAAGCTGGATTTCCTCTTAGAGTTCTGGTAGCTTTTGCTGATATTACTGCACAGCCACCTTCAGGGTGGAGAAATGGGAGGGAGAGGGGGAGGGAGAGGGAGAGAACAATTGGCAGGTGCTGGGAAGAGGTTCAGAGAGTGGTAGTGCCTTTCCTGGGTTAACACCCAGCATCACATACACAGAAAAGTAAATGTAAAATAAAAACTGAGCAAAATAAAACAACCATAGGAATTTCTCCCTCGCCCCCACTTGTGGGGCCACAAGTCTCTGTCAAGTGCCTGTGTTAGAGTTGCCACTACCACTCCTTCCACTTTCCAGCTCAGGGTTAATTGCCCTACACAGTGGTGCGAGATAAAAAAGACAAAGAAACCCAAAGATTCCACCTCTGCTGACTCACCGGCCCCATTTTCCTTCCCAGTCTTCTGGCTGGGCAGAGTCTCACTCAGAGATCTTGCTGCTTGTGCCTGCTGCATAGTTCAGCACTGAGGTCACCTTTAGCCCAAAGTGGGGAGGAAGAGAGAAAAAACCTGGGAATCTTATTCAATGGATTTTTTTTTTTTTTTAAGTTTTGGCTCTTGCTTTCCTCTTGCTTCAAAAGGCTATGATTTCTCACCACTATTGAATGGATTTGCTTCAAGTTTTATTATGTTATTTGTAGAAAATACTATTCAGAGGCGTGTTCCAGTGCTGGATGGGTAAAGAGAGCATGGACAGGGTCATGGAGAAAAGTGTGGCCAACAAGCCTTGGTCTCAGATATTTTCTTAAATCAGGCTCCCAGACCAAGTGAACATTTTCAGATGTACAAGATGCCAGAGAATAGGGAGATCTGGAGGTGATGAAATGACGAAAGGAGAAAAGAGAGGGGGAAAGAAAGGAGACTCCGGGAAGAAGGAAGAAAGCAGAGGAACTGGAGAGCTGGCAAAGGAGCCTGGAGCCCTTCCTCTGGAAGTGTCACGGAGAGTGGGCAACCCATGGGGTAACCATGCTGCTGGCTTCTGCCTCTGCAGAGAGGTGTGCAAACCCTGGGAGATCCTGGCGTCCTTCCCAAAAGGCTGTGAAGTCATCATGAAGCATCTGCTGCAGAGACTGGTTCCACAGCAGCCACCTCAGGACCGGGAGCCCAGCCAGAGAGCAGAGATCTCCCCGCTGATTGTATGAAGGGGCCAGCAGAGCAGGGGGACAGAGCAGGGGGACAGGGGCTGGGCAGGGCATTTGAGGGCTCTGTCCTGGGCTGTCTGCTCTGTGGGCCTCTTCCTTTCAGGTACCAGGGTTTTGTTGAAGATTCTAATGGCAAAGTCTCAGGATTGGGTTGGAGGGAGGGTTTTCCAGATGTTGGGGGGCAGAAAGAGAGGATGAATTCTAGTCATCCTGGGGTGCGATGAGGTCAGCCACACAGCCAGCCCTTCACTGTCAAGGATGGTGAGAGACAAACGTCACCTCCGGGATTACAGGGGTATTTAACACAGCACCATTCTAGAATCAGCCCTTTACTTTCCTGGCTCACATGAATTTAGTCTTCACTGGCTGTAAGCAGAATGGATTTCACCCGCCAAGCCTGTCATGTGATTGGTGGCAGGAAGGGACTCTCTGGAGACAGGACCTGTGAGTGGTGACGGCCGCACTATCCTATCCTCCTCACCCCCAGGCCACCAGGGCCATCCATGAGCTTCTGCTGGAGTCGAGTGAGCAGATGGAGGTGCAGACCTTGTTCTCCCCTCTGTTCGTCGCACTGCTCTTGCGGGCCTCCTTTCTCATGGTGGCAGGGAACGCGGAAATGACCCAGGATCAGCAACATGTAACGGAATGGGTGGACCCTGTGAGGTACTTTGCACCCTGGGCCAATGTGTCGGTGACTGTGGCACCCTTGCCTGACTTGGCGTCAGTCTGCTGGACTCAACCTCCTTTTCATGCCCTCTCAAGGAGCATTTAGTGTGTTACTCACACATCATCTCAAGAAGTCTTCCTGGGCTTTTAGAAAAGGCTCTTTCTTTTAAATCTGAAGATTCTGTCCCCAGGCTCACAGCAGGCCACAGTTCACTGGGAGGTGGGTGGCTGAGAGAGCGGAAGCGTGGTGGCGGGGTGTGCCTTCCTTCCTACCTTCTGCTATCTCCCCAGTTCTACTGTGAAGGCCCTCAAGACCTTGATGCTCAGCTCTGGCTATGGAAACTTGGAGTCTGAAATTGAGAAACTTGGGGGCTGGGAGCTGCTTGTCGATCCTGAAAGACACTACGATGGAGTCACTGTGGTGGCCAGGTGAGCTGAGCCTGGATCTCTGGCTGGGGCCCAGGCCCTATCCTGAGCACTGTGTTCTCATCGGCAGGTCGCTGGTCATGAAGAACTGCTGGCACAACCGCCCCATCTTCGGCCTCCTCATGAGGATGCTCCAGGACCCCAACTGCACCAACCACTTCACAGCCCTGGTGTTCCTGATGGAGGTGACTGGTGTGGATCAAAGAGTGGGCCGAGAGGGCGGTCCTCAAGGAAGGCAGCCACGTACAGTGGACTCCGGCAATGGCCACAGGGACGGGGGAGCCTGGTTACTGCCACTGCCTCACAGGAAAGCTGGGGACATTGTTAATATTTTGGTAGGGCTCCTTGAGCTGTAGGCTTTCATCTCTCCTGGAATCTCAGGGTTATTCCAGCCCTGACTTGATGGAACAACACAGCTGTTTCCTTCAGCCACCTCAGCCTGGATCAACCTTTTAAAATTACCCTTTGTTCAGTACCCACCCCAACTGACTCAATACAGTTTAATCACCTGGCAGAAATCATTCAGGCACCTTGGTAGAAAATACAGAAAAGAATATAAAAATTATAAAACCACTCGTTATCAAAATACCTGGAGGTGTGTGTGTGTGTGTGTGTGTGTGTGTGTGTGTGTGTGTCGGTTGAGAGCATTCTCCACCAATATTCTATATTTTGCTCTCTGCAAGCCTCTCCTTGTGTCAATGAATACTCTTTGTAAACATACATTTTAATGGGGACAGAATATTTCATCACAAAGATGTTCAATAATTAATTGGGCATTCTGTTTCCAATTTTACACTATTATTAATAACCCTGGCTGTGTACCAGGACCTCTGGGAGAACTTATGAATAAATAACAGAAATGCTTGGGCTCCAGCTCACAGTCTTGGGAGTGGCGTGGAGTTAGGAAACAGCATTGCTAGTGGTTCTCCCAGAGACTCCACTGTGCTGGGATTGGCGTTGCCTGTTGGATATGGTATTGCCCAGTATACCTCAGAGTCCCCAGTACTGTGGAATGACAGTGACAGTGATCTTGTAACAATTTCTGGGTTTTTTCTCCTCCTTTTAAAAAAGCACTATTCTTGGAGATTGCCTTTGACTTCTCTTTTCTCTTCCAACAAGTCAGTAAAGCTGACCACTACGTGCTTTGCCGCAATCCTCTGCATCCCCACTGTTCTGGCCCCATTATCTGGGCCTGAGTCAAGTTCAAAATAACGCGCTGAGCAAGACCAGTGGCACGTGCCTATAGTGCCAGCTACTTGGGGGCTAAGGGAGTTTGCAGAATGAGTGAATGACTTCTGAGACAATACAATGTGAATTTATTCTTAACTGAACTTTAACCTTTCTACCAGTTCTTCTAAAGCCTTCAGAACATTCCTTTACTAACAAGTAGCAACCTAGATTCAGTCATTGTTTTCTCTTTGCCCACTTCTTTTGGTCTTCTTTTGCCAGCTGCTCCAGTGCCCAGATGTGGCAGCCATAGTGGACGACTTTGTCACCCACATTCTGGCCAACTGGTTCAACTGTAAGGAGCCGGCCACAGTGAAGCTTCTGCTGCAGATGACAGAGGTCTTCACAAAGCACAAGAACCTGGTAAAGTGTGGAAGGGGACAAGGCCATGCTCTCAGATGTTGTCAATTGGAGTAGACAGATGGGCCCAGAGGCCTGGTATGTCCAGTTATAGATATTCTTGGGATCAAAGAGCAAATCCTCATGAGGACAGTCCCTCAAGGACAGGGTCAGGGCTTGAGCCTTTTGCATCTCATCTTTCCTCAGAAGGGCCCTCCAAGGAAGTTGTCCCATGGGCCACTTCAGAGATGAGAGCCAACCAATCCTTGGATCCCAGACATATCATTGAGGCCTCCTGAACATTGGTACCATCATCAGGGATGGGAGAGGCAGCAGAGATGGAACTTGTAGTGTAGTGGAAGGAGGGGCCTCCTCCATCTTCTGCCCCTTTCCCATGGGGAGCAGAAGGTACCTGCCCAAAGGCCCTCCAGGGAAGCTCATTGTGACGGCCATCCATCGGCCGGACCAGTCCCAGTTCCAAGATGGAAAGTGGCAGGGCCCACTGACTCTCCTGTGCAGGGGACTGAACTGAAGTGAGCTATTTCCCAGATATCCCTGACTGACTCCGCAGTTCTGAGCTGCTCTTGTTCCACAGGAGAGGCGACTCCATATCCTGCAGCCCCAAGTGCTGAACTGCTGCTACTCCTCCAATGGCGACATTGTGATGGAGACTTTCCTGGTGCTGAAGCACCTCGTGGAGGACCTCACCTGGCAGTACTCCTCCTCCTTTCTTATTCAGCTCACCTTCATGCTGGAGCCCTTCTTTGAGGAGGTACAGTCCCCTGATGGGCCACTCTTTGCCTCTAGGTGTCTGCAAAGTGAGGGAGCTGGGCAGAGTTCTCTCAGAAGGCTCTCTGGCTTGACCAGGATGTCGTTCTGTGGTGGCTGATCACTTCTGGCCTCTCGTCTCGAGACTGTGAATGGAATGAAATGGAGCGAGGACAGACCACAGCCCCCTGGGAGAGTCACACTGCTGAGGAATCTGAGCAAATCTTTGGGGGAGGGAGACACAGGCAGAAGCATGCACTTGGTGGAGGGGGAGCTCAGGATGACTCTGGGTGGCCAGTGGACAGAGGCAGAGGTGTCTTCCCACCCAGGAGTCCGAGCACCTGCGCTTGCTGGCCTTCCAGATCTACGGCAGTCTCCTGGCCAAGGTCAAGAGAAGGGTGCTTGTCTTCCCCTTAAGGCACCAGATCCTCAACGTGATAGTCTTCCTGGTGCTGCACCTGCAGGATGTGAATTTGGATGTGGCTCAGGTGAGAGACCCAGCCTGGCGCCTAGCACTCAACCCCATTCTGATGCTGAGCACGGTCAGCACATGGCCGGGGCTTTGGGAGATCTGTTAGGCTCTGATCCTAGAGAGCATCAGTAAGAGGCCAGAGCTAACCAGGTGCTGTACTGTACTTTCCTCCAGCTTCTGCTCCATCCAGCAGGCCACCAATTCCAGTAGGACATGGCAGGTGGGGACACTTGGAGGAGGACAATCCCAGGGACCACCTTTGGACCCTACAGTCTTCCTTGAGGCTGCTTTCTGCACCTGCCTTGCTACTAGGTAGAGATGGGGCTCCCTGGCTGGAGGCAGAACAGGGAGCCCAGGACAGGGTTGGGCCAGCTCTGAGGACCAGAGACCAGGAATGCATAGGGCAGCTAGAGAACCTGAAAGCCAGCCGAGTCCATTTGCAAAAGAGCACTGAGTTTGCACAGAGTGGCTCTTTTGCCTTTTCTGAGACCTCTTGGCACATCTGCTTAGAAGGAAAATTACCCTTGTGAGGGTGGGGTTCCCCAGGTCACTTACATGGTGACGTGCCTGACAGAGCCAACCTGGAGTCACAATCAGGACTGACTTTGGGGAGGTCTGTTTTCAGAGAGACTCTTTTGGTGGTGGGGGGGCAGGGGGAGCCATGGGGCTGGTGGCTGAGGCTGTGAGGTTGATAGTCACTTAGTTCTGGGTCTCAGAACCTAGAAAAGCCCACAGAACTGTAATTTTTAACTTCTCCTTCATGGGAAAGAGGGCTTGTCAATAGATTTGATGACACCTACCTTCCTTCTAACCCTGGTTGCTGGTTTTTGCCTGAGTTTCCTTCCTGCCAAGGCCAAAGAGGTTGCCATCTGGATTCCTTATTCTGAGCTCTCTATCTTCCCAGACCTGCCAAGTCGCACTCTGCAACACAGCTGCCCTTCTGCGTTGGTCAAAGCTCAGAGAAGTCTTCACTAAGGAAGATGTATTTACCATCACTGGGGCTCTGGTAAGCTGGTGGCCGACTGCCTGTGCCAGGGAGGGCCTTTGTCCTTCTCCTGCAGCTGGGGGTTTGTGGCAGTGGCAAGAGTTTAATGATGAGCTACAGCTCCCTAGGCATCTACTTTATGCTGGGCACCTTGATATGGTTCCTGCCCTCCTATAGCTTCCCATCTATATTGAGGAGCTGGGCACACAGGCTAATAATTTCAGAATACTTTGGAAAGGGCTGAAAGAGAGGACTGTATTTCTAGTTCAAAGGAGGGGCACCCAGTCCAGTCCTGGAGGAAATGTCATCTTCAGGAGGAGCGTGGAAGACAGGCAAAGAGAGGGATCATGAGCACAGGCTGGGGTGACACTGTGCACAGGCTGCTCTAGTGCCTTTGCATACCTTTTCCTGTAGAATTTGGTCTTTTAATCACCCTGAGAAATAAGGGCAGAAAAGCCCGATACTGTATGTAGGGAGCTCTAAGTGGTTTGCAGGGCTATGCAGTGAGACACCAACCAGAGAAGCAGCCAGGGGAGAATGGAAGACCCCACTCCCCAGGCCACCTTCTCAGCATGGTCTGGCACAACACACCTTTGATCTGGAACATATTTGGTTATACCCTTTTTACTACTCAAAAGGAAATTTATAAACAATATCATCTGCCAATGTGTATTTCCAAACTAAATAAACATAGTGTGTAACTCCAAAGGACCAGGGAAAGTAACTTACAATGAAGTAATATGCATAAGTATAGGTAGCATGATATAACAGAACATAATATCAATCACGTATGGGAATGCTTGGGCCCAGTTACTCTAGAAGGCATGAAACAGAAGCTGGCTTCTTGTTCCTTACTCAGGATCACTGCTAGAAGCTCAGAGCAACACCAGAGAATGGTGTGGACACTCAGTTACCACAGGGAGTGTTGCCACTGGTGGTGGCAAAGTAATGAATAATTTCCAGTGGCATACTGAGCAAAAGGAACATAGCCTTGGGTTCATACTGTAGACACATTCCTTGAAACCCAGCATGTGTTTCAACCGTGAAAAAGTACTTTCACTGACACGAATATGCAAGGAGATTACAAATCAGTGCACCCTCTGTCATTCTGACAGCCAAAAACAGGCCCTACTATTCCTTGTCGAGAAGTAATTGGCTGTTCTCGTGAAAGAAAGGGGCTTAAGGCTGCTCGTTATTCAAAATTGCTGAGAAGCAAAAAATCCTGATTTTAGGTGAAATTTTCCGTGTTTATGTTGGCAAACGATTTATAATGTGAAAGCTTGCATGGACCAAACAAGATGTGCAGGCTACTCTTGACTGATGGACAGCCAGGCTTCAGTCTGGGCAGGAGAGCACAGAGCAGGCAGCCAGAGGCTGCACCAGGCTGGCATCAGAGGTTTGGGCACAGTAAGGAGCAGGACTTGGAGCTGTAACCCTGGAAGCCACTGAAGCGTTTTAAGCAAGGGGCTTGCATGGTTAGATAGCTGTGCATTTTAGATAAATCACCAGGCTACGAACCAGAGGAAAGTTCACAAGGGGAGAATTAGGGGGCCCTGGAGAGAGATGACAAAGAGTGGTGAAGACAAGGCCATGGGGAGATTAGCTGGTTCGGAGACTGATTTGACGTGGCATGTGAAGGCAGAGGTTGGCTCTTGGGTTTCTAACCTGGTGTCCTGGGCGGAGGTCAGGAATACAGAGGGAGGGGCAGGTGTGAGGGGAAGCTGGTGGGTTGATGTATGCATGTGGAGTTTATAAAGCCTATGGCAACTCCGGGGGTCTGTCCCCCTGGAAGTCAGATATCTGTCACCCAAGCTTGGAGAACAAGGCTGTGCTAGAGATAGGGATTTGTGAATACCGCATGAATGGCTGATTAATGGAAGTTGCAGCCATGAGCCTGCTACGCTCCCAACTGTCCAGTGAGAGAAGCACAAGATTCAACACTGGGATCCCAGGAAACATTAGTTCCAAGGATCCCACTTAGGAGACTATGAAAGAAAATCAAGTGCAAAGTCAAAGGAAAATAAAGAGGTCATGGGCACCTAGGAAAGACAGCATCAGTCAACAATCAGTGGCCACAGCATGAGTCTGGGAGCACGAGTCTAGGAGTCTGGCAGTGCCACTGGATTTGGATCATAGAAGCCAATGGTGACCTCTCCCAGGACGTCCGAGGTGATAGGAGGAGGGGAGTGTAGTATAAAACTGAAGGAGTTCCCAGGATAACTTCAGAAATGGAGGCGGGAGGGCCGGGGATTTAGCTCAGTGGTTTCACAGCCTGCTGCACAAGTGCAAGGACCTGAGTTCGAGCCCCGGTACCAAAAAAATATGGAGGTGGGGTGAGCAGGTGGCCTGAGCTTAGCCACTTCAACCCAGAGAGGCCCCAGTTTTGATAGTTAGGGATACTGGGCTTCCAGTTAGGATTTTTATTTGGAGAAAAGATCCTGCCAAAAAGTTGGACAAAAACCCCCATGAATGTAGCCCCCTTTTAAAAGAACTTTGACTGCAGAGTGCCAAGGAAGGATCCGGTCATAGCAGGAAGGACATGCAGGGGAGGGGGTTAAGGCTGTGGCTACTGCAAAGGGAGAACCTTCAAGAGGAAGCCAGGATGGACACAGGGAGGATGCGACCCTAGGTAAGAGAGAAAGGTGTGAAAACCCTCGATTACATGCAGCACTCAGTCTAAACAGAATGGTGTAGACAGGACTGGGTCTTTTGCAGCCTTAAGCATATGCCCATGAGATTGAACATTTTAAGGCAACATAAAAATACACGGTATTTAAACAATGAAGTTCACTCTTCTACTGTCAGGAATAGGAGAAAAACATGTGTGAGCCAGACTGGGACAAATCTATGAGAGTTTCATGCTCCAAGTGGGTGAAGAGCAGGAAAGCAATCCCTGCGGCTTGGTAAATCCAGGAAGACTTCATGGAGGAAATAAGATTTCGGGAGCTGCGGTAGGACAGGTGGAGATGTAGAACTTTTTGGCAGACTTTTGCATGCAGTAGATAGCCCTAGTTCAGTCTCAAGATGGTCTAAGCAGCAGAAACAGTGGCAACAGGCCCTTCTGTGATCAAACACCTTTACAGCTGCAGCAGGAGACAAACAAAGCCCTCTGGTTTCTGAAGCAGTGTGTAGCTTTGTTCAAGAGCACCCAGGTCCCCATTCGCCAGGCAGCGGTGTGGTTTGCAGGTATGGTTTTCACCTTCTTGGGGCCACTGTGTCCTTGATGTAGGGCCCTTCAGTCTGAGTACCTGGGACCTGAAGACTTAATGACAGGCCTCACAGAAGTGATATAACTCATGGTAATCACACCAGGGAGCCCCTGCTTAGGTTGGATGTCCTTTCCCATAGCGGACAGGGCCAAGCCCTAGGCAGCCAGGGGAGCCCCAGCTCTCAAAAAGATGAGGCATCAAGGTCTAGCCGTTCCCCTGTGCAGGATGTCAGGCAGGAGCACTGCTTCACATCACCTGGGGACAAGCGTCTTGGGAGCAGAGGGATAGCCACCGTTTCACCTGCCCAATGTGCTTAGAACCCTTCAGGGAACCAAGGGAAATAATTCCAACTTTACTGGCAAAGTCCTTTGGAGGAGGCCCAGGGAGGGAAAGAATGGTGACTGTTTGGGGAAGGGCCCTTTCGGGGCCACTCGGGTGGCTCTGTGTGTCCCCATAGGCCAGATCCTGCAAACCCTGGACTTGGAAGAGATGAATGAAATGGAGGAAGCATATGCAGGTGAGTGGCCATGGCTGGTGGCTCTTAGAGGTTCTGGTGTCTGTGGGGAAGGCTTGGAAATGAGGGAAAGTGGGGAGGTGGGCTTGAAAAATTATCATCCGGAAGGAAAGAAAATGAGACTCCCCTCTAAGGCATTTAGTTTCCCGGGTGTTGGTCAGAGCCTTGCTGGCCCCATATTCACTGACTCTCACTGCACACTCATGGGCCAGGATGGATCCTTGAACTCTTCCTAGGAGACACCACCAACTTCTTCCTTGGGGGACACAGGGACTTCCAGCCCCTTCTCTCAGGAACCTCCAGAACGCGTGTTCTCCACCATAGCTCTGGGATGCATCCTCTGCATGTCTTTCCTTTTCCCCCACCTCGCCTCTCATTGTGCCATCTCCCTGACACACTGGCTCTCAGATGTAGCTTCCTGCCTGCTGCTCTCTTAGAGATCGGAGGACTTCATTAGAGCTATTCTGTGGAGGAGGAGCAAGGCAGATCCAGGGAAAGGAAAGCAGGGAGGCCCAAGGGGGTTGGTGATGGATACAGGATGAGGGCAGGTGGCCTTGCATCGCCCTGAGCCAGGGCAGACTTGGGGTCTTGCTTGTAACCAAGCAGAAGGACACCTAGAAGAACTCTTGTTCATATCATAGAAGCTCCCAGCCCCATCCCATTTCCCTCTTCCTCCCTCAAGCAGGGGACAGGCCTTTCTGCCCACCTCGCTGCCCTGCTCTATAGTGGTGTCTGTGTTACAGCCCTGAGGCACATGAAGAGAGACCCGGATCCCATGGTCAGCTGCCTTGCCACGCAGACCATCCACGTCCTAGAAGCCAAGGAGAAGCTGCTTCTGGCCAAGCCCCCTACTTCCTGCTTCTGCAGGAGGAGACCCCAACGGGGCCACTTCTGAGCCTGCATCCTCGAGTTGAAGCTGCAGGCCTGGGCCCAAGACTGCCAGTGGCCAGCCTCTTGGGCCTTGCACTAGAAATACTATGACTGCTCTAATAAAAGGAGAAGTCCTGTACTTCTGTGGAAGGAGATGTTGATTCTTGGCTGTTTGGGGTAGAACCATGTGTTGTGAGCCAGGTCAAGGCTTGCCTCTACCTGATCTGCCAGCTCTGCCCTTCTCCCATTCAGCCAAGTGATCTGAGCCCAGAGCAGTTTCTTTTGAACCAACTTGGACTGGGAGTCAGTCTCTAGACTCCAGCTATATTGGGCAGTGTTCTTATATATATATATATAATTTTTTTTTTCATTGTACTGGAGATTGAACATAGAGCCTTTGCACTGAGCTACATTCCCAGTCCTCTTAATTTTTTTTAATTTTTATTTTGTGATAAGGTCTTGCTAAACTGCCCAGGCTGGCCTGGAACTTGAGATCCTCTAGCCTCAGCTTCCCAGAGTGCTAGGATTATAGACATGCACTGCCACGCCCGGCTCTGGGCAGGGTTCTTGATGGTAAACAATGGAGTCTGCTCAGGTTAGTGGAAACAGGAGTGATTTAATAAAGTGTTATTAGCCAGCTCACAAAGTATCTGGGGAGATCAGAGAGTTTGGTTACCACACAGCTAGGAATAGGGTGGCTCTGTTAGCACCATGGCCGCCCCTCGACTCAGCCCTGACCACAGCCCAAGAGACTGACTGTGCTCAGGCCTGGATTCCAGGCTCAGTCACTGCACCTCTGAAGAGCCAGAATGTCCTGTGCCAAGGGGATGGTCACCACCTGCTCTCTCTTACTGCCCGTGGGAGTTAGCCTGGCCCTGGCCCATCCGACAGCAGTCCCCGGATGTCTCTGGATCGATACAGGCTCATTCACTGCTCCTGTGGTCACCGACCCTACTCCTGCCTGTTATCCCTGACTTTTCCTCACTGGGCCCCAGGCAAAGCTCACAGGACATAACTCAACATTCCAGAAAAAGACAGGCTCCCCAGGGTAAACATGCACTGACCAGGCTGGAGCTCTGTCCTCTGTGGTGCCTGTCTCTGTCACCTGCCCGAGCCCCCACCCCTCTTGGCCTCTCCCTGCCATTTCCCTTCCTTGCAGCATCATCAGCCTGGGTCCGGCAGCTGGAGTCCCCTGGCCATGCCTCCAAACCTCAAATGCGCCATTGAACGCTGCCCTGTTCTCTGCAATGGTCAGGAGGCTCTTCTCATTCTCCTTGGCCTGTTCTCTGGCTCCCATGTCAGCTGCCACAGCTGTCACTAGAGAACTTATCATCTGGCCACTTTATACATGGAGGTGAATGAGAAATCTCACCAGACTCAGTGACACACTCGAACTCCTTCTAGGCCCCAAAGAGCAACCTTGCTTTGCTACAACTAATGATAGAAGGTAGATCTTATTAAAAACCTATTAATAGGTCAAGTGATTTGGGCTAAGACTGTTCTGATGATCCCACAAATCACCTTAGTCAAACGGAAGCAACAGATCCTAGGGTCATCTCTGTCCCACTATGACCTTGTCCAATTTTGTCAGCCTCTTTGGGCCTCAATTTCCTTTACTTATAAGTCGAGAGGGTTGGGAAAGAAATCATCTTTTAAGATGCCACCTAGCTCAATGAATGGCTCTCATCACATTCTGACCAGGGCCATTTACTTGTCTGGGAAATTTACCCTGAAATTTAGATCCTAAATGGGATTTTCCTTGACTCTTTTGTTTCCCAGATTTTCTAAATTAGATAGCATCCATACAATCTGGGGATAAAGCACTCTGAAATACAAAAAACGAGGCCCTTAACCTTGTGCCCCTCTTCCCAAGGGTGTTGGGATCCTCAAGACATACAGAGTCCTGAACTTTGACTGTAAGCCATGAGGGGGGGACCCAGACTCTGAAGGCCCCTGCAAGGTCACCAGAGCCTGGTCCCAGATTTCACTCCCATGCCCAGCCTGGCCACAGCTGGCTGTGTGCAGCTGTTACTTCCTGCATCACACAATGGGCTCCGGACTGTGGGGCAGGGTCCTGTGGAAAACATGGCCTGTGGGGAGCAAGAGTGGGCCTCAGCTGGCCAGTCGAAAACAACTGTCCTCCTGAAGCCACCCTGCTTTCCAAGGCAGGAAGCTCTGTGCCTGCTGAGGGCTGTGGCTCAGGGTCCCCTCTTACTTGACAGGAAGCCTCTTGAGGACTCTTCCCTGGGACACCCCCCGGCTCCCCAAAGATTGCTTGCCATGAACTTGGGAACTGCTGGCTGGATTGTGTCAGCTGTGGGTCTGGCTAAGCTCAAGTGCTCAGGGACTTGTGTAGGTTGAGAGAGTAACTTGGTTTTATATTTGGAAGACAAAAATAGAACATGGTAGAAAGCAAAGCATTCGGAGTGTCTGGGCCTGTGATGATGATGCAGTTCCTCCCCAAGACTCATCCTGAGATGATGGAGTGATGTCCAGGTATCCAGAGGGGACATGGCTGGGGATGGGTACAGCTCAGTGGTACAGCCTGTGCAAGGTCCTGGGTTCAATTCCCAGCAAAAAAGAAAACAAAGGGTGTATGTATGTGGGGGGGGTATAGCTTTTAAAAGACTAGGGGCCAGGGATTTAGCTCAGTGGTTCTACCGCCTGCCTTGCAAGCGCAAGGACCTGAGTTCGATCCCCAGTGCCAAAAAAAAAAAAAAAAAACTAAATGAAAATCATAACCATTACCGAGATACTTTCTGATAGGAACTTTTTATATTTCTATTTTCACCTGTAAGTGGTGAGGGAACTAAACGATGGTATGCACTGCACACAGTGAATTTCTGGCCCTGGAGAAGGTGCAGTAGGTTAGTGGAAGAAAATGAGGCTGCAGTTGGGTAGCATGGGTTCAAATCCGAGCCCTGTCCTGTCTAGCTGTGAGCCTGGAGAGTTAATTCACTTCCCTTCTGAGACATTTCTTATCTCATAAGATGAAGATGTCGCCTGTCCACAATAACTGCTACTGCCCACTCTCTCTGCAGCTGCACTTGCTCTGGCCCTGGGAGACAACATGCAGAGTGTGGAAGGGAAATGGACAAAGCTCTGCTTCCTGGGAAGCCCCAGACTCATGGCGCAGGAAGTTCACATTAGGCTGGACCCAGTCTGAGAGGCCTGCCGCATTCACCCACTGCCACCACCACCAATTTCCCGCCTTAAAGAAGGGTCACCAGCCATGGTTCAGCAGCCTAAAGGGGCTGTCACTCTACAGAGAACAGTCATTCAGGTTTTATTTATGACAGCTTCTTAGAACACACACATTCAATCTGGGAACAGAAATGTACAGCAAGAGCCTTAAATAACTTTCATACACTATGTACAGTCATCAGTAGAGGTACAAAACTTATATACACCTTGTGCTAGCCACATCTCAGAGGGGCACATGAGCCTGAGCAGGGGTGATGGCTAGAAAAGAGCTGGTGGGCAGGCAGGGCCCCGTCCCTTCTGGGGTCTCCTCTGACCGTCTGCTCTTCATCAAGTAGTCTCTACTCCCTACATCTTGGCAAGGGCCTTGGGAAACACATCTGAAGTCCTGAACCGGGGTGTGGTAGGGGCGGGGGCTCATCTGAGTGCTGGAGGTAGAGGAGGGTGGGCATAGAGGACAGAACACAGATGCCAGGGAGAAACAACTTTCCCTGCAGATTATGCTCTCCAGGGCATGAAGATCCGGGAGCTGGGGAGGGAGGGCAGGCTCAGGAGGGCTGTAGGGGCACTGGCCATCAAGCAGGAGGAGTCTGTGCCCAGCAAAGAAAGCAGTGAGCAATTTCCTGTTTGAGATGGCAAAGGGGCAATGCCACAAGTTGGGGCTTTGCAATGGAAAGGAATCCACTGCTCCTGCCAGGCAGGCCCTGCCCACAAACATACCAGGCCCGGGCAGGGTCTGAACAACCAGGGGGTGTGCCTGTGCCCCGCCCAGACTCCAGTGGCGGTGGCCTCTAAGAGTTGAGAGAAGGCAGGGCAAAGGGACATTATGTCTCCTGGCTTCACAGCAGCTGCCCAGTCTCCACCACGTTAGGCGGCACATGAAAGTCCAGGCGATACTACCGCAGTGGTTTTGTGCTTTAAACTGCCCTGTGGCCAAGCCACATAGCCCTAGGCGGGCAGAAGGGCTGGACGAGGGAAGGCAAGGAGCATTTCCAAGGCCTCAGCTGGGCCGAGGGTGGGTGGGAGGCCACTCCCATCTCCACAGCTGCCTGCCTAGTGGTGGCAACCTGACCGCCTCAAGGCTTGGCTGTGCGCCTTTGTCTCTTCCCTCCCCTCCCCCTCAGCACTCTCCAAGGGTGGCTCCAGGTGTGGCCTCAGAGGATTCCGGCTGCCCTGGAGGAGTCAAGTCACTGGATTGAAAGCAAACACTGAACTGGCTAATACTGAGAAGGAAGCCCTAGGGTAGGACTGTGCTGAGAAGCCCAAGGGCAGTGGAAGCCAGTCAGCTTCTAAAGCAGCGTCAGGGCCTGGCTCAGGAGACAGTCTGAGTCCACACTCTCCAGGCTCGGGGGCTGGCATCAATCAGCCTGCGTTCAGGCACTGAAAGACTGGGGAGCGTGCTCTAGGGTGTGCTCTGCTCCAGGGGCCCATGGCATACAGTCGTGACCTGGGCCTCAAGTCTCAGGATGGGGACACAATGTAACACGAAGAGCCCCCGAATTCGGCCCAGACTTGTTCTGCGCAAGGGTAGCTGCCTACCCCCAAACATGGCAGCCTTGTCTAACTTGGGACCTGGCCAACCTTTGAGGAGCCTCCTGGGTCCCACTCTGCCCATGTTGCCTGCTGAGAGCCCTGCCATTGTGCTCAGATCACAGCTGGTTTGTGCTTCTAACACGCAGGATGCTTGTGCGAGAAGTGGAGCTGGGGCCTGCCCTAACCTTTGTACCTTGGATGTTCCCGAAGGAGGGGGCAGAGACCCCAGTGCTCGTGCCACACAGCTTAGAGCAGCTCGAGATGACAGGCTCAGGGATCCGCGAGAACTTCAAGTTTCAAGTCAATGATACTCGCCGGGACAGGGGAGCCGGCCCTCCCGTGAGGTAGTGACCCATCAGAGACAGCAGACCATGGGCAGACCGTGGGCAGACCGTGGGCAACAACGGTGAGCACCTCTAAGACCACACTTTGTGCAAGAACAGGCCTTGGAGCTACAGTAGAGTCACCCCAGGCGGGGGGCACGCCCAGCCCATGGGGTGGGGTGACACAAGTCTCATGTGTTTCTGTAGTTTGTAAACAGTCATGCAGATGGGGTCATTCTTACAGGGTGCAAGGAAAAAGCTTTCCGTTCAGGTGAGGAGGGCTGGATGAGTCGGGAAAGGAGCCTGGTGGTCACCCGTGCACTAAGGGAGTTGCCCAGCAACCCGTGGGTGGGCAGAGAAAGAAGGTTTTGCAGTCAGCTCACACAGACCATCCCGGAATGTTCCAGAAGACCAGCATTCAAGGTGGGTGGTCCCAACATTGGCTCACCAGACCTCACGTCACCACCAGCAGGGGCCATACACAGGCAGGACGGCCTCTTCAGCCTCCAAGGTAGCTCCAAGGAGGGAACGGGCCCCACACAGCCTTCTCTGGGGCCTGACCTTCCCATGCCAGGAGAGGCTCCCAGGGCCCGGGCCACACACAGAGGAGCTGAGGGCAGAGACAATGCCACTGCCGGAAAGTCTGAAAGTCACCATGTCCTCTGAACACAGTGGGGATTCCTGGCTTCCAGACTGAAGCTGAGAAGCACAAGACCAGTGTGGAAAAACAGTGTGGACAGGCTTGGGGGGAAGCCTGGGGTGAGGGATGGAGGGGCCCCTCCCGAGACCCATTCCTGTAAATTCAGAGTTGTTCCAACAGGGGGAGCCCGAACACTAATTCAGCCCCATGCTTGGAGCTGTGATGCCATAGCCCTAGGGAAAGGAGGGTCCATGAACTGACAACTGCCTCCTCACCACTACTCTAAAGGGAAGGGCTGCGCACTACGCACTATGCTGGGTTTAAGGCTTGAAAATGTATCTCCCGAATAACCATGAGAAAAAAGCTGAAGAGATTCCCTATCCCAGTTGAGGATGAAAACATGGCTGACCCAAGCTGCTGCCGAGCAGACAGTCCACCAAGCTGCTTTCTACGTGACCACTAGACTCTGGGGAATGGGGCTCCCTGGCACTGGGCTGTGGGGAGCTCCCCCATCTTCCAGGGGCAGAGGGCATGAGACCCCATGAGAAGACACAGGTGGCACCGCAGGCATAGCTGGTGTAAGGCTGCCCAGCAGGGGCCAGGCCTGGGCTGAGGAAGGCACTGAAGCAGTAGGCAGCCTTCTTGGCCGGGGTGCACTAGAAGGGTCCCCGGGGGGAGAGTCAGGGCTAGGCTGGAGCTGCAAAGTGTGGAAGGGGGTATTTCCCTCCTCTGCAGAGCAAAGCAGACAGAGGAGGTGGTCCCCAAGTACCACGGGGGCAGACCCCCTAAGAGCTGAGGGACAGAATCTGTGGGAAGAAACTTCAAGTCAGTTTCCAGGAGGCAACAGGAAAAAATAAAAATAATAAATAACTGAAGAATTCCTGACCATCTCGCCAAGGGGGTCTTTCTAGTAGCTCCTGCATGGCCCCATCAGAAAGGGCTGCCCAGCAATGGCTGGGACCCATTGGAATTAGCTGTTGGTGGACACAGGGCTTGGGGTCAGCTGCCTACACCTGGTCTCCATGGTTACCTGAGGACTACCTTGTTGGGTCAGAGGCAGGGGCAATGGCTCCAGAAGTTGGGGTGGAGATACGGGGGAGGCCAGCTCATCAGAGGGGCACCATGGAGCTGGGGCTACTTTAGCTTCCTATGGGTCCCAGCCTGGGACAATAGTGAGGAGGACAGGGCAGCTGGCTCAGCAGAAACACCGTGGCCAGCTGCGGGGGAGGCCAGGGAGTGGCTGGGGAGAGAGAAGAGGGGATCAGGCCTTTGGCTTCACAGCTTAACTCCTCCCCGACCTCTCTCTCACCAGGAGGCTCCCAAGAGGCAGGGAGGGGCAGGGAGGGCAGTACACTGTAGGAAGTCCGAGGAGAGGGGGCGGAGCAGGAGAGGGGCCACACCCTCTGCCCCCGTGCAGCTGCCCATCCGATGGCCACAGGTTCCGTTCCATGCCGTGCAGGCTGCCGGGCCGGAGGGTCCGGGACCCCTCTGACCTAACTCCGAGGGTGGGCCTCCGGTAACCGCCGTGCGCTCCAAAACTTCACCGTCAGGTCACTGGCAGGGAGGACAGAGAGGGAGCTGGTCAGCTCTCACAGTGGGCCCCGCTGGCTGCCCCTCAATGTAAAGGATAGGCTGATTCCCCCTTCCCACCTGCAGCAGGGGGTGAAGAGGCAGGCACTGCCTAGGGAGGGCAGACGAGGGTGGGGGGTGGGGGTGGGGAAGCGCGCTGGGCAGGGGTACCCAGTGGGGTCCTTCTCCTGGGCTTTCCTTTCGCTGTTTTATTTTTTTCTCCAGGCCTGAATGCTCCCCTCCCTCTGCTTCCTGCTACTGGCGCCCCTCTCCACTGTCCATGCTTGGAAGAGGGCAGGTAGGGCAATCTCTCTGGGCCAGGCAGGACATGAAGGGAGAGTAGGAAGAAAGAGTAAAATAATCTCATACCGTCAAGAAGCAGCTCAGATCGAAGTGGGGAAAGATAGGGAAAAGGAAAGGGGGGAAGAACGAGAGAGGAGATGGGGAACGGTGGGGCGGGTCAGGGCAGGGTGGTGGCGCGGCCCTTTATGGCCAGGACTCGGCGAGGAAGGCAGGGGGTGAGTCCAGGGACGTAATTCCACACCTTTACCCGGCAGTCACTGTGGGGGAAAGAGGCGGAGAGGCGGAGAGGAGAGGAGGCGGACACGGGGCGGGAGAGGGGAGGAAGGACGTGGTCGGAACAAGAAGGGAAAAGGAGAAACCGTCTGAGTAGCACCCTTGGGACTGAGGGCCTGGGCGCTCCCCGCACGGGACCAGATCTGGGGCCCAGGAGCTGTGGCCTGTGGGTGGCAGGGCTGCTCTGGGGGCTGAGAGCTACCTGGACGGGGCGGGACAGGGTGGCGTGGAGACAGGAGGGCGAGTCCTGGCCTAGGGCCCAGCAGCTTCCTGCTCCCCTGTCTACCTCGGGGCCTGGCACACTGGGCAGGCACAGGAAGGAGGCCACCGCAGGGTCTGCTTCCTGAGCCTCCCGCTGTCCTGCCCACCCTAGGGAAAGGGCTGGGAGCAGAGGCAGCCTCTCCGCACGGCACCCACCTGGAGGCTGTGAAGATGTACTTGGAGTTGGTGCAGATGGCATTGATGGGGCTGTCGTGGCCCTTGATCTCCCCGAGGGGTGTGAAGTTGTCCACATTCCAGACCTTGATGACGCCCGCGCGGCAGGCGCTCAGCAGCATGGGGCGGCCCGGGACGAAGGCCAGGGCACACACCCAGTCCTTGTGTGCATTGGGGATTTGCTGCGGGAAGGAGGGACAGGGCTGGTAAGGGCTGGGGGATGCAATGAGAGGGAGGGGCCAGTCCTGGGGCCCCAAGAGCATACTCACTGGCGGTGGAAGGGCGCTACCAGGCTCCCCCAGCCTCCCCAGTGACCATGGAGACAGGCCTCCCCCACCGGCCCCAGGAGGCAGTCTGTGCTAGCCTGTGCCGGGCTCTAGGGGTCCAGAGATAGGGCCTTCTCTCTGGGCCCCAGGTTCAAACCTAAGACTCTGCCCCGGTGGAGAACCCTTCAGCCCTCAGACAGATCAGGCTAAAATGGAACTACTCTTGGGAAGGGCTGAGAGCAAAGCCTTTGCTGAGAGCAGGTGCCAGAGGGGACCTGAAGAAGCAGGGGAGGCTGCAGGGGGTAGGGGCGCACTTGGGAGGCTCTGGAATCCACCCGCCTGGGGCTCTGCCCTACCTGGACGAGCTCCTGCTGCTCCAGGTCCCATTTTTTGATGCCGTTGTCCCGGGAGCCACTGAACAGGATGTCTCCCTGGATGGCCAGGCACTCAATGCCATCGTAGTGCGGGGGCTCGAAGTTGTGGGTGGGACCGATGGTGCCTGTCACACACTCCCCCAGCTGGAACATCTGCAGGGGGGTGCAGAGGCCAGGCCTGGGCACTGCAGTACAAATACTCACCACAGTTCTGCCACCCAATTCCCTTCTTCTAGTTCCTAACCACACAGTTTCCGCCTGCACCACCAGGCAGCAAACTGAATTAGTGTTGTTTGTATACTTTGCCTCCTCCCCCTATTTCCTTTTTCTTTTTTTGTGGTACTTGGGATGGAACCCAGGGCTTTTCACCGCTGAGCTAAATCCTCAGCTTTTTGTTTATGTTTTATTTTGAGACAGGGTCTCACTAATTCACTAAATTGCCCAAGCTAGGCTTGAATTTGTGATCCTCCTGTCTCAGCTTTCCAGAAGTGCTAGGATTACAGGTATATGCCACCATGTCCAGCATTTCTCATTTTAATAGTTGACCTTCATCCTGTTTAGTGGATTTTCCACCTACCCTTCGACATTTAGGCTATTTCTAATTCTTCTCCATTTACAAAACAACGCTGCACTTTGTAGCTCTCTGCATGCACCCTCTTGCCTTTTTTGGGTGCTTTCTTCAGCAAAAATCATCAGAAGTCTAGTTATTTCCATGAGTCCTCCCAAGGCAACAGACAATAAAGGTGGAAGAGAGCAGAAGAAACGACCCTCAGCCAGGCTGCAGGGCAGAGAGGCCTCGGGTACCTTGACGTAGTGGTCCTTGGAGCCAGTCACCACAAGGTCATGCTGGTTGGCAGTCTGGGTGACCGTCAGGCACATCACGGGGCCAATGTGACCAGTCAGCTTGCCAACAGGCTGGAACCTGCAGTGGGGAGAAGGCCAGCCAGGGTGTGGGTTAGAGGAGACCCCGGGGGAAGGGAGCATCTGTCCTGGAACAAATGGGCCTGGCCAGAGTCCTCTCTCCCCGAAGGTAAGATCAAGAACCTAGACTCCAGCTTCCCAGAATCCCAGGGGTCTCAGAGGAGGCATGAAGGACTGAGGCAGCTGAGGTCCTGCCCACTCTGGGGTGGGTCGTCCCACTCTGAGATCTGGGGACCCCCGGGCACCTGTCTCTGAAGACAGCCCACTGACCTGCTCAGCTCCCAGATGCGGACGGCATTGCCTGCGGCAACGTACAGCATGGTACCCGAAGGGCTGAGGGCCATCTGGTTGATCTGGTGCTCGCCCTGGGCACTGGTGATGGCACGTGTGGATGTGGCAGCACAAGCGTCGCCTGAGATCACCTGGCCCGAGGACCTGCCCAGGGAAAGAGAGGCAAACAGAGGTGAAACTTGTCAGACCACTCAGACCAGCCCAGATGAGCCACCTGCAGGAAGCCTTCCCTGACTGACAGAGGACCAAGGGACCAAAAGGAAGGTGCCATTCTGCTCCCAGCAAGATGTGTCCCTGCGTGCCCTGCAGGGGTCCTGAGCAGGCATGGAAAGACTAAGAGCAGGGCAGGAGCCTGCATCTTGTGAAATCACTTAACCTGTCTTAGACTCCTCTTCTATAAAAAGAGGCAATAATGCCCATTTTTCCTTTAAGCACAGTTTTGGCTTTACCGAAAAACTGAGTGGAAGATACAGGCACTTCCGTGTACTCCTTCCTCCTAACATGCACAGCCTCGCCCACTGTCGAATTCACACACCACAGTGGCACATTTGTGGAACCGACACGGACACACTGACATCTCCCAAGTCTGTCACTGACACCGGGGCTTGCTTTTGGTGCTGTACATTCCATGGGTTCAGACAAATGTACAATGCCACTATCTGCCAATATAGCATCAGAGAGCATAAAATACTGCACTAAAATATCCTGTGTCTACTTCTTAAGGATCAAATTAAATAAATTTACCAAGTCCATATAAAGATCAAACATGACTTTTGCAGAGGGTCTTGCTCACCCTGCTTCCTGGTGCCTCTTTCAGGCTCCTGGGGTGATACCCAGCACATCTCAAAGAACAGGAATGGGGGCACTGGGACAAGGGTGGGGGTCAGAGGGGCCACAGGCTCACCAGTCTGCTGCCCCAGATACTGTCCCCTAAACCAAGGGGGGTTGAACCATGGCCAGGCTGGACTCTGCTTAGAGGATCACGTGGGCTGGGAAGTGTTGCCCCCAAATCAGCCTGTTACAGCCCACCAAGGGGCAGGCCAAGGGAGCGGGGCTCTTACGTGAGGGTCCGAATGCACTTGGCCGAGTCCCGGATGTCCCACACCTTGATGTAGGAGGTGGACACGGAGAACACAAGCCCCGAGTGGGTGCAGTACTTGATGGAGACCACATTGTTGGGGTGGCCCTTGAGAGCTGCGATCTCCTGGCCCGTGACCAAGTTCCACATCTTACAGCTGCGGTCTGTGGGAGACGAGGAGGGGAGTGACTCAGCCTGAGGGGGCAGGCAGCACGCCCTACGGGCTGTCCGGCTGAGCAGGGAGTGACAGGAGTGCTAGAGTCGGAGGATCAAGTCTGAGGGAAAGAAAACCATGCCCAGGAGTCCTCCTAACAAACTCGGGGAAAGGTAAGTCACTGAGAGCTTTAGATCAGGGTGAGTTATGTGAGCATTGTCAAGGTGTCCTGAGCTAAAATAAAACTCCTAAGCCTTTGGCACCTGTTCCTACAAACGCTAATACTGATGAACTGAACAAGCAGATCTTACGGGAAACCTCAGAATCAGTCAATTACACGTTGATTGACAGCTACCTCTCCTCCTGCTGGGAAGACCGACAAATGCTTATGTTTCTATTACCTGTGTCTACTACAGATTTGTTCTTTTCTGCTGGTCAAATTTCTATTTCTTCTTTTTCTTTCTTTTTTTTTGTGTATTGAGAGATGCTGAGGATTGAACACTGGGGCTCGCTAACATTGAGCTACATTCCTAAGATCCTCCCATTCTTTATTTTTAATTTTGAGACAGAGTCTTGCTACACTGACCAGAACTTGAACTTACAGTTCTCCTGCATCAGCCTCCCTCAGTGTCGGGATTCTGCTGGTCACATTTCTGACTGTACTGCTGTGACTTAGCAGAGGACTCCGTGGGGCTGTGCTGTCAACCTGCATAGCTGAAGGTGCTGGGTGGTGTCACTGGGCAGTAGTGTCGGAGGACTGAGATGAGCAGAGGCAGGATGGCCCGAGAACTTTCTAGACAGGCCTGGCAGGAAGTGCTGGGTGGAGCCAGCCAGGCAGGTATGAGAACGCTGGGCCAGGCTGTGTGGGGTAGGAATCATGAGCCATGGCAAGAGATGAGACCCCCTGAGCCACAACTCCTGGGGCTCTGTGTTCTGCCTCCATCACAGCCTACTCTGGCAAGGGAAGGCCGGGGTGGGGGAGACCCTAAGCCTACCTGGCCTCTTGGGGGGCTCCACGCACCTTTGGACCCTGTGAAAAGCAACTCGTCCGTGGCATCCAGGCAAAGGATGGGCTTGGTGTGGCCCTCGGCCATGGAGACACACTGCAGTGGGGCTGTGCGCGCACCCTTCGCTCCTCCAACTGGGGTGATGATGCCCCTTCCCAGGAGAGAGGGAGAGAGTAAGCTGTCAGCCAGGCTTAGGGAGGAGCATGGGAGGGGGTGGGGCAGAGAGGGATGAAGGCCTCACGCCGGAGACCCCAGGACCTCTGGCCGAAGTCCGCTGAGGCCTAAGGGTAGGAAATGCTGTGCAGGGCAAGGACAGCCTGTCTTTCTGTTGTTGTACTGGTGATCAAACCCAGGGACTTTATCTGAGCTACATCCCCAGCCCTTTCTTATATTGAGACAATGTCTCACCAAGTCAGTTAAATTGCTCGGTCTGGGCTCAAATTTGGGGTCCTCCTGCCTCAGCCTTTCAGAGCACTAGGATTACAGGTGTGTGCCACCGCACCTGGCTGAGGGACTGCGTTCACAGAAATCTGTAGTCACTATCTATCTATCTATTTATTTATTTTTCCAGTACCGGGGATCAAACTCAGGACCTTGTGCTTGTGTTTGCAAGCCAGGCGTACTGCACTGAGCTAAATCCCCAGCCCCGTAGTCACTGTCTTGAAGAGTTATGGGGAACAAGCCCCATGCAAGGCACAGCTGGAAGGAGGAGCAGGCATAGGCCTTGCACAGGAAGAGCTCCTATCTGATGCCGCCCGATCCAGAAACCTGAGACATACATGCAGCCAGGCCCAGGGGCAGGGCACAGGCACAAGGGCTGGAATCAGCCCCTGCAGCTCCCGTCAGCATCTGCATGCTGTTTCTCTCAGCAAGTATGAGGGGGCGGGGAGGAAGGTCGTTCACAGACACCCTGACCACCTCACGACTGCCTCTGGGGCTGCATTTCCCAAGTGTGAGACCTGTGCGCGCATGCACGCGTGCACACACACACACCCACCCACACACCCCTACCATAGGCCCCTGCTTGACCAGCACAGTCAGACCCATGTCTGCCGTTTACAAAGGGACAAATCCCTTTCGGAGCCCCTGCTTAGCCTGGGGTTGGGAAGCTGGGGGCCTCTGGAATGAGACTCTCTGGTACCAGAATGGCTCCCCCTTGTTCCCCACAACTCTGGGAGAGGATGAGGATGAGCCAAGTGAGGGTGAGGACTCCGCCATGCCTGTTTCCTGAAGGTTCTGAGGATCTGTTTTTCTCAGTGAGGGCCTTTTGGAATGACAGCTTGTCTGGATTATGTCTGAAAATCTAGCTTTTTCAAAGGCAATGTTGTCCTTGATAGCGACACTAGGGCCAAAAGTTTAGACATGACCAGTGTCCCATTACAGGGCTTTCACAAAGGGCCTGTGGACTTGGCTGGGCCACCTGCCGGCAGCCGGGTACATGCACAACAGCTCCCCAAGCTGGCCCTGCTCCCCACTGGTTTCAGCCACCAGCCTGAGACTGCTGGGAGGACGTGTGGGCAAGAGCACACTCCCTCCCATGGGCACGGCCGGCACGTGGTGGCTAATGTTCCTGGTGCCAAAGCCTCACTGCACAGGGGGATAAACAAGCACTGACCCGGGCTGGAGCACAGAGCAGAGCAGCACTGCGGGGCTGGCAAGTGCTCAGCCCACAGATGGCCCTTCCTGCTTGGGCACTCGGGCCCTGCAGGTTCTGCTGGTCCGGCTACGGAGGGTTGCGCTAGGCTGGCTGGGGACACTGGCCTCTGCTCCCACAGGCTGGGCGGGGAGGGGGTGCCGCATATCCCTGTGACAAGAGATGCGGGCAGGAGGTGCTGCCCCCTGGGTGGTCACTGCAGGGCCAGGATCTGAAGGGCTCACCCCATGGGCACAAGCTAAGTCACAAGGACCCTGAGGAGTCACCAAATGACCCTACACCTCTCCAGGGAACAGCCGTCCAGCTGCTCCCCGTGGCACCCAGGACTTTCTCCTGCCCTGGCACTCAGCGTTGCTCAGCTCCAGCCCCAGCCAACCCAGGCTTCCACTCTCCGCTCCTCCCTGCCCAGGCCAGGAGGGAGAGGAGAACAGGGCCAGCCACAAGCAACTTCGCCCCCGCCCCAAGCCCCCAGCTCCAGCCAGGCCTGGTGTAGTCAGAGGCCATGAGGCCGGCCGCCTCGAGCAGGAGGAACCATGGGCAGGAAGAAGTGTCAGGAGGGGCACGAGGGAAGGGAGGCAGGGGCCGGGAGAGGAGGGGCCGCATGCTGAGGACAGGAGGACAGGCAGGGAGGGCCGGTGCAGTGGGAGGCAGAGAAGGAGAGAAGAGAGAGCAAGAGGAAGACCAAACACGAGAGACATTCTGTGTGTACCTCAGGACCTCCGACAAAGAGGAGTCGCTGTCATCAGACCTGGGGAGGGCAGAAAATTAGCTGGATTAGGGGAGAGAGGAAAACACACAGGGGTGGCAGAGGTGGCGGTGGCAGCAGCAGCGGCAGGGAGGTCAGAGGGCGGTTATTCTTGTGGAGGAGCGGAAAGAGGCAGGGAGGAGCGCCTTCGGGGAGAGCAGGGAAGGAGGTGGGGACAGGCTGGTCTGGGGGCTGGGAGACTCCCAGGAGCGAGCCTCGGGGGCCCCTCAGCTAGCAGGCTGGGAGCAAGGAGGGTCACAGGAGACGGGGGAGGCCAGCCCTACACCGGGGGACATGGTTCCGCGCTCTTGCTGGTTCCGACCTCTCCCGCAGCCCCACCCCAGTAGTGCTACTACCTGCCTGAGACCAAGAAAGCCACAGCTGCTTCTACCCTTCCCTCGGAGCTGGCTCCTCCCAGTAATTCCTCAGGGCCCATGGTTTCCAAAGCTCACTGTCCCCAAAGAGCCCCCTGGGACCATGCCTAGAAGCCAGCTTTGTATCACACGGGTGCCAAGATCCAGGCCACTGGATAGGACTAAGGAGATCACCAGGCTGGGATTCCAATCCTTGCAAAAAAGGGAGCTGAAAGGGCACAGGTGAGAAGAACATCCTGATGAGAGGGCCGGGCCCTGTCCTGTGTCCAGGGTACTGGGACTGGCCCCAGGCTCAGCATTCAGGGAGCAATTGCTGACCCAGGAGGGGGCACTTCTGTGGGGAGGTGGGCAAGGCATACACCAGGCACCAGGTAAAGGGCAAGGACTCAGCACTGTTGTCCTTTCCAGTATGGGAGATTTTAGGAAGCCACGGAGGGCCAGGGTTGGCCCAGCAGTTTAGGGGAGCCCAGAAAGGAACACAGGGAGGATGGGGTCCCCCCTTCCCCCAGGCAGAGTCCCATTGTTTGGGACACAGGGATGGTGGGAGGGACTCTGGGCTCTACTCAGCTACTTTCTAGGTGAAAGTTCTTGGGCCTCCTCTTTGGACCTCAGTCCCGAGTGTGAAACAGGGAAGACAATGCTCAAGGCTGATTTTCAGTTCAAATGAATCATGAACGGGGGAGCAGGTGGCAAAGCCAAGTGAAAGTGCCTTTTAAATGCAGGGACTGCTGTTAACAGAAATTGCAATTTGCAATTACAGTTTGGTAACAGGAGCCTTGGGTACAGGTTAGACTGCCTGTCTACTGGACAATGCACAAGGAACCCAGGGTGTTGTTTGAAGTGTCTGTGGCTGGACAGGGCCGTGGCTGACACTGAAGGAAGGGGCTTCAGAGAGAAGCAAAGAATCAGCGGGGGCAGAGGACAAGGGCAGGTCTGGGAAGCCCTCCGTGGTGTCTGTCCATGCAGCCATCCCCTCCTGGCTGGCCATCGCCATCTCGGTGGCTTCCATCCTGCCCTCTCCTGAGGTCCCAGCATGCTGAGAGGAAGCGGAGGCCCACAGCCAGGACAGAGAGGACGGGGAGTGCCAGGGCCTTGTGTCTCGGCAGGGCTGGGGGCTGCCAGCCACTCCCATCCACCTCCAGCAGGCCTGCCCACCAGCTCCCTTCCCTCCCGGGGCCCGCTCCTGGCTGCCCCCAGACGTGCTCTTACTTGTCCAGCGCCGAGCCCTGGCTCTGATTACTGGTAAGGCGAGAGAAGACATTGCGGTCGTTCCGAGGCCGGGTGGGAGGGGATGATGGAGGTGTGAATCCCACGTCTGTGGACCTAGTGCGCAGAGACAGAGACATGTCTGAGTGACCACAGGCCTGCCCGCAGACCCACGCTGGTGCTGAGCAGGCACCTTCTGTCTCGGCCGTAAGAACATGAGGCCAGGCCCAGGGCACAGCATCTGGGCTCAGGCCGCAGCCCAGCTCCTGGACACTCTTCTTAAAATCCATCCTCATATTCACGGATTCAACATTTGGGAATTTATCTGCTCACTGGAATTCCTACAATCAACACTCCCGGTGCTTTTTCGGTATGATTCTTGGCCTTGTGTAGAAAAATTTGAGCCACTCTACACATATTTCTTGCCAAGGTTGTTTCAGCTCTGATACTGGAAACAAGTGTCCCATTCATGGACAATTTGGTACCATATTCGATTACATTTTTGTGCTTTTTGATGGTGGTTTTGATTCTTAAAATGTCCCCAAGCATAGTCCTGAAGTACAGCCAGGTTGGCAATGCAGCCTAGTAGCAGAGTGCTTGCCTCGCTTGCACAAGGCCCTGGGCTTGATCCCCAGCTTGATCCACATAAGTAAATGAATAAATAAAATTTGCTGGCAGCACCTCTGCAAGCCCAGCACTCTGGAAGGCTAGGACAGGAAGACGGCAGGTTTGACCCTTGCCTGGACAACTCAGTGTGATTTTGTTTTAAAATAAGAATTAAAAATGGGTAGAAGATATGGCTCAGTGCTAAGGTTCTCAGTTCAGTCAATAGCACTGCAAATAAATAAGCAAATCCTCCCAGATCCCATTCTTCCTCATTTTTGGGGGGGGCGGTACTGGGGATCAAACTCGGGACCTTATGCTTGCAAGGCAGGCGGCAGAACCACTGAGCTAAATCCCTGGCTCCCCAGTATTTATATATATATATGTATATATATATATATACATTTTTTTTTTTTTTTTGGTACTGGGGATCAAACTTGGGACCTTGTGCTTTCAAGGCAGACACCAAACCACTGAACTAAATCCCCGGCCCCCAGATCCCATTCTTTGAAAGCTGTCATTAGGTTCAGCCAAATCCTCCCTCCCTTTCGAGAGTCATCCTGGGGTCGACCCAAATCTTCAGGCTGCAACTTAAGTTATGTTCTCTCAGTTCACAGGCAAAGCAACAGGCTGAAGTGCCACGTATACAGATGTCCTTTCACCTCCTCCCTACCAAGGCCACTTTGCGAGCCAAGGTCATGGGTGTCCGCCCAGGCTCCAGAGAGGAAGGAAGGCTGGGAGCTGGAGCTGCCTCCCTCCAGGGCAGAGAGCAAGAGGTCAAACTGAGCTCTGCTTCCCCAGTTTAGCTGTGTGACCTGGGGCGGGCCACTCAACCCCTGAGAATGAAGTGCATGACCAGAGGGCCCTCACAGTCACCCTGCCATGTGCAGAAGCTCCTCAGGACCTGGTCCATGTGTGCCTGACCGCTGGACACTGTGCTGTTCTGCCCTGACTGCTCTGGTTCTTTGAGTTTCTATTTTCCTTTCAAAACATGAGGCCTTAAAGGGAGTGGAAGCTCCCAAGGACGCATGGTCATGAAAAGGGGCTGAAGCATATCAGAACAATGGCCAATGAAGCTACTACAAAGCAGTCTACGCTGAATGTGCATCAGCATACGGTTTTTGGCATGTGGCTTGGCTACTGGTTTCAGGTGCCTAACAGAGATCGTCTACCCTGAGCCCACCCCTGATAGGGTGAGGAAGGGACCATGGGCGAAGCTGAGTGACTCAGACCAGCTGGCCCTCACTAGAAAGCGTACATAATGAACTACAGAGCAGAACTTCACTGCCACACACTCATCCAAGGACTAGACCAGCACTGACTTCAGAAGATTCTGGAACGTGCTCTCACCTGATGGGCTGCCCTCGGTCATATGACTTCCTCCGGGTCAGAGGGGATGTCTCTGAGCCTCGAGACTGCCGGGGGCTGGAACACAAGGGTCCAGTGAGGCCCAAACCCTACTCCCTGACCTTTCCTCCCAACCCTGTGGTCCTGCTCCCCTCCTTACAAAGTGCTGCCCCGGGTGGGCAGGCTGATGGTGCGAGAGACCTTGTCCCGGTAGTAAGGATCTCGTATGGAGAAGCCCACTCCATCTTCTTTGATCTCCACGAGGGAGGCCAGGGACTTGGTGATGTTCTTGGTGGAGACGTCCAGTGGGGGTCCCAGGCACTCAGCTGACACAGCCTTCATTTGGGCAGACAGTTTGGGCTCCCCCTGAGGACAGAAGGATGGATGGACCAACTTGCCCAAAGGGGATGGCACATACTGAGAAGCCAGGAATCCTAAGGAAGGAAATAGTGCCTCTTGGCCTAAGGAAGAGGAACCCCTTGGAAGCATCCAGCAGCCATGATCCAGAGACTGTGCTGCAAATCCACAGAAACTGAGCCTGTTTTACTGCCCTCAGTTGGACTATGCGAAACAGAATCCCCACATGGACCTCTTCACTGGTTACCAGCTAATCAGTTTACCCAAAAGTATGCATAATTCAGTGCTCTCAGTCTGCAGTTCTCCCCTCCTCTTTTCAACAACTCTTCAGTCTTGGTTCAGTCTAAACCGATCCCTTGCTGTCAAGTAAACTTCCTTATTGTTGACTCCCATACTGTTGGATCAACTATCTGTAGGAAAAATAACTAGGTACAGAGTTAGGTTTTGACTTGGGGCAAGAGGCAGAGTCTTGGGTGATCAGGAGAAATTTTTGAAAGTGGGGCATTTGGATATGGTGATGTCACTAGGAAGCAGAGCCCAGGGGTGGCTTCTATCTCAAAAGAACGAGCTGTACCCGGTTACACATCTGGATACCCCTGCAACTCCAGGTTAGATCCATTTTGGCACCTCCACCCCAGCTACAGCAATGTCAGGCCTGAGGTTGGGGTCAGAGTATAGTAAGGCTGTGGGAGGCTGGCCAAGACCTCCCTTGGAGCTCACCTTGAACTTGAAGTCATCGTGGCTGGTGGAGCCTTTCATGGTGAATGACTGGGAGAAGCTGAGGAAGAAACAGAGAGACTTTAGGATCCCAATAGCTTAGCCTCTGGTTCTCTGGGTCTTCAGACTGGTGAGTCCCAAAGGGCCCCCAAATCCAGGCCTGGCCCAGGGACCTTATGGCAGCCCAAGTCCCCCAGTCCCTGACTCCCAGCTGGGACTCACCTGCCCTCAGAGAACTCCGAGACCTCCTCATCAGTGCTGGCATAGCCATTCTCTGGGAGGAAGGAAGGGAGAAGGCTTGAGAGACCCCACGGAGTGTGGGGAAGAAGCAATGGGCTCCCTCCCGCATCTGGCCACTGGGATCAGACTTGCACTTCTGGGGGCTTCTGGAGAGGCGAGCACCGCTCCACCTAAGGTCAGAAACAAGGAGCCCTGGGAGGCCTGAGCCTTTCGCCACAGCTACACGTACCCTGCTGCACATTGTAGATGAGGGCCTGCAGCTCGGGGTGCGCCTCCGCTTTCTCCCGCAGGGCATCCAGGAGCAGGTGGTTCTGGGAGGAGCCCGCCATGTCTGTCTGCCTCAGTCGTCCCTCCAGTAGCCGGATCTGGGCCTCCTTCTGGGCTACCTGCAGCCCCTGAGGCAGGGAGCAAGGACTGGGGTTAGCCTTCCTGGCCTTGGGGGGACTCCCATTCTCTGTAGCCCCCATATTAGCTCTGCATTAGTGGAGGTCACCTCAGTGTTATGGACACCCTGTTTTTGTATCCCCCCAAATTCTTATGTGGAAGTCCTAATCCCCCTGTTGCTGCAGAATGTGTTATTTGGAGACAAGGGCTTTAAAGAGTTAACTAGGGTACTATGGGTACCATGAGATCATACGGCTGGGCCCTAATCTAATATGACCAGTGTCCTTACAAGAAGAGATTAGGATGCACAGAAGAGATTAGGCCCACAGAGGGAAGCCGTGTGAAAACAGGACACAGCAGCCACCTACAGCCACGGAGGGAGGCGTCAGAAGAAACCACCCCCGCCAACACCTTGACCTTGTACTTCCCAGCCTCCAGACAAGAAACGCCTCTTGCTTTGGCTGTCTGGGCACCGTGTTCTGGCACACTGATACAGTGCCCTAGGACACGGGGCAGAGCTGACAGGGGTCACGGAGGACAGGGTGAGGAGGCATGGAGAGCAGTCTCACTGGGTGCATCTGTCCCCAAGATGCAGGCCCAGGGCAGGAAGCACATCCTCCAGCCAGGAGCAGACGGTCACCTTTAACTGAGGCCCTGGCGTGTGCCAAGTCCTGTGCCAAGCCCCTTACATGCATCATCTTGTTGAAGCCCTGCAACCAGCGACAAGCTTCGTACTGTCCATCACCCCAGTTTTATAGCTACGGAATCCAGTGCTCAGAGGTTAGCAGCTTGCCCCAGCCTGTGAGTGACGCAGGTGAGGAGGAGCCAGGCCCCAGCGCTCCTCCAGGAGGCGCAGGCCAGCTGCCCACACACCTTGTCGATGGATGCCTTGAGGAAGTTGTCCAGCAGGAGGCGGGCTTCGGCCAGGGAGCAGGAGCTGATGACCACCGACGTGTCTGTGGAGTCCAGCTCCTCCTGCGAGTGGGAGGCAGGGAACTCTGTCACCTGGGCCGCCCACCCCCCACTGCTCCCACCTCGGTTCCGTCCAGGCCCAGTCATGCGGGCACCTTGGTCTCCTCCAGCTGCACAATGGTGGCCTGGCAGTCAGTGATGCTGTCATTGATGTAGTCGATGTTGGCCGTCAGCACCTCCATCTCCTCTGCCAGCTCCTGCAGCCCCTTCTCTTCCTCTGGGCTCTCAGCCTGCAGCTGCTCACGCTTCCTCCTCAGCGCCTCCTGCAGGAGGAACAGCTCCTCCCTTTTCTGGAGGGACAGTGATGGAGGAGAGACCTCAGGGGGCTTCCTGGCCTGACCCACCGAGGCTGCCTGCTCAGGGTCCCCCAGAACAAGAGGGGACAGGAGAGGCTTGAGAAGTCAGAGGTGACAGAGGACAGGTGGCGAGAGGGACAGGAGAGCGGGGGAGGCGCCTGCCTTGATGAGCCGCTCCATGTCGGCCTCCAGGTTGACGATGGTCATCCTCTGCATGACGATGTCGACGATCCTCCTCTCCAGGGACTGCCACTTGAGCCGTGCTGCCTTGCTGAAGCTCTGGCTGGCCCCCTTCTTCTGGAACTTCCTTCTGGAAGGGAGAGGCAAAGGTGGCTGGGCGTGATGTGACCGCTCTTAGCCTCTGCAGCTGCCCTGAGTCCCCACCTAGAGCTGACAGCCCCAGGGACCCCAGCGCTTCCCGAGCTTCGCTCTCCCTCACCCTGGTCCTGCCCACCATGCTTCCATCCTCTGCCCACACGGGCCAGGGCAGCATCGGCCCACCTCACCTGGCCGGGCGGGTGCCATTGACTGTGTTGGCTGGGTGGTCCCCCAGGAAGTGGTTGATTTTGCGGTTCCACTGGCGCACAATGCTGGAGACGGAGCGGGCCCCTGACTCGGCCTCAGACGAGGTGGTGCTGGCCGACACCTCAGCCCCCGAATCCAGCATAGGCGGCTTCAGTCCTGCACGCCCTGCCACCCGCTCAGACATGGGCTTGGCCAGGCGCCTCAGTGCAGACACCTGAGGAAGAGGGACAGGTGGGCAGGGCAGCCTGAGGCTGCACAGCAAGCCCCAGCTTGGGAGCCCCAGACAGAGAACGGGGGCCGCTCTGTGCGGGCCTACACTTGGGGTGTAGAAGGGCCAACAGGTCCCGGTCTGAGTGGAGTAGAACACAAAAGAGAGTGCCACTTTTTATTCTTTTCTAAGTGATCAGCTCAGACATTTGTGAACAGTCTGCAGTCTGCCCCCTTGCTCTCCTGCTGAGAAAGGCCCATGTCACAGACCTGACACACTTCGGCCATGACTGCTGAATGGCAGAAGGAATAGCTGCAGCCACAGGCAGGGTGGGCTCCCCCGCCTCCCGGCTGTGGCAGAACTGGGACATGCTGCCCTCATCCCGTGTCCAGGGAGCCGGGGCCCCTGAAGGAGAGCAATGAGAGCACCACACCCGTGCGTGTGTGCAGATGTGTGTGCCACAGGGGCAGGGGCCTGCGCACCACTCCCTAAGAGCACCTACCTCTTGGGTTTTCCTCCTCAGGACAATCTCTTGCTGCCGTTTCTGGGACTCCAGGGCCCGGATCTGAAACTGTGGGAAAGAGGAGAGTGGCACCCATCCTCAGGCACTGTGCCCTTTCGGCCCAGGATGGGCACAGGCTGGTCAGCTCTGCAGCCAGAAGCCTGGGTTTTCCCAGACAGGTGAATCTCGGGTGATCAAGCTGTTGATGGAACGGGTCTCAGAGCTGAGCTCCTTCCCCAGAGGTCGCAGTGTGGCCCCTACAAGGCCACTGACTTGGCCTCCTCTTCCATCACAGTGAGGACTTGGACTGGAGGGCTCAGCCTGTCCCACCTCCCTGCAGGGCCCGAGCCACACATTTCTGGGTTGCTGGTGACTCCAGGAAGGTGCCTGCCCTTCTCTGGGCCCCCAGGTCCTGCCCTTCCTACAGACCGCACCTTACTCCAAGCATGGCTGTTACCATTTAGGACAGCAGGGACCGGGGCCCACCTGGGCCTGCAGTTCCAGGGATCCTCCCAAGCCCCTCACCTCCTGTCGCCGCTGCTCCTTCTTGAGCTGAGCGATCTCTCGGTTCCTCTTGGTCTCCACCAGCCGACGCCGCTGCTGCTCCTCCCGCATCTGCTTCATCAGGGCCACCTGGACGGGAGAGGCAGCGGGGTAAGGCAGGGCTGGGAAACAGCGGCTCTCGTGCTCCAGGGGATGCCTGGCTCTGAGGATGCTGGGCAGACAATGGCCTGAACCTGCCAGGTAGCAGTGGCTCAGGGCTTGGGGCTTCGGAGTAAGGAGGAAGGGGTATACCCCCTCCCCTCCACAGGAGTTGAAGCTACCGGGCAGCTGCTGAAAGGAGTGGCCTTACAGCCAGCCATGTGGTTCAGGGGCTCCCAACCTACAGGGCCTGACCCTGGCCACCACCCAAAGCCTGGTCTGGCCATTCTAGGACAGGGTGGGTTGCTGGAGGCAGGTCACCCCTCTCCCACTGACAGCCCGAGCTGTGAACAGGGCCAAGGTAAAGGTCAGGGCTGGATTCCAGGGCTAGACTCATAGTGACAGCAATAAAAACCACCATTATTTATTGAGAACTGGCTACGTGCCAGGACAGTCCTCATGACAATCAGAGGAGAGAGGCATTATTGTTCCCGCTTAATAAACAAGGAAATGAGTCTTGGAAAGAGAAAATAAATCAGCCATAAATCTAGTGATGGATGGCCAGCCTTGGGGCCCAGGTCATGTCACCTCCCCATCCATCTCTTCCTACAGCCCAGGCATGGGCGGCACCATGACAGTTCACGGCAAACACAGACAGCCTGGATCCCAGAGTTCTCCAGGGTCTGGCCAAAGGCACACAGAGCACCTTTAGTGTGGCTGGAGACAACATGATGTGCTAGGAAGCCACTCTTCCACGGTCCTCCTACAGCACCTGCCTCCTACTCCTGGTGCCCCAAACACAGGAATACAAAGTACATGGCCCTTTTGACACTTCTCAAGCATAAGGGGGAGGAGAGTTAAAATGGGGGCTGGTTCTTCCTCTGCCACCAAGGCCAGAGACCTTACCAGGAATATCACCATCCTGCCTTGCTCTGTGGTCAGGAAAGAAAAAGTGTCCAGAGAAAGAAAACCAGGCAGCCTCCTAGGGAGCTGGTGGCCAGCAGGGTCAGATTCTACAGAGCTTAACTTACAGAGCAGGGGCAAGCTGGCTGCTGCTGGGCATCCGGGGTCCAGAGTGAATGTTCTTCCAAAGGCCTGGGGCTGGGAAGGCCAAAGGCAGGCCTCCAAACTCTAGCATCTGAGCTTCCTGGGATGGTGCTGTCTATGTCTCCCTGGCCAAAGGCCCGTCTTCCCAACTTGCATGTGTGGCCAAGCTCTTTGGAGACCACCACAGGCGTGATGGTCTCAGAGTGGGTGAGAACATGACCGTGCTGAAATGGAACCTGAGACCGGCACTGAGCCTTTTCCCCAGGAGACCCCGTACATGGTGGCAGGGCCCACCCAGATCAGTTCTGTGGATCACTGGGCCCCCTTGCTGAACAGCGGGAGGGATGATCCTCAGACAATGGCCTTCACAGTGTCTGGTTAGAATCCTTGGCTGCTGCTCTCTCTGTCCCTCCAGGGGAAAATTGGGGGCCCTGCTGGGGCATCCATAGGATGACCCTCAGCTGACTTCCAGCCCTGTTCTCACAAGAGCAGTCATGCGGATGGAGCTGGGCCCTGGCTGAAAGGCCTCAGCCATCCTGAGACTGACGTACACATATACATGGATCCCTCTGGCTTTCAAATATGTCCCGGGCAGTAGGCTCATTTGCAGGTTTCAAAACCCTATGAGAATGTTCCCCAGCGATGTTCACCAGGGCAGGGCCAGCTGAGGTGGGAGCTGGCCAGAACAGGCACCCTGCAGAAGCATCAGGCAGGAGCCTCCAGGGAGACAGAGAATAGGGACAAAGACCAGAGAGCCCAGGGCTTTCCCGGGGCTGCTGGAGGAGGCACAGGCCATGGCTGAGAATGCTGCTGTTCCCGTTTCCGCTCCACACCACCAGAGGGCACTCGGGGCCTGGGGAAAATGTGTGGGAACTTGGGTTCTGAATCCTTTCAGTGTCAATTACATCTTTTTTTAATTTCTTTTTTTTTGGTACCGGGGATCGAACTCGGGTCCTTCCGCTTGCGAAGCAGGCGGCCAAACCACTGAGCTAGATCCCCAGCCCCAAATTACATCTTAACCACCGGTGGATGCATGGAAGTAGAAGGTGAAAATGAGGCTCCTCATGGCCAGTCCAGGACAAGCTGGTCTAAGCACAAGGGAGGACTTCACTCTGATCAGGCTGATGGACCTGTGTCCCAGGCTTGGGGACAGAGCCTACCAAGGGGAGGAGGCTGGCCACAGTGACAGCTGAGCAGTCCACCTCCTCTAAGGGTGGACATCAGTCGTCACGGCATTGCCTCTTCCCTGTGCACATGGTAAGCCCCAGGCAAGTCAGTGGTGAGACTGCAGTTATCAGTGGCTTCGAGGGTGCAGATCCCTATCCCATCAGCTCTGAGAACTGCAGAGCTCCCTTTCCTGCATCTCCGTTACCAAAGCTAAAGCTCCAACGCTTGCCGGGGCTGCCACCAGTGCTACATTTCGTAGGGGTCCAGGGATGGGGAGAGTTGGGGTGCACCAGGCTGATGGTCAGGGCAGAAAGACCCAGGGGCACGGGGCACAGATCTCTGAGCCCCAGGCAGAAGCCAAAACATACCCAGACACCAGAGGCACAAGGCCGGAGGCCTGGACCAGGACCTCTAGGGCAGTGTCTGGGCTCTGGAGTCGAGAATGATCTGAGCCATTGCAAAGCAGAAAAGGCAGGCAAGGTGCCACCCAGAACACACAGCAGATGGGGAGGCAGAGGACTGAGTGTGTTCCGGCACTACCTCCTGGCAGCTGGAATGACCTCTGAGCCTCACTTCCTGTGCCTAAAATAGGAAAGACAACAGGGCTTCCTTCAGGAGGCCCTCCTAAGGTCCGAATGTGACCAGGCATGTAAGATGACCAGCCTGGAACCTGGCCACAGTGGTAATGATTACTATGATTCCATGCAAGAGTTGGATCAAACCAGAGGCCTCACCTATGCTTCCTGCATACGGACGGAATTGTGGTGCAGCTTCCCACCACAGGGGGCAGCGCTGAGCAGAAGGCCTACGTGCACCCCACACACTCCTGCACCTGGGCCCTGCTAGTGGGCAAGGTCATTGCATTGTGGAGAATGCGCTCAGCTAAGAGGACAGTGTGCATGGCCAGGAAAGGGCTGAACCAAGCAATGCTGTTTGTTAAGAAAGTCCACCTTTGACAGCACTGATTATTTCAGACATGGAAAATGGGGTCTAAGACTCCTGCTCCTCACAACCTCAGCCCTACCTTGGCCTTCTTCATCTCAGCCACCTCAGCCTGCAGCTTCTTCAGCTCCCTCTCATAGCGTGACTGGTTCTTGAGCAGCCGGGCGTGTTCCTTCTGTGCAGCCTGTAGCTTCTGCAAGTCCCGGTTCATCTCCCGCAGCCTCTTCTCATAATCCGCCTTGATCTTGTTGGCCTTCTCCTCTGTGTAGCACTCCATGGTGCCTGACAGCAGCAAGAGGCAGCCGTCAGAGCTGCGTGCCTGAGTGTTCCTGCTAAGTGTGGGCTCCGAAATGGGGGAGGAAGGTGGCCTGGGTTCTGGTCTCACTGTGTGACCTCGAGCAAGACACCCCTCTCTGGGCCTGTTTTTTCATTGGAGCAATGAGGGGGTGGGACTAGCAGATGCCCACCCTTCCTGCTCAGACATTCTATTGGAATGTGGGGGGTTCTTCATCTTGAGATCTCGGAGCCCTCAGTCCCCAGCTTTCCATGCGCAGCCCACTCATGCTGGCTGGGTTCTGACCCATTATCCGGTATTGGAGGAAATGGCTGGGGCTGGTGGGAAGGGGGAAGAGTTAGCAAGAGAAGACAGTGATGTGGGCTGCAGCAGAAGGAAGAAACTGATTCCCCATCCCAGACTCTTCCACAGGAAGTGCCAGCCAACAGACATGTTAGATGGAACGGGTACAAACCACCTCCTCATCCAGTTCAGTTAACTTCACCCCTCAGCTCAGTTAACATCATCACCTCCGTCCAGAAGCTCATTCTCTGAGACATCCTTGGCTTCTGTCTCCTTCATTTCCCACCCAGGCATCAATAAAACCTTTTAGCTCCACCTGCAAAATACTCAGAACCCAACCGCTTCTCACTACATTCCGTCACAAGCCACCTCTTCTGGGATCTTGAGCTCACGTGAGGCTCACGGTTCCTACATGATCGCCAGCATCCACTTTAGCTCCCCTACACACGAGCCAGAATGATGTTTCTAAAATGTTTTAAAATTTTACAGCACACACTCCTCTCAAAATTCCACACCTCCTCACTGCCCTCAGAGTATACGGTAATATCTTTCCTGTGACTGACGTGATCTGTGCCATTCTGGCCCCTTGTCCTTCCATCAACATGCCAGGGACACACCTGCTTCCTGTTGCTCGGTCCGCCCTAGAACTGTCTCACCTGCAAGCTTTTGCCTAAAAGTCACCTTTTCTGTGAAGTCATCCACAATCATACCTTAAAAGCCCCTAGCTAGTCCCGACTCTGTATCCATCCTTGCTGTAAATAATAATACTTGCTCTCATCTGACAAGCTAGAGATCCTACTGAGCTTTCCGTCTCTCCCTACGGTGTATACTCCACGAGGGCAGCAATTTCGCACACATCAACATCTTCCGCATCTAGACTAATGTCTGCTCCACACATGCATTCAACAAATGTTTGCTGAATAAGTGGACGAAGGAATGAGCAAATGAATAATCGGATGAATGGGCTGAGGAGCCATATGAGGAAATCGGATGCAAGAAGGAGGCTGATAAACTGGATGCAGAAGAAAAGGCTGGGAGGCTTCATGTTCATATGCCTAGGTATATAAAGGATTCGAATTTATATGTATATAAAATATATATATTATATATATATAATCCTTTATATATATAAAGGATTAAAGGATTCAAAGACGTAAGATGAGAGTAAAAAAGAGGTGAATTTAAAATGTAGCAGAGCAATTAGGTTAGACATAAGAACTTCTAACTGTGAGCCAGAGCCACAGTAGAAGGGCCAGAAGTCCCCTGAGCAGAAGGTCAGGTACACCCCCAAAACGCTGCCAGGTGGGGCAACACATTTGAAGAGCAGCCCCAGAAAAGCAAGGCAGATCCCAGGAGCTGGGGCCTGGTGGGTGGGGGTATCTAGACATCCTTCCCACCCCGCCGGGCCCACAGGCCAACATCTGGCTGTCCGGGAGGACATGGGAGCCTGCTGGGTCCCTACCAGCTGCTGGGTGTGCTCTGGCAGAGGAGGAGTTGGGGAAGGTGGGGCTCACTGAGGTTCTGCAGCACACGGTCGCGCTCCAGCTGCGTGTCGCGGATCTTGTTCTGCAGCAGGATCAGCTTCTCCTCGTACTGGTGCTTGAGCGTCTGCAGCCGCCGCTGGCTGTTCTCCAGTTCATCAATCAGCTTTTGCTTGATCTCAATCTCGCACGTCAGGTCAGCCAGGTCCGCCTGGAAGTTCACCTCTAGGACCCAGGAAGAGCTAGGCTCAGGCAGGTGCCACTCCGGGGAAGAGGGGATTCTCCAGGTCAACTGGGATCAATCAGTGACCAGAGGTGGGTGAAATGGGAAACCCCGTGCAGGGTAAATGCTGCCAGGTGGGGCAACACAAAAGGAAGGCAGATCCCAGGAGCTGGGGCTGGGGGCTGGGGGCGTCTAAACATCCTTCCCACCCAGCTGGGCCCAGTGGCCAACATCTGCCCGTGGTGGATGACATGGGACCCTGCTGGAGTAGAGGGTGAGGTGTTTGAGAGGATTTGGACCAGAGCCAGCAGCACGGACAGCACCCCTGCTTGGGGCCTGCATCTCAGCATCAGCCGGGCCTGTATTCAGTGCCCTGCTCTGCACCGACTACATCTGGGAGAGTTGTGAACCTCTCTTGAGCTCGTTCAGGGGTGACCTGGGAAACCCAGGGCCTAAGTGCAGGGCAGGAGCGAGGACCCCAAGCACCAAGCCGCGTGAAGGGCAGGCATAATAAGCACTCAGTAGGGATGTGCCTCCGTTAGGGTCGGCATCACCGCTGGGCGGGGCCTAGGAGTTCTGGGCCCTGTACAACTGCTATGCCTGGGAACTCCAGCAGGCGCGACCCCACCAAGGGCAGCCGAACCCTCTCTGGGCCGAGCTCTGACTGTCGGGCCCACCCTGGTCACCTGCCACAGGTGGCTCCTTTCCCCCAGCCCAGGCCCACGCACCCTTCTCGTCCGGGTCGGAGTCTGAGTCTCCCAGGCTCTCCTCGCTGCCTGAGTCCTCGTCTTCATCCTCACGCCCTTCCTCCTCCTCGCAGCCACTCTCGTCTCGCTCCTCCTCCTCCTGGGCACCAGGGATATTAGGGCTGGGCTTGGCCTCCCAGGAGGGGAACCCAGAGGTGGAGACTCGGCAGATGTGCCACCCTGGGTGTGTCAGGAGGGGAGAAGCCACACCCTCTGGGAAGAGTAGCTGCCCCCAGCACCCTAAGCACAGCCCCCTGGAGGAGTCTCCTTTCCACACCATCTGTTTAGGATGAAGTGGGGGCCTGAGGGATGGCGACAACCATGGCAACCAGTCTGAGATACAAGGACACTCAAGGACCAGTGGGGCAGACCCGTGCCCACTGAGCGGTGTGCAAAAATGGCGACAGGAATGGGGGTGAGCCTGCGGTGAGGAGGGGGCAGAGTCCTCACCTCCTCAGCCTCATTCTCATCAGTCTCCTCACTGGTTTCCTGTTGGAGTTTGGCCCTCTTTTTGAAGGCTTCCTTCTCTGGGCTGCTGAAAAGAGAGAAGCAGAGGCCAGATTAGGGGACTAACCCTGCCTTGAGACAGGCGGGGGCGCAGCAGGAGCGGGAGAAGCAATGGCCCTGCCCACGGTGTATGGGGACAGGCTGGGTTCCTGCTCCACAGAGAATCAGCCGCCCCCACGGGGGAACAGCACAGCACTGGAGAAGGTGTGCGGGTGTGTAGTAAGGGGGTCTCTCTGTGAAGCGGCTCCACGACTTCCCAAGTGATCTTGGCGGAGCCCCCAGAGATGGGGCAAGGTTGGGTGGATGGTCCTTCCTGAGTTCAGGGGGAGGCAGTGGGAGACTCCTGTGAGCGACACTCCGGAGGCGCAGCGCTGCACTCACCTCTTCCTGCGCTGCCTGACCTCCTTCTTCTTTAGCCGCTCCAGGTCCTGCCTGGCCCTGCGGATCACCTCAGAAGCATCCTCCATGGAGTTGGCCGGGCTGCCCCCAAAGGCTGGGCCGGCTGGAGATGCTCCCAGGGAGTAGGGGCTCCGAGCCGAGGCCCGGGACAAGCTCCGCCGGAGGGACTCGTTCATGGCTTCGCTCTCCAGGAGCTTCGTCCTGTGTGGGACGAGCCGGGTGGGGATGAGCTGACATTGTTCCCAGCCCGGCCTGGCCAAGGGCCCCAGCCTGCTCATACCTGCTGGGGCTCACTCACCGCAGCTCCTCGATCTCCCGGATGTAGTTCTGGATCAGAGCCCCGATGGCCTCATTGCCATCACCTGGAGAGGGGAGGCAGACGGACGGTGTGGTAAGGACAATGAGTAACACTGGCTTTAAGACCCGCGGCCTTCTATCTGCTTCTAGAGGGCAGCTCACACAGCTCCATAAAAGAATCTGTATCAAGGAAATTCTTGCACATGTGCCCAGATGTACAAGAGCTCTGTTGGGGATAGGGAGAAACTGGAAATAATGTAAATGTCCATCAACAGAGGGCTGCTATAATAAATTATTCATCATCACACATGGAACATTATGCAGTACTTTAAAAAATTAAGTGGGTTTTAATAGGGGCATTTATAAAACAATGCCAAAGGAAAAAGGGAAGTCATAGAATGATACATAAGATCTCATATACAGAAAAAGCTCTGCATACATAGATGAATACATGTGTGCATATATTTATACTCGAAACAAAAGTGCTGATAAAGGTGTGAAAAATACACACCCAGCTGCTCATGAAGAGTCCTCCTGAGAAGCAGAGAGGATGTGGGTAGAATTTGTCAAGGGCATTTTAACCCTTCGTTTTGTATCTGATGTATTGCTGGCATGTTTAACAAGGATGTGTTCATGTATCGCTCATGTCATAAAAAATTGTAAAATCAGTTGGAAAAATATATCAGTGAATTGATGTGGGGCAGGTGGGGGAGAGGAGAAACCTAGCTCATGGATGTTCTGAGGCACCCCAACCTACCAGCCTTGGCCAGAAGCAGGTTGGCTTCCTGGCTCATGAGATGGGTGACGCGGTTGTTGATGGCATCGATGGCCTCCTGCATGGCCTTCACCCGCAGCCGCAGTGCCCCGTTCTCCTTCTGCAGCATGGCATTCTCTCGGTACAGGTCGCTGTAGCCCTCGGTGCCATCCTCTCCGATCACCCGCTTGCCCTGGGAAGGGCGGGTGGGGAGCAGTCAGGGGCTGAAACTCACAGGGATGTGCTGCTCCCTCTGCCAGTGCCCTGGCCTCTTCCGGGACATGGCAGCATAGTCAGTCTCCAGCCCCCAGTTTCCTAACACATAGCTCCTGTCTCTCTCTGTCACACGGCTCCCCTGTGACAACCAAGTCACCCTGCCATCTTACCTGGCCTATGTGCACTTTTCTATCTCCACACAGGCTAATCCAAGGGACAAACCCTGCCTGGGCAGGAAGCTAATGGCAATGAGTCAGTTGGTGTGTAGGACAGCAGGGAGTAGGGGAGGCTGAGCTAACAGTCACAGACTTGGTCTAACAGAGCCAGCCACCCTGTGACTCCAGTCAACTCGTGCCATTTGTTGTTAGAGCTTCAAGGTTTTCCGGCAAAGCTGAAACTGCAAGACTCAGGACATTTTTGGAAAGGCTGACCACTAAGGTGCATTCTTTTGAAACAAGCACAAGCCAATGTGAAACTATCTGTGTGCCAGATTCCAGCCACAGGCCACTAGTTGGTGATCTCAGCTTTGGTCACATAGAATTAGATACTTCCCAGCCAGGGATTTAGCTCAGTGGTTCCAGTGCCTGCCTTCTGGCAAGCGCAAGGTCCCAAATTTGATCCCCGGTACCAAAAAGAAATAGATACTTCCCCCAAAGCACACATTCTCATTTCTATTCCATTATGTAAGGCTTGTTCTCTACCTAGAATGCTTGCCCATTTTTATTTATTTATTTATTTTTGGTACTGGAGATTGAACCCAGGGCCTTGCACTAAGCTACATTCCCAGCCAGTTTTAAAGAATATGACTAAGCTGCTAAACTGCCCAGGTGGGGCCTGAACTTGTGATTCTCCTGCCCCAGCTCGAAGAGTGTCAGATTTACAGGCATACACCGCCATACCTGCCGCTGTGCACCTCTTTTTGGTGATACCGCATTTGTTCAAAAGGCTTCCTCCACGAGACCCTTTCTGGTCACCTGCAGGAGGAGGAAACACTCTCTCCTGTCCTCCTGCAGCACAAGGGCCTATTCCTGTGTCCCTACTGTCAACTATGCTGTCCTAGTGCAGCGATCTCACCTGTCCAGTGGATATAAAAACAACCTGGACAGCCTCTGCCCGGGCCTACTGTCCATGTAACAAAGGCAAGGTGCTTCTCTGCCTCAGACTTAGTATTGTTCTAAAGCCTGGAGCACTCAGATTGTGCCAGATGCACCTGGTGAGGCCCCAGTGCCGGGCAGACATGCCTGGCACACAGCGATGCTCAGGAGGAGAGGAGTGGGCAAGAGGCACGCTGGGGAACTCAGGTGGAGATGGCAGTGTGGTCCCCAGGGGGTGCAGGCCCCAAGGGAGACTGCGGGTGGGGCTGGGGAGGCACTCACCGCCTTGTACTCCATCAGCTCCATTTGCAGGCGCGCGATCTCGGCCCGCAGCGCACTGATCTGTTGGCTGGTCTTGTCCTGGTTCACCACTACCTTGTTCTTGATGTTGCGAGCCCGATTGGCATATTTGAGCGTGTTGAGTGTCTCCATGAAGTCCCGATCCGAGGGGCTCACGCAGGCAATCATGATGGTCTGGCTGGAAGTGTGGTCAGGCTGGGGTGAAGGCCAGGAACACGGCCATCCCCAGAAGCACTGCCTTGGAGCAGAAGTTCTGCTCCTACTCCGTTCCCCACTACCTTAGACCCGAAGGATCTGGGCATTCAGGAGCATGGAACCTGGGCATAAGGCTCTGGACCACCTGGCTGAGAGTTTCCACTGTGAGGGGCAGCCCATGAAGGCGGCTAACAAGGCAAGGATGCCTAACTGGAGAATCCCCCGCTTGATGATAAGGATCTGCCCTGGCCTCTGTGTTTTTCTACCATTTCCCATCTCTTGTTTCATTTGGTCATTTCTTTTTTTTGGTACCGGAGATCGAACTCGGGACCTTGCGCTTGCAAGGCAGGAGGTGGAACCACTGAGCTAAATCCCCAGCCCTATTTGTCTCGTTTGGGTAGTGGGACTTGCTTTGAGAATAGCTCTCCCAGCCTTGCAGATAAGGACACTGAGTCTGAACATAACTGGACAAAGGTCATGGAAAATCTCAAGGTGCCTGCACCCCAGGGTGGGAAGGGAAGGTCTCCTCCTCCTCCTCCTCCTCTTCCTCCTTCTCCTCCACAGGGCCATCATGGACCCCACCCCCATAGCAGGAATCCCCAGGAACCTCCCTGCCTGCCCTGGGTCTTCCCTGCATGTCACCAGTTACCTGTTGCCCCCCAGTGAGTCCTGGAGGAGCCGAGTGAGCTTGGAGTCCCTGTAGGGCACGTGCACCACCTTCTTGCTCTGGTCCCCCAGGGCGCTGATGACATTGCCCAAGGCCAGCTGCAGGAGACAGAGTCTGCAGCTCAACAGTCCCTCAGGGGGCAAGGGGCTGGCACAATGCATCCCCATGCATCCACCTGTCTAGCTGGCCCCAGCCAGCCTCAGGCTCCTGGTTGGGTCTATGGGCAGAACTGACAAACTGGTAAAATGAGGGAGTTGAGGCAAGGGTGAGGGCTGAGAATGAAGGCCTAGAGGCCCATAGGTGACGACTATGGGTGCCCCGGCCAGCAGCTGGCAAGAGGCCCAAGGAAGACTGGGCAGCCATGGGGTTGCGGGCCTCGGAAGGATCTCAACCTGAGCGGCTCTGACTGCTGGGACTGGCGACCCTCCATGTGCCTACCAGGCCACAGTTGATGGAGATGCCCTCCTTGGCCCGCTCGCCGGTGGCCCCTGTCCGCTTCAAGCGCTCTGAGCCAGCCAGGTCCACAAAGTGAAACTTGGCCGTGAGAGTCTCATATTCGCTCGGAGGAGCTGCACCCTCTGGAAGGCCGGTCACCGCCTCATGCCCCTGCAGTGGAAGGCGGCATCTGACTCCCCCAGCCTGTGCCCCACCTCGCTGGCTCTCTGCTCCTGACTGGCCTCCCCATGGAACAGCTCGGTGCCTCGCGCCTTTGCACGTACAGCGCGTCTGACGGGAACCCAGTCCTTGCACACACCTGGCTCCCATTCCATCTCCACAACACAATAGAGGTGCCATGAGCCCATTGCATAGATGGAGTAAATGAAGCTCAAGAAAAAAGAAAAGGAAAAACCAACAAGTGGCAGAGGCGAGCCCTGCCTGGTTTGCTGGCTCTCATCTCGCCTTCCCTGGAGTCCCCTGCAGCAGACAGCTCTTGCATCCCGAGGGCTCCTCACCAGGTCGGGCTGGGCACACACACGCATCTGGCACAGGTGGATGGTGAAGATGGCGTGGGAGCGGGAGCTCTGCACGTTCATCTGGGTGCTGGCCGTGGTGCGTGACAGGGCGCCCTGCTTCAGGCACTGGATCAGCTGGGGACAGAAGAATATACGAGGATTCAGGGCCATTGTGCTGCCAGCCTCTGGTCTTTCAGGAAAACCCATGCTTGCCCTGGACCTTCAGAGGCTGCTCACCTCCTCCTGGGAGTTGATGAGACGAGAAGTGACGCCCGTGGTATAGATGCCACCGTTGGGATCTTCGTGGATCTTGATGTTGGACCTGCGGTGTCGAGCGTCAGTGTCACGCGTGCTATCAAACAGGTCAAGGATCTCCTCGTTGTAGAGCTGTGGCGGGAGGAAAAGTGGCTGGGTCTGCGTGGCCCACAGCAGGGGCCCAAAGGGGCTTTCCCGTGTTTAGAAACCACCTCCATTTTGCAGAAGTGGAAAGTGACACCAGGAGATTAGCTTGCCCAGCGCTGTTCCCCTCTGGGTTCTGAATTCCAGGCTCCTCCTCCTAGAGAGGGGAAGGAGGATCCGCCGGGCCCTGGAGGCACAGTTGCTCCTCTCCCCAGGGAACCAGCACTGAGCAGCTCTCAGTCCCAATGGGCTAAAGGGGACACAGAGGTATAGGTCTTGGATGTCAGAGATGAGGAAGACCACGATTTGGGCAGATCTTGTTATATAAGTGGGCAAGGAAAGCAGAGGTGAGGGTGTGATTCCAGATGAGAAAGGGCAGAGGCAGAACTCAGTGGAGGCCAGGGAGTCCCACCCTAATCCTGATGTCCCTGGGACTGAGGTGATGGCAGCCACCCGGAGAGAGGAACGTGGCTGTGCCCTGTGCTCAGGAGGAGAGGGGAGCACGGAGCAGACCACAATGTTGAGCCTCCTGGGAAGATGCTGTGAGGGCTGACCTGGCCAGGAGCGGCCACGCTACCTCAGTCTCAGCCAGAGATTTCTGTGAATGGAACTGTGGACCGGGAAACTGTCGCCTGCTGAAGGCTGGGATGGTCAGCAGACAGGGAGCTGAGGCTCCGAGTGCACAAAGGGACGGGGGCAGCTGGGGCAGCGAGAGAATCTCGAGGGGCAAGAGGAGAGAGGGAACTGCAGCCCTCGGACATCCAAAGGTTTGATGGCATTAAAGGGACAGAAATATCCTACAGGAAGCGGAAGAGGAAACTAAAGGAAGAGATGGTGAGCACGGGGTGCCGCAGTGTCTGTCTATTTGGGTCAGACACACTTGTGTGGCTTAACCCCTTGTCGTCGCCCTGTGGTATGGATTGTCTAAGGGCTGCCCTGCTTTTGAGGGTTCTCTGTGGCAACAGGATGGAGAAGAAGAAAACAAAGAGCGATGAAGGAAAAGCCTACAGTGACACTCAAGGGGCAGGACACGCACATCACGTGCAGACACGTGCATCATGCACACACAGAAGCAGGCAGTCTATCAGGAGCAGAAGTCCAGGACACAAAAAGCTCCAGAGCCTAAAATACTGGTCCCCTAAGGGGAAGGTAGTGGCCCTATGGCCCAGGAGGGAGTGACTGGCACAGCAGGTGGGACATCGGGAGGAGAGAACAGGGCTGAGGCCACATCCATCCCTCCTTCTAAGGACAACCAGAGTACAGTCAGAGAACCAGGGTTGGGGTGAGAACCCAGGGTGCTCCCAACCTAGTAAATAAATGCCCTAGGCCTGGGGTTCTTGGGGGCTTAGATGTTGAGAACTGGAGTTGTCTAACCAAGTGTCCCAGAGGAGCAGTGTGGTCAAGCTCATGAGAAAAAGGTTCACTTGGCATCCTAGAAAGCCCTCTAAGAGCTCCCTTCAAAAAGGAGCTGTTGGGCTGGGGATTTAGCTCAGTGGTTTTGCCGCCTTCTGCGCAAGCGCAAGAACTCGAGTTCGATCCCCGGTACCAAAAACAAAAAAAACAAACAAAAGAGGGAGCTGCTACTGCTGGTGTTCCTGACCTGGGGCTCAGCACAGCCGACATCAGAAGCTCAGAGACCCATTCCTTCACCCCAAAAGCGCCTGGCTGCCACAGTCCCAGGCTGACATCCTCCCAGAGACAGGCAAGATCAGAGGCAGAAGAAGGCCCCTCCTGGAGGACCTTTCTGTTCCATAGTCTGAGAAGCTTCACAGGGCCAGGAAGCATCTCAGGCAGAAAGGGACAAGCAGGCTGCTTGGAGGCAGAAGAGGTACCCAGTTAAGGGAGAGAACTAGAGCTCTCATCCCATGCCAGGCATATGGTTCCAAGCCACCCTCACCAACCCTTCCCTCGAAGTGGTGAAATGACATGCTCAAGGTCACAAGTGACAGAGCTAGAATCAGTCAAGGTCCAAGGAGATCTTGCAGGGCATCAATTCAGCCCCATGTGATACAGGAAACACTTCAGTGTCCCACCAAGTGGTCCCCCAGGCCTTGCTTGGATACCTCCAGCATTGGGGAACTCACCTGTGGATACCCCCATGCCTCTGGGCTCCCCAGGCTCATTCTCCTGCACTGGAGGAGGGTCAGTGTCTATGACACCCACCATGTCTCCCTCCTGCCCACCCCACAGACCACGGTACCTCCAAGAACTGAGCGCTGACTTTGAACTCAGGCCCAGCTACACCCTGCTCCTGTGCCCGCCGCTTGCGCTCAGCAATGCCCCTGAAGAGGTGTGCGATGGCTCTTGGAATGATGCCTTGCTCCTCCTCCGATGTCGCCATGTCAAAGCCAGTACCCATAGTGTACGTTTTCCCAGCCCCTGTCTGCATTGACAAAGACAGAGTGAAGGTGTTACCCAGGGCCACCAGCCAGACCTGCACCTGGCCAAACCCTCTCACACATCTACCTGCAGCCTAGTTCCCCTTCCACACCCAGCGGAAGTCTCTGATGACAGCTGCCCTGTGTTATCCAGGAGCATAGCAGCACCCTCAGACAACAGACAGAACTACACCACTGTGTCTCAATTGCTCTGGAGGTAAGGCTGTCTCCCCCATCAGATGGGAAATCAAAGATAGGTGGCCCCTGGTTGGGAGGAAGGGTCTTACCTGCCCGTAGGCCAGCACTGTGGCATTGTAGCCCTCGAAGCAGCCCTCAATGAGCTTGCTCACACAGGTTGTATAGATCTGTTCCTGCCATGTGTCCAAGTCAAAGACAAAGTCATAGGTGAAGGCCTTATCCTTCCCCAGCAGGACTTGGGGCTCCCCCGGGGTGACAGAGGTACAGATGTGACAGCCCTCAATCTTCTCCTTCGACAGCTGGGGCCGGATCCTGCCGGAATAGGAAGACCCTTGGGTCAGGTCCTCTTCGCCCACATTACCTGCCCGCTTCCTCTTTGCCACTCAGCTTTGGTGATTCAGTAACAATAATACAAACATCACCAAAACAGCAGTTGTTAACATCTACACAGTACTCAGTGTATCTTGAAGCTGTTAAAAGTATTTTATAGAAATTAACTCTTGTGCTCTTTACTAGCAACCCATGAGGTACCTATTGTCTGCCTGATTTTACAGATGAGAGATGTGAGGCTGAGAAAGTTTAAATGACTTGTCCAAGGTTGTATGATGGAAAGCAACAGGTCCATGTCACATGAAAGCCCATACTCCCGGCTAGACCAGGAGCCCTAGAAATCAGCACTCCTGTGAGCAAGGGGAGAAGACAACTCGCCTACTTCTGGGGAGACAAAGCTCAGGGCCAAGGTGGGGAAGAGAGGGGCAGGCCTCCACATTCCTGAAGCCAGGGCTAAGTTCTGGAGGAGGTCAGAGCTTCTGCCAAGGCCTGAACGCAAGGCCCAGATGCAAGGTTGTTATGGTTCATAGTAGCAAATGTCCTGCCAAAGACTTGTGTGATCATAGGCAGGCTTTGGGGAAGTGATTGGATTACGGGGGTGCTATGGTCACCAATCTGGTGAGTTAAGTCCACCAACTGGTTAGTCCACCAATGAGTTTATGGCTAAGTGTGTTGTCAGAGGGGGCATCTGGCTGGAAGAGTTGGGTCGCTAGGGGCGTGGCCTGGGAGGGTTTATCTCCTTCCTGTAGCTCCTCCCTTCACTCCGCTTCCTGCTGCAGCTTTACTTCACAGGCCCTTCTCTCTGCCCTTTCAGCACTAGAGCCAGCTGACTATGAACTGCAACCTCTACACACTATGAGCCAAAACAAACCTGTCCTCTTCTAAGTTGTAGATGTCAGGTATTGTGTCTCAGCGATGAAAAAGTGACTAAGACAAAGGGTCCTCCAGCCTGACAGCTCCCTCCTCAGATGCCAGAGCCTGGTGGACATTCTCAGGCACAAGCTTTGGCTCCTTTCCAGGAGCTCCGGGGCCAGACCAGCCACAACCCTGGCAGCCCAGATCAAGCGAAAAGCTCTCTGTGAACGGCACGGACCTGCAGAAGGGACACTAGGTCAGCTACAGGCTGGGCCCATAACCCAGATCCTGGCAGGCTCCCCTGTATAAGTGAGGGAGTGACATGAAGACTGAGTAGGGAGCCAGCCATGGGCAGAACTGACTCCATCCAGCCACCCCCTCTTCCCTCTCCTAAGCAGCCATTACCATGACGAGGTCCCCATGGCAACCAAGCATGAGTCAGCGAGCATGCGTGTGCAAGGATTGGCAGAAAGCACCCCCAAACACCCTAAAGTAAAGGAGGGTTAGTTTCTGATGCCCATGGGTTCACACAAGCCAGCCCCAGTGCCCGGATGCTCACAATGAGCCGCTTGTCAGGCTTCCTCTCCCTAAGCCAACATTTATCAAGAGAAGAAAAGAATGAGAGGGACCAAGCCAGCACCCACTCAGGGACCAGAGGCACCCAGCCACAGAGCCCCGGCCTTCAACCTGCCACCCTGTCCCTGTCCCTGGCTGCTCGGCCCCAAAGGCCCACTCAGATGCAGAACAGGCTCGGTGCTCACCTGAGCCTGGTACCTGTCTGTGCTTTGCTGGGAGGGAGCAGACTGAGGAAGTGGGGAGATCCTTGGGCAGTGAAGCCCTCAGGCTCTGCCCCACACGTTAGTGTCAGGGCTTCCTTCTGAGTGTTCTCTCTGAGGGGTGAACTAGTCCTCACGGGCGAGGAATGGAACCCCAAGAGGTTGCCGCCTGTATCCAGAGGCTTCTGGGTTAGGCTGAAAGCAGAATTAGCATCTCAGCCTCGGCCTGACTCAGCTTCTAACTGGTGAGGGCAAAGCTGATTCCTCTTCACCCTCTCCGGACCTACAGACTGGCAACTGCCCACCCCCCAGCCCGCCCTAGCAAGGCTCCTACCTTGCCTTCTATCTCTATGCCAATCACCCAGCAGACGTGCTGAGTTCTTACTGTATGCCACACGGTTACTATAGGCCTGGCATGCAGTAACTCTGTGTGTGTGTGTGTGTGTGTGTGTGTGTGTGTGTGAGAGGCGGTACTAAGGGTTGGACCCAGGCCCCTACCACTGAGCTTCATACGCAGCCCTTCTTTTGTATTTTGAGGCAGGGTCTTACTAAGTTGCTCAGGCTGGGTTCAAACTTGCGATCTTTCTGCCTCAGTCTTCCAGAGTGTTGGAATCACAGGTGTGTGCCACCACACCGGTATGTATTAATTCTGACTTCACCATAACCCATGAGGTCACTACTAGTGCCCTATTTATAGATGAGGAAACTGAAATGCTATCATCCAATCACAGACAGTAAAGAAGCCAATTTTAGTATAGTCTGGACACATTGCCCTTTCCATGGTCCTACACCACACTGCCTCTAGGGATCAGGTCTCGGAGGGCCAAGGGAAAGTCTCATACTCAGGAAATAGCACAGACAACAACTGAGGAAGGAGAAGTGTGCCACACACACGACACAGGTCAGGAGTCTGGGCTCTGGCCCTCAGGGCTGGCTAAGACAGACACCTCCTCCCAGGGGAATCAAGTGCTGCCAGGTAAAGCAAGGGCTGCCCGGGCAGTTCTGAGAACCCCGGAGCTGGGGGGATGAGCACGAGCTCCTGAGGACACCCTCTTCCCCACGTGTCTGCCTGCGATGGGATTTCTGGATCCAGTTCAAATACCATTTAATTACCGCAGGCAGATGGCAATGCTGGTGATTGGAGGAAATCGAATCAGCATCCCTGGAGACAGAGGGAGTAGTCAGGGGGAGCAGCAGCCTTGCTGCAGGGCCCCTTCTATGAAAGAGGAGCTTCTCCTTTGGCAAGTGGCCCCCAGACCCGGGCAGCCTGCCTGCCAGGAAGGAGACAGTGGGCAGAAGAGCAGTCTTGGAGGAGGATGTAGAAGAGGTTACCCCAGGGTTTCAGCACCCAAGAGCTGTGGAGTCAGCTGGGCATTCACCCTGGGATGCTTTGTTGGCCCAGAATATCCTCATATGGGGTTTTCTGTGCCACCCAGCCAGGCCAGTCCAGTCTAAGCACCAGGGTGCTTTGCCAGGGTGCAGGTGGGTGAGCAGTGTCACCTAGAAAAATTGGTACAAGCTGGGAGACAGAGGTCCTGTGTGTCACTAATTCCCAGAGTAAGTGACCTGGAAGGAGAGAGTGTCAGTCACAGGAATGGAGCGGAATGAGTAATCGTGGATGGAAGCAAAGGAGAAGGAAGATTTATTGCATGGGTGCTTTCTGTGAGCTGGTACTGGGCCAGGCAGCACCTCAGTTTACCTAGTGAAGTGATGCTATGAGGTAGGAATTCCAATCCCATTTCCCAGAATGGAAAGTCAAGGGCCGGCCGAAGTGGTGAAGTCACACAGCAAATACAGTGAGGCTGGGCGTCAACTCTTTCATGTCTCTGGCTGCCTCCTACCCAGAGAATTCTCAATCCCTAAATCGCCACCGTCAGAGCCAGGGGCTGGGGATGCTCCCTGAAGTCTCAGTGGAAGTTCACACTGGGCACTGGGCCGGCCTGTCTTCCAGGGCTCACAGTCGAGGGGCAGCAGACTGGGTCTCCGTCCTCCCGGGGCTCATTCGTCACCTCACCCTGCTCTGTGGAGAATTCACAGTCTCTGCCCAGCCAGAGGAGCCCAAGGACCAGGGTTCTTGTCCACTCTCTGCCCTCCTGTGGGAGTCTCCCCTGCCTGGGTCATCTAGATCTCCTCCCAGCCTTCCCTTCCGAGAATTCCATCACCCTCCCTTCCAGCAGCCTCTGCTCCTGGTCCCACCCTGGGCGAGGCCATTCTGTGAGCCTTCCAGGCCCACCCTACCCCAGCAAGGAAGGAAGAAGTTTCCCCTGGCAGCAGGATGGGACCCACTCATTCCCATTCCTCCCTGGGCCATGGGAGGAGGGTCAGGGGACAGCCAGGGATGGGGACAATCTCTAAGGTCTTCTAACTAAACCATGGGTGAGGACTAGGGTGAGGCATTCACTTCCAAGCACAAGATTTAAGGACCAAAGAAAAATCCTCGGCGATCAAGATAAATTAAAATTTAATGTAATTTAAAAAATTGAATTGGCAAAATATAGGTCTCAGGCCAGCTGCATCATTTTGTCAATAAAGGTGTGTGGCCCAAGAGCCTGGGTCATTTCTGCCAGGGAACCTCCCGAATCTCCCCCAGGGTCGTCTGGCCCCAAGCCCCACCCCTCCGCCTCACTCCATCTCTCCCGGGTCTCGCAGGGACGAGGGAGGGGGAGGGCTGGCTGGCACCACAGCCCCGCTCAGAAAGGGCCCCGGAATCCCTAGAACAGAGCCGGCCTATTTGCCACTTGGCAACCCGCAGGCTGAGCGGCGGGTGAGTGAAGAGAAAGCGCCCGGGAGCTTTTCAGAGGCAGGATCTGGCACGGCAGCGAGGGCGCTGAGCTTCCTCGGCTCACAATGGAGCAGGGGCCGGTGTAGTGTCGCGCTGTCCCCCACCCCGAAGGACAGCGTGCAGCAAGGGACACGCGGGCGGCCGGGGAACCCCGCCTGCAGGGCTGCCCCCACCGGCTCGGTACCCACGGCGGCGGGGACAAAGGCTGCAGGAAGAGCTGAGCTCAGCGGTTCCTTGGCTCTTTGGGGAGCCAGGAGGACAGGGCGGAGGGAAGGACAGTGGAGACAGGGAGGAGCAGGGGCGGGGCGGGGGTGAGGGGTGCTGAAAGGTTGCCAGGGTAGAAAACTCCCTCGGCAGAGGTAACAGCTGGGCACATCCGGCACGTGCCTGGAGCCCCACACCCAGCCCACAGCTGGGAGGGGGGGCAGCCCAGCCTCACGCCCACCAGACTCAGTGACATCACACCCTGTCGGCCAATCACCCTCCTAGGAGCTCTGCCCCGTGACCTTGGGCTTCTTAGGTGAAGAAGTTAGCCTCACCCAATCAGCTGGGTAGGCCCCTCCCTTGGTTCCTAACTGACCTGCTCCCAAAATCTTACCTGGAGGCCCCTAAGGGTGCAGCGCCAAGCAGTTTGTACTTGAAGGGTCTTATATCTCAAAGATGAGAAGTAACAGGCTGCCATTAACCAAGAACTATCAAGAATACTTGAACATTCTAGCAAAGACCGTGCGTGGTCTGTCATTCCTGAAGCTTTCTCTTTGCTGGCACTGTACCTGGAACCCCAGTGCGTACACAGAGTCCTAAACTTCTTCGGTTAACGACCACCATGCTCACGAAGCAAGACTGCCTCTTGGTAGACATTAGGTGCCTGGCAGGTGCTGGGTCATCACATGGTGTCATTCATTCTAAGGTGGGCTTTTTAAGCTAGATGTGGCGCTGCACACCTGTAATCTCAGCATTCTGGGAGGCTGAGGCAGGAGGATCCTAAATTGGAGGCCAGTCTGGGCAACTCAGTGATTGAGACCTTGTCTCAAAATAAAACATAAGAAAAAGGCTGGGGATACAGTTCAGTGCAAAGGCCTGGGGTTCAATCCCCAGTGCTGCATAAATAAATGAAGTGGGCATTTTTGCCTCTAATTACAAATGATGGCTTGGAGAGAAATTAAGTACCTTGGCACAAGGTTGGTAGCTAATAAGGAACAAGGTCCCCTAGAAGACCATGCTCCCTTGGCATCAGTCCCAAAGATGTGCCCAGTAGAGAGCCTGGGAGAACCAGCCTGCATGCAGCTGGGTGCAGCTGAACCTGGGGGCCTCCAGGCTGAGCTCCCTCTCTGCAGGCCCTGCCTCCAAGGCCTTCAGAAGACCTGGACTAGAATGCATCGTGCGGTCAAGGTAACCGACAGGACTGGATCCTCCAGAAAAAGCTCCAGGGGGGTGGACACATATTTGCTCTTTGTGCCAATACGATCCCTTGGGCCTTTCTGGAATCCTGAAAAGGAGCCCCAGAGGTGAGCCGGACAGTCCAAGGAAGGACCACAAAGTCAAGCAATGCAGCACTCAGCAGCTTGGCATGCTGCACCTGAGCCTGAAGGGAAAAGCAAATTGGTCTAGATGGCACCCACCTCTCTGGCACCTCCAGCTCCAGCGGTGGGCAGCGGGCAGGGCAGGGGCAGAGCTGTTGTGGCCCTTGTGATGGAAATGTGTGTTTATGTCCCTGTGTCTGGAAGCTGGCAGGGGAAGGACACACAGAGGGGTCCCCAGACCTCTCCTCAGCCTGGCACACAGGCTACTTTGCTGTTTTGGTGACCTGCCAGGGACCAGGTCTTCCTCATCAGTGACAGAGGAAGATCAAAGGGAAACTTAGCTACAGCAGGAGAGACATAGATAAGCTAGGAGGAAAAAACACTTTCTACCTGCAAAGACTATTAAACGTTAAACCCCGGGAAGGGGAGCCTAGGGGAGGCAATGGGATCTTCTTTCTGAGAAATCATTCCTCACTGATATCATGCTTGCCTTCCTGGGTGTATTCTGCACCTCCCAGGCTTCATCAGATAAGGACAACAGCAAATAACTTTCAGAACCCAGGTGCCAGGCTTGTGTATGCACATGAACACAGGTTATGTGTTATGACAATGCCACGAAGCAAGGGATATGTGTCCCTTTTTACTGAGGCTCAGAAAGACATTTAACAAGCCCACAGTCACACAATTTGTAACAGTGGAGATGCAGTTCAAACCAGTCCTGCCTGTGTCCAGTCCTGCTGCATCCACCAAGCAACTGTGCACCAGGGCAGCAGAGAGGTTGGACTGGAGAAAAACGATCCTCTCAGAGAATCTCAGGGGCTGATCCTAGGGCAGCTGCCAGCAGAGCCCCGAGCTGAGCTGCCTTTTGGGACAGCACTTTCCCCATTGGGGCAGGTGAAGCCCAGAGCCTCCTTCTCTGCCAGAGGAAGGCTATGGCCCTCTGCGGCAGAGAGAGGGTATGTACACCTTCCCTTTAATGAGTACCCCTTCCTCCTCCTCCTCCCCATGGCAGCCTGCCAGCTCTGGGGAAGGCGGCTGGAAGCAAAATCCCTGCTCTCTCAGGGGAGTCTGGCTCCCAGACATTCAGGGGCTTTTAGCTGACTTCGCCCCGACCAGGTGTCTTCTTCCCACTCAGGCCAGTCTTCTCTCAGGGTGGCAACATTCACCTTGGGGTGCAGTGGTAAAGCGAGGGGCAAAGCCAGAGCCCCATGACAGCCAGAGGGTCTTGTGTCTTCCCTCTGGATCTTCCCTGGCCTCTCCGTGGCCCCAGTCCAACCCTCCTGTGACTGCCCTCAGGGTGCCCTGAACCCCCAAACAAGAAGGCTCTGTATTACAGGGTCAAAGGACATGGGTTTATGAGGTCCTGGCAGGCCTGCTGAAAGGGGCCTTCAAGCTTCTGTGCCTGACTCCTGTTCCCAAACATGTTCTGAGAGCACGGAGGGGAGGGTGTAGTACTGCAGGATGTTGGGGTGTCAGCCCAGCGAATAGGAGTCAGGACTCTGACCCCACCTCTTCCTCAGGGGAAGTCCTTGACCTTACTCTTCCATTTATCCCACAGTCTGGCCACTGACTTCTGAGTCATGCCCAGGGACAGGCTAGCAAACAGGGGAGGGGGAGCCTGGTAGGAGGCAGTTTCAGGGATCAGGGGTGCTACGAAGAGAGGCTGAAACCTGGCACCGAGGGGAAGCAGCAAATAGATAGGGTGAGATGTCAGAAGCCAGGGAGCAGGATGCACAGGAGGAGCTGGGAGAAGGGGCCAGTCCCTGTCTGGAGCTGGATGGACACCAGCCTGCCCTCAGGGCCCGCTGCACAGGCCTGTCTCTGAGCAGCACCAGGAGCTTCCTGACTCCTCCTGGTGACTCCTCCCCTGTCTCTGGGGCCTGGGAAGAAGGGCAGCGCAGCTCTGGGAAGTGCCACTCAGCTGTGCTCCAGCGTTACTCTGATCTCCCACCCCCATCACAGGGCATCTGTCGGGGTTTCCCATGACCTCCTGGGAGACAAGAGACGCTGCAGAGCCTGTGACAGCATCTGGTAGGGGACAGTCAGTGGGGACTGGGCCCTGGGGATGCTCCCCTGCTGAGGAATGCAGAGCAACAGGCAGCTGGCTGGCTGTGGAGGGCAGTGAGCCTCTCCCACGACTGGCCTTGTCCCCAGCCCCAACACCAGCCTGGGTGCAGCGGCTCACCAGAGTGCAGCGGCTCTCCATGGTGCACCTTCCCCCCAGTCTCAGGTAGGACCAGCCCTGCCTAGAGAAAGGACAGGAAGCCTCCAAACCTGCTCTGCTGGTGGGCTTCCATCAAGGAAGGCAGAGGCATAGAGTCAGACATCTGGGAACAGGGACAGTGGTATGTCCTCCTCCAGCAGCTGGAGGTAATAGAGGGCATCCTCCTGAGAGCAGGATGCAGCCAGCAGTGCAGCCACTTGCCCTCCTATAGAGCTCTGCCCTTCCCTATTGGCACAGACTGGAAGAGCAGATAATTGGGGGGGGGGGTACAGCCCCAACCCACTCCAGCTCCCCTCCCTGGCAGGGCAGCAACCTCTCCTCTCCAGCCCAGCACCCTCCCAGGGCCCCTCCAGCTGTTCTAAGAGGGAGGAGCAAGGGGCTGTGGCTCTCCTCTAGTGTTCTCAGCATGCTGCTGTCTAGCGGGCACAATGAGAAGCTGGGAGACCTGGGCCACCAGTGGAGTCAAGACTGCCCTCAGCTTCTTCCCCAGTGCCACGGTGGAACTCAGGCAGGAGACAGCTGCAGGGATCTAAGAATGGAAGACATGGGGAGGCAGAAGCTCCCCAAACTCAAAGAACAGCCAGGATTTAGGAGCCAGGACCACAGTGGTGACAGGCAGCCCTGTGCCAAGCACCCCCAAAAGGCACATGTGGACTGCCTACCCCTTGCTACACATCTGCACAGCACCATGCACCCACCCCACATTCCTGTGTTCGGTAACTGTGTGCAGTACTAAAGCACTGGAAGAAACTGAGGCCCAGAGACCAGAGCACTAGGCCACTCCACAGTTGGACTCGGAGGCAATTTAGAGGAGTCAGAGGAACCCTGATCTACGCTGAGGTCAGATCCTCCTGCATCTGCTGATCTACACAATGTGAATAACATCAGTTTGGTGAGATGATGCTGGCACAGTGTATGCCATGGGGTAAGCGTTCAAGAAATCACAGTGCTTAGCTGCTTCCTGGTTCAGCGTCCTTTCCACCAAAGTGTGCTTTCTGCTCTAAATAAATAAATGGTCTGGAGGTGAATTCATTTTACCAAACAGTTCACTATTATTTAGACACCCCTTAGGTACGTTGAAGTCAGGGCTTCTTTTTTAAACACTTCGTTGATACTGGATTTCTCAAAAGGCCACCTGCATTTTGTTCCCTCCAAGGATTAGATTCCCTCTACTTCATCCAAACCACTGCTGTGCACCAACAAACAAATCTGAACGCGCCAGATATTCCTCTCTTCCAGTGGGTAAAACTGCGGCCCAGAAGGGCAAACCAGGAAGGAGCCCCGCAGCCCATCCAGTGGACAAACTGCTCTGGTTCCAGACCTGCCCTTTGCTCCCAGAGCTAGGAGGGTGAGAGTGCCAGGCATGTGTCACCTCTGTCACTTCCCCGGCTCACGCCCTGCCCTGACTCCACTCTGAGCTTGGCAAAGCTGAGATCCAATCAAACAGGCTGGCTGGGTGGCAGAGGAGGGAGGTTTCCGGGGCCTGTGGTTACTCCACTCCACTTCCTTGTGATGACATAAGCCCTATTTCTGCAGCAGGAGGCCACCAGCAAGATTCTCAGGTCTCCACACAGCCCACCTGAGGTCCTCTCTGGGCCTCAGTTTCCCAGATCTGTAAGCTGGACAGCATGGGATACAGTTGGGATTGATTGGCACTGGCTGGCTTTGGGACCCTGAAGACACCCCACATATTCACCCCTACAGTTTCTTCCGCCCTCCTCACCCACTCTCTTCCAATCCCCCAGTGCTCTCGGTTCAAAATATAGATGGTCATCAACCAAGATTTCAGAGTGGCCAGAACTAGGGAAATAATTGCAGCTAGAGGATCCAAACGAGAGAGGGAGGGCAGGGGTCCAGGCTGACAATGTCCGTGGGTCCCTCCGGGGGCTCACCCCCACCCCCTCCCTACCCCACCAGCCCTGTGGTCTCAGATGGATGTGGGACTGGCCAAGGCAACTCCCCTCCCCAGCAGACTGAAGGAAGGAAGCTTAGGGAAGCTGGGCAGAGATAAAGGAGGAGGGAGTTAGGCACAGTAAGGGCTCCCTCATGGTGGGGGCTCAGAACTGGGGTCTTGAAAGGGTCTTAAATAAACTCACCATGTGACATGGCTTCCTTCCCCAATTTCAACTTTGCCAACTTTCAGTTCTTAGCAGTTACCTCCTTCTCCCCTAATTTGTCAGGTCTGTATTTCTGCAGCCTAGGGCAGGTCACAGCTCAGCCTCATCTCTCTCCAGCTTTGCTGAACATCCTCCCCTGCCCCCAGGTGGAGGCCTGCCCTAGTTCAGCCCAGAAGTTGGGTGCCCTAGTACAAAGGGATTAATGGCTAAAGGGATCACAGGGCAGGCCTGAGGGGCAGGGAATCTCTTGAGGTAAAGCTGACTAGCCTGGGTTCAGCAGCAGATGGGCCTGAGTCTACCTAGGCCATGTGGTGAGGCTGCTCACCCCTGCATCTCTTCCCCTAATCCTGAAGCCCCAAGTCCTGAAATGTCTCTCCTCTGCCTCTCCTGGAGCCTGGGCCTTTTCAGCAGGACCTTATAGATATCCAGGTTTGATTCAGATTAGAGGCCTCAAGCCCTGAGCCCAGGCCTGGAACTTCACCTAGTCAGACAGACCAGACCCCTCTCCCTAAACACACACACACACACACACACCCCGACCAAGCTGTCTTCTACTAGCCTCCCTGTCCAAAGAGCTGGACTCCAGGGCTCACTGCAAGTTATTCTCAAAGGCACTTCAGTTAGAGACGAGAAAGGACTTTCAGGAAGTCAGAAAGACAGTAAAACCCGGCAGGAGAGAGTGAGTCCTGGGGCAATTCCAAATCCTTGGCCTTTCCTACAAATGCTCTACTTGACCGCAGTGCATACTCAGTCCTTTAGGTAGGACAAGTGTTGTCCGGGAGATGGAAGGTGATCCAAAAGCAAGAACTCCCCTATGGCATGGCACTGGTACCATCTGCTCCCTATCCCTGGCCCAGGCCTACCCTTGCACTGATTAGAAACTGGGCTCTGTCCAGGCGTTGTCTGCCTTCCGAGGCCAGCTGCCCATTGAGGGCTGTGGTGTGCCGGGCTCTCCTGTCAAGCTGGAGCCAGAGCCGGAGCCAGTGGGGAGGAGTGGCAGGGTCATCTTCCCCCTGAAAACCTGGCTCTTCTCCATTCCCCCTATGCCTCATCCAGACCATCAACTCAAGGCCTCCCTTTTGGACTGGGTGCAGAGCGCAAGTGCAATCCTTTCTCTGGGGAGAGGGAGCCAGGGACCTTCTGGTGGTGGAAATGGGAAGGGAACACCAGGTTTTTGTCCCCCTGTACCTAAAGTGCCCACCCCCTGAGGGTCCCCAGGTGGGAACCCCAAACCTTGCCATGCCCAGCCCAGCCCGGGACCCTGAACAGAGGTGTGGGGCCTTTGTTTGGCTCTCTCCTACAAGATGGAGTCTAAAGGAAAGCCCCCTATGGAGGGGCTGCCCCAGCCCCTTCCTTCCCAGCCCTGGTTCACAGTGGGTGGGGGTTAGAGCTTCATTTCCCTTTTATGGTGATCAGTCTCTCCCCATCTGCTGCAGATGCCATATTTACATTTCTCACTCCCACCCTCCAGCCTGCACCTCCCTCCCTCGACCTCCAAGGGCTCCTGCTGCAATGTCAGCCCCAGTAGCAGCCTGGCCCCGCCCCGGCCAGCCCACCAGGCACCTGCGGGGCTCCTCTTTGTCTCAGGCTGCTCAGGGCCAGGAAGGCTGCATGGCAAGTGATGCTGAGTGCCACCTAGGTTGCGGGCATCGGGGGCCTCAATCTCCTTCTCTCAACCGCAGAGATGGGATCAGCCTCAGTGCCTGCTCCGCGGGCTGCAGAGGGCTGGCCAGGTGGCTGGGGGCATCATCCCTGGGGCACGAAGAGGGGAGCTTTTCCAGAAGCAAGTTTCCAGGACCCCTGGAATCTGGGTCACTTCTAAGCCAGGGGAGCCACCCTAGACCTGGAACACCCCTCTCCCCCAGCAGACAAAGCTGGAGCAGAGATGAATGTTGCTCTCCACATCCTTGTCTTGATGACCAGTCCCAGACTGGACCTCTCCCAGTGTAGCCCTCTCAAAGAGAAAGCCCCAAACACAGGCAGGGGTGGCGTGGTGTAAAGCGTCTCCACCCAGCACAAAGAACACAGATGGTTCAACTTTGCAGTATTTCCTGCTCTGCACCTCTGTGTGCCCCTCCCAACAGAACCCACCCAGCCCTCTTCTCTCTCTGCCTGATTTCTGTCAGGACATGACTTCAAATCCCAGAACTATTGGCAATGGCGCCACGGATAAATCTATTCAGCCCTCCTCTGCTCCATTTCACCTGAATCTCCATGGGTGGGCATCAACTCAGCCCTCTGCCTCTCACCCCTTGGCCCCATCTTCTCCTCCTGAGGCAGGATCAGCGGGGCTCTTTCCCCAAGCCACCGGCTCCACACAGAGGGCCAAGGCACCGATCCGTCCTTCCTTGAGTCCCACAGCCAATCTTTGTCTGCAGAACAGCTCTCAGGGTGCTGTGCCGCCTCCGTGGCTGGACCAAGAGCACAGCACCAGCTGATGAGAGCAGATGAGGGGAAACATTTTTGCTCTCCAATAGCCCGGTATGAGACAGCAGCCTCGTGGGGAGGTTAAGAGGAAACACAGACGCCCCGGCCTGGGCCAGGGCTGGGTGTGAAATACCGGATTTCCTTGTTTATTCGATTTTCTGATCATTTAGAGCTCCCAGGAGGGGCCCCAAATTACCACCCAAACAAAGCCACCTTCCCGCAATCCTCTGGGCCGCCGCTCCCGGGCGCCCTCCACCCGGCCCGCGCCGGCCCCTCCTCCCCGAGCGCGGGCTCCCGCACAGCGGTGCCTGCGCCCCCGGCCCCGAGCCCACGCGAGACAAAGCCCGAGCCGCTCGGCGCGCGCCCCGCTCCCCGCCGTCGTCCCTACCTGACGGCCACCTTGACGCAGCAGTCCCCCTGGCCAGCCATGGTCTCCTGGCGCTAGGGTCGGGGCGCGGATCAGGGGAGGGGGTCCGGGGGCCGATGCCCAAGGCAGCGGCTGCTACTGCGGCTGCAGGAGGCGGGGACGCGGGGGCTGCTGGCGAAGGCTGACGCGGAGGCTGGAGGTGACATGCTCGCGGGAGACAGGCAGAGGGGCTCAGTCGCGGCCGGCCCCCCTCGGCTGGTCCCGCGCACCTCCTCGCGCCATCGGGCGGTGGCGCGGAGCTCGCTGACAGCCGGCGGCGCGACCCGCCGCTCCCCACCGCGCGGCACACGCGCGCACACCTCCCGCCCGCCTGCCCGCCGCCGCCTCCCGCCGCAGAGCGAACAAAGGGGGCGGGGGCCGAGCCCCGCGAGCCCGCGCCTGGCCCCGCCCCGCCTCGGACCCACCAATCCGCGGCCCGAACGAGCAGCAGGGGCGGGATTTGTGGCTTTAAAGGGACCTCTTGGCCGGCTTCCACCAGGTTGCTGGGGCCGGGCGGGTTTGGAAGTGTGGCGGATGGGGCTGGAGAAGCCAACCACACTGGAGCTTCGACCCTCGGAGTCGCAGAACCTCGGCCTCAGCGAGATCTTTTCGTAAATGAGGAAACAGACGCAAAGAGGGGAACTACCCAGGGTCACACAGCGAGTTAGTGGCTAAGCGTGGGTAAGAACCTCGGCCTTCGGGACAGAGCCCTGCACTTCAAAGCGTCCCACAGCGATTAGCGGTTTAGAGTTCGAAAGAGCCAGGAACGCTTCTCTTCTACATTTATTCCAGTAAAGTCGCCAACCTTTATTGAAGGGGATTCTTGTTATAGCCTCAGTAAAATTCCCGCACCGTGCCACCCTGCAGCCTCTCTTTAAACCCATCTTTTGGTAGATTCCGCCCGGGCTCCTAGTCCAGCTGGCCTCCCCCTACTGCTGGACCGCGATCCCATGGACCTTTATGACCCGCGGGTGACCTCGCTGGGCCTGGCACACACTCCCCTTGTTGTGGCAGCTGGGGGGAGAGGGTCACGGTGGGAGCCCCGAGCTGGCCCAGGAAGAGGAAGGGACAAAGGGGGCACTTTCTAGCCGGGCACCTGGGCAGGAAGGCTGGGCAGCGAAGTGGGTGGGCAGGGAAGGAGGAGGAGCACAGATGCCTGCAGGAACGGACGTAAAGGACAAGAGGAGTCCTGGGCACACAGGCCTCCATCACACAGGGCAGTGATGGAGGAGGAAGCCAGCGCCATGAGGTCCCAGCTCCCTTTCCTGCCCACCTCCCCTCCCTCCGAGCTTCGAGCTTCGACTCCTCCTCCCAGCCCCCAACTCCCAACATTGAGGCTATTCACGGGCCCTCACCAGCTGCCTCGCTCCCCTCACTTCACCCAGCTCCCTCTGGAAAGGGCCCAAGAGGAGGATCCGGCTGCAGCTCCAGAAGTGGATGGAGACCCCTAGGGGAGGGGTGGGAGGGGCGTCTGACTCCCAGCCTCTTGCGTCACCCTCAGATGATGAAACCACGTCAGGAATTTTGGCAAGGGTGTGGGTTAGGGTATGAGGGTACTATACGTCTATTGGTGCCATCTCCCCTCTCTCCCCTCCCACCTCACCCACCCCCACGGATCACTGCTTCCTCTAGGAGCCCAGATCCCCATTCAAGGGCAAATGTCAAGGTCAAATCAATCCACCCTTCCCATCCTCAAAGCCGGCAGGAGTGCCACCAGCAGTATGTCTGGGGCAGTGGGGTCCTGGTGGAATCCTGGACCTTTTTCTAGTATTTGAACCTCAATGAATCCCTGGAACTAGTGAATCACTTCTCCCAGAGCAGGAAGCCATCAGTGTGGAGTTGGTTCCTAGACATTGTCTTCCCATCTTCCAACTAAAATAAGAGGTGGGGAACACAGCAACCTTCATGGACCATCTATACAAACAAGGTACTTGATAAGCATGTTCTCATTTTATCCTCATAACCTTGTGAAGTAAGCTTTATTGTCTTCCAATTTTACAAGTGGGAAACTATTCTCACATAGCATATAAGCAAGAGACTCAGAATTTGAATTTGTGCTCGTGGTTCTGGACTCCCCAGATCACCCCAAGCAAGTGCCCAGGGGGAAGGGAGCTGGGCTGGCCCAGGCTTTGAAAGCCCGTAGGCATGGCAGCTCTGGGCTTAGCCCTCCTGGATGATCATGCTGTGTTTTGTGAACCTCCTGTTCCTTCCCCTCATCTCTGGACGTTTTTGGGGGCCCGACTCTGATTTCCTGTCTGCAGAAGGTCCGTGCTGACTTCCGACATTAGGTGACCCTTCTGACTCACAGTTCCACTGCAGGGAAATGCTGCCAGAGCTGCTGCCCACCCCCTCTGCATCCCTCTGGGCCACAGGATGTCCAGTCAGGACAAGAAAGGAGGCACATGGGCTGGAGTTTTGGGCCTCTTAGAAGTCACAGCCTTAGAACTTGGCGACCCCAGCTACCTCGGCAGCTCCTTCTGGGTAGCCTGACTCCTGGGATCTACAGCCCAGATGTTAGAACCTAACTGGGCATGGGCTACATGGGACACAAGGTGGAAAAGAGCCCTAAACCGTTGCCACTTAGATTTAGGCTAGACGGGTCACAAGAAGCCTAGGACAATCCCTGCCCCTTTCAGTCTCTGTCCAGCTTCAGCACAGTCACTGCTTCCTGTCTGTAGCTGTTCCTACACCCTCTACCTCCTCCCAGCTGCTCTTCTCTCCTTCCCTCCTAACCCTGCAGTATTGTGGGATCAGCTATATAATGCATATGTCACCCCGGGGCTTTCCTCTCTGTGTGATGCAACAGGCACACACACAGACACACACACATACACACACACACACACACACACACACACACGCTGGCCCTGAGCCCCTAGTTGGACTGGACTTTGATCCCCTGTTCTTGTCCTGAGCTGAGGCTCTTCCCCAGGCATCTTGGGGCCTCCATCACCTCTGCTGACAGGAGCTGTGGGCGTCTGGACAGATGGGAGCTTGGGGGAGTTGCGGAGAGCCTTCTCTGAGTCTGGAAGCTCCCACGCTACTGTAGTTAAAATACTCCAGCAGTAATTTGAGGCAGCCATCTGGCCCAGATCTCTCTCAGCCACATCCCAGCTTTCAATAGCAACCCTACAGGAACAAATCAAGATACCTACAAGGACGGACAGCTAGGAATGTCTCTAAAGGTAGCTTGAATTTGAGCCCATTTCTCTTTTATCTTCTTCAGGGTTAGTACAGGGCTCTGGTATTTGCAAAAACTCTCTGAGAAAATCAACCTAAAGTTCTAGTGATGGAAAATACAGCATCTTGGACTTGCAGTCCTAGACTCCAGCCCCACCCCAGCAGTGACACTTGGTTCCACAGGAGAAGAAGCCTTCTCCCATTCTCTGGCAGATGTCCAGCCACAGCCTCCGATGCCTACCCAGAGACAGAGCTGAATTCTGCCCACTGCCAGGAGTTCAGGAACCCAAAGAGGGTCCACCGGGTTGCAGACTCAGGAGATCTGAGCTTGGGCACAGGCTTGGCCTCACTTCCTGTTACAGGAGGTGACAGACTTAGCTACAAAGGAAACCAGAGTTTGTTTTAAATAGCAAGGAAGGGAGAAAACTGCTGTGGATTACAAATAGCCCATCAGTCTAAAAACAACAGCAAAACTGCTTTGGGTTTCAAATGACAGTTAGCGTTTATTAATGCTCCATATAACCTCAAACATGGGATCTTTATCCACACTTCTGCTTCACAGTGCTTTCTGTCACAGTGTTAGGGCCAAAGGCAGGAGCAGGTCTGAGCAATTCTCAGTGTCACCAAATCCTAGACTTGGAAAGAGCTGCTGAATCACCTGACCTAGCCCTTTTATTTTCAGGTGAAGAAACTGAGGCCCAGAGAGGTAAAGGGATTTGTGCAAAGTCGCACAGTACAGTCTGGTAGGGGCTGAGCAGTAAAACTGAAAGCTCAGTTTCTACACTCCTCGCGAAGGACAGTCTCTGTGACAGCATGAGAGAAGCCAAAGGCTAAACATCTGAAACTGGTCTGTCGGCGAGTTTATAGTCCTGACAAAAATTCAGTCTGAATGAAATAACGCAAGACAGACCAGAGGCTAAATTGTGGTCTTCTGAGTCACAGAGATCTGGGCTCAACCCAGCTCTGCCACTTACGAGCTCTGTAACCCTGGACCAGTGAGGAAACCATGCCAAGCATCAGCTCCCACGCCTCACAATGAGGCTAAGTGCACGTGCCCCTCTTGGGACTGTTTCGAGCTTGTAAGGAAATAGCCTAGCTCGTGCATCCAGCGCTCAGCGCGGTGTAGATGTTGATTTCCTTCACATTTTCTTTGGGTTCTCTGTCCCTCCTATAGATGGCTCCTCTCCTCTCACTGGATAGAAAAGTGGTTTTGTGGTAAGGAAGTCCTGAGAGGGGCAGGAAGCCTCAGGGGGGAGTGTGGACGAGGATGGGAGAGGGGAGGTCAGGGCTATGAGGTTGTCTGGCCCCAGTAGTTGGCATGCAGTCCAGAGAGTAGAAAAGTGAGTTCTGCCAGAAGTTCTCTATTAGACCACTTGCCCACTCCACAGCGGACCTGGGGTGGCTGTCTGCAGAGTTGGGAGGAGCCTTGGCATGCTGGATCCCATTCTCTGCAAACACGCCAGGCTCAGCCTCCCCAGAAGGGGATCTTGTGCTTGTGTGCTCACCCTGTGGCTGCATGCATTACATATGTTTTCTCATCGAACCCACTCAAGACTCTGATGTAAACACTATTATCATCTCCATTTTGCAGAAGAGGAAATGGGGTCAAAGGTCAGTTGGCTAGGGTAGTGGTCATTAGTGCTGTTCACATATTTACAGTTTTCTGTCTTCTGGTGCAAGGTAGGGCTGGATGTCCTTCCTCTTCTGTGATGGAGACTGGTCAGGGGACAACTAATGAAATGTGGGCAGGACTTTGTCAGCGGTGACAAAATCCATGAAATGTGGCAAAACTGACAGTTGTCACCTCCAGAGCCACTGGTACCCTCACAAGAATGTCATTCACAGAGTGTAAGTAAAAAATAAGCTTTTTTGGTGCGGAGCCCTGGACTTTGGGGTTTTGTGTTTCCATGGCATGGCCTTACCTCCTCTGACACAGGTAGTAAGGGTTGAGCCAGAGTTCAGAGGCCTGGTCTAAAAAGATGCCAGGGCTTGTTTTCCGGGGCTCCACATGCCTACCCACAGAGATACACACACAATCCCCTTTTGGGCTCTGATCTCCTGAGTTATTTGGAGCCTCTTGGAGCTGGTGGAGGAAGGCAGATAGCCTCGCTCCCCTTCTATGTTCATGGCTCATGATTTAACCAGGTTTCCACGTTGCTAAGTCCTGGGGACTGACAGATGTGCTTTTGTAGGAGCCCCTGGGGACTCAAAGTTAGATTGACCTTGCTGAGCTGCTTCCCAGGGATCTTCAGAAGCCAATGTGAGAAGGACCTGGAAAATTCCCAGGACTATCCTCTGCCACCGTCTGGTCCCCAAGTTGGGCCCCAGGACATATTTGCATTAATGCCCAACTCAAAGTTTAACCCTATTCAAACCATACATTCCTTTAGAACTCAGTTACTCCTCTATAAAATGGAGCCACTACAAACAATAAGGCAACTGCTCAGAGATCTTACAGGAAGCCCATTCTGGACTGTAAAGGCCTCCTCAGCGGCCCAAGCCAAGGGATAACAGCTACCATTTCTGAGAACTTTGCAGGGCATTGTGTTATGCACTTGAGATCTATGTCATGCAATCTTTACAACAACCCTAGGAAGCAGGAATACTGATCATCCCCAGAAAACAAACCAGGTCATAAAACAAACTAGAACAGGAAGGTCACACTGCAAGCGGTGGAATAGGGTTCAAACTCAAGCCAGCTGATGGCTGCTTTCATCCTGTGCTGAATCACAGTGAAGGAAGAGGCTGCATCCAGGCCTTGGCAGCTAAAAAAGTGAGTCAAGCACCCTAAGAGGTCATCTGCTTTGTGTAATGTGTACAGGAATGATCAGAGCATATGTGTTGTAAGCCCAACCTGGAAACGACCTGAATGCCCATCAGCAGGGGAATGGATACAGACAGCGTGGTATGTCAGTCACACAATAAAGAGTGAATTATTAACACACAAGACTACATGAATGAATCCTAAAATTGTGCTCAGTGAAAGAAGCAGAGCAAAAAGAACTCATGTCATATATTCCACTGATATAAAAATTTCTATTGGTCTAGGGTTGTAGCTCAGTGATACAGTACTTGCTAGCATGTGTGAGGTCCTGGTTTTGATCCCCAGCACTGAGAAAGTAAAAGAAAGAGAAAAAGAGAGAAAGAGAGAGAGAGAAAGAAAGGAAGGAAGGAAGAAAAGAAGAAAGAAAGGAAAAGAAGGAAAGTAAAAAGGAAGGAAAGAGGAAAGGAAAGAAAGAAAAACTACAAACTAATTTCCATTGTCAGAAAGCAGATCAGGGCTGGATATGTGGCTTAGTGGTAAAGCACTTGCCTAGCATGTACAAGGTCCTAGGTTTGATCCCCAGCACTGCCAGAAAGCAGGCCACTGATTGCCTGGCAGGCGGAAGAGGCATGAGCAGAGGAAGGACAGAAAGAATTACAAAGGGGCACAAGGAAAATTTTGGGGGGGGTGATTACATACATTATCTTGATTGTGTGATGTTTCCACAGTTATATACATTTGTCAAAACCAAATTGTATACTTTGAATATGTCCAATTTATTGTTAATTATACCTCAATAAAACTTTTTTTATTCATACATGTTTCAGTACATAATGAATACATTCATCTTAGAGAGTTTGTACATGTACCTATCATATCCGAATCCTTTTTACTTCTCCTTCCCCTGCCCCCACCAGGTACTACTCATCTATAAAGAAAGATAAATTCCAGTCATTTGTTGGAAAATGGATGTACCTCTAGAACATAATGCTAAGTGAAATAAATCAGATACAAAATTTTAAATATTTCATGGTTTCTTTTATATGACTAACTCAAAGTATAAATAATTTAAAGAGCCAAATGAAAGATAGATAATGGGAAACAAGGAGATAGATGGAGAAGGGGATCTAGAGCTGTTTTTTAACAAGTAACTTGTGTCATTTTAGTTTTTACCCAAGCAGGGGTTGCAGTGATTTGTGACTTTTCCTGGGTCACGGGGACAGCTAACTGGAGTCCTAGTCACCTGAAGAACCCTCCTTCCTGGGTCACATGGCTGTGGGCTCATTGAGAGGCCATTAACAGGGACCATGGCCCAGAAGTAGAAAGCACAGAGAGGGAAAGGTGACATAAACAGGGCCCTAGAGGAGCGGGCAGGAGGCCAGACTGGGAGAGCCAGTGAAGAGTAGAGAACAAAGAGGCAAAGCCACGGGCCAGGGGATGCCTTCCTTATAGGCCCCTTCCCTCTGGGTAATTTCACCAAAACCCTTCGGACCTACCTGAGCTATTGATTGTCAGATCCTGAGGACTTTAATAGATGTCTGGATTTTAATATTTGCCTTTGCCAGACCCTACAGAGGAAACTGTCAGCAAGCGTTCACGGAGACAGAGGAATCACAAGAGCCAGCTCAAAGGTGCCAGCTCAAAGGTGCCAGCTCTCCAGAAACACAGCGAGACTGAGGATTTAGGGGATGGCCGTGGATGGAGCTCCCCAGGAAATGTGTGTGCTGGGTCTCACAGGGCAGTTTTAGCAGCATTTCAAAAGTCCCTTCGACTCAGACGGTCAAGTTGGCCTAAGGTGACAACTCTTCAAAGTTCACCTGTGTCCTTCCCCGGCCCTGAGTTTCCTGAAGTTTGTAGCAGAAGACAGAAGGGACCCACTGCCTTGGGGAGAATTAGGGAATTAGGAAGGGTTTAGTGAGGATGTAGAGAAGTATGAAAAGAACTTTTTTTTGGTCCTCTAACTTTCAAACTAAGTTGAAGGATCCAGATGGAAGGCCAGGGCTGGGTGGAGCAGAGTTGAAGTTACAACCAAAATTAGAAAGAGCCCGGAGGCATAGGCTCATCCTCTGTCTCCCATGTGTCCCCACCCGTTTGGGAAGGTCCCTTGTGCTGGCAAAGGGGAGTGAGTAGGTAGGGGTCCTAGGCGCTGTGAAGGTCACACCCAAGGTGTCACTGTGAGCCTCTGTGCCAGGCTTAATGGTAAGGGGTGCAGATCCCCCCTCGGTCCCATCTGATCCGCACTGTCTGAAATCCATCCTGCGCAGGACACCTACCTTGGTGAGCCCCATCCAAACCAAGCTGTGTGGTCCACACATGCAGAGACCACCCCCAAACAAGGGGCTGGGACCAGGGACAGCCAAAAGGACTGGAGATACTGGCGGTCCCAGGCAGTTCGAAAACCCCCCTTATGATAATATGTTAAATATTGTAAAACTGCCATCATGGAGATCAAAAGGGATCGAACATTGGCGATTTCAAATGATTTGCTCTAACACATTATTTAGTAGATTACTTAGTGCAGTACTCCTTCCTTCCTTCCTTCCTTCCTTCCTTCCTTTTTTTCCTTGCCAAGGATACAAAGTTGCTAAGGATTCAGTCCCTGAAACTTGGAGTGTGCTTGGCAAAAGCAAACTGCAAAGCCCTAATTATGATACAATGTAATAAATGCATAATGCAAATCATGGAGTGCTATGAGATCACTAAGGAAGTAGCAACTGAGTTACTGTGGGGCAGAAGTCAGAGGAGACTTGGAGCCAGCGGCAGGGGTGGCTGGCGCTGTCCTGGAGCTGCAGGAACTTGGCAGTGGGACGAAGAGGGGACTGAGCTGACTTCGATGGGCTGGTACTCCGTGGGTATGCAAAGGGCCTCTGGCTAGGTGAACAGAGGATGAGGTGGGGGTTGCAGGAGATTATTGTGTGATCCTCGTGATAGTGCAAAAGTAAGCTGTTTAGGAATAGCAACTAGGCTCCTGTTAGACACTGGGCATCACCGCATTATGACAGAATGACCAATTAATTCAATCACTCTTTTTTTTTTTGGTATAGGGATCGAACTTGGCTCCTTGTGCTTGCGCAGCAGGTGGCAAAACCACTGAGCTAAATTCCCGGCTCTAATTCACTCACTCTTTCTGAACCTGTTTTCTCATTGTCAACGAGATTAACAATAATACCTGTCTTATAGGGAGTGCTGCGAAGATTAAATGAGATATTAAAGCAAAGAACAGTGCTTGAAGAAGGTTAGCTAGTATTGTTCTACAGATGAGGAAACCAAGGGGCAGATTTTATTTTATTTTTATTTTATTTTTTGAGACAGGCTCTCAATATATTGTCCAGGTTGACCTCAAACTTGTGATGCTTCTCTCTTAGCCTCCTGAGAGCTGGGATTACAGGCCTGGGGCACTGCACCCAGCTGGAGGTATTTTTCGAAGAACACAGGACCAGAAACGGGAATGCGTTTTCTCCAAGTGCAGGGCTTCTCTTTCAATTCACCACTGCCTTTCTGAAGCTCGCAGGAGGGACCCTGGGATCTCTTTGGCTCCTCTGGCTGACTCGATGTTGGGTGTGTTTAAAATACTTTCAACTTGCTGGGGATTTAGCTCAGTGGTGCCACACCTGCCTCACAAGTGGGAGGTCCTGAGTTCAGTCCCCCATACCCCCCCAAAACAAAAACAAAACCAAAAAACTTTCAACTGACACCAGTCTGTTCTCCCTCTTCAGAACCCTCTGAGCATTCAAAGCTTGAGGACAAATCCTAGCTCTGCCACTTACCAGCTAAGGAACCTGCCCCTCAGTGCCCTGCACTAGGGGAACCCATGGTGGGGAGAGAGGAGTCACCTGGCACTCTGAGCTGTCAGCCCTGAGGCGGGAGTCACACAGTACTGGGAAAGATGCTGGAAGAATGGGAGGAGCCTTTGGGAGATGGGGTGGGGGTCAGGGTCAGCTCTGGGCTGACCCTGTCTTTCACGGTGGTCTGAGGCAGGAGCCAGGGGCAGCCACACCAGGGGGGTCAGTGAGAGGTGTCAGGGTCTCTAAGAGGAGACCCTGGCGGCTGAGGTGTGGACTGGGCTGCCCTGCTGCTTGGCTTCTCCTCACAGCCCCCACCCCAGGTTGGCTCCCTCCCTTCCTAGTCTGGCCCTCTCCCGAGCCAGCATCTGAAAATACCAAAATAATAGCTTCTTACCAAGTGCCTGGTCTTTACATTGTCACACTCATACCCCACAAGCCAGAAGTAGAACTCATTACCCCATTCAATAGTGGGAGGCACAACTTAAAGGGTTTTGCAGACTGGCTGACCCCCCCATGGTGTGGAAGTAGGAGATGAGACTCGAGTCCTGAGAAGTTGGGCTCCCCCTTAAACACCTTGCAGAGTGGCCATTTCCCTTCCTTAAGGATCCTGGGAGACGGCCCAGAACTGCAGCTCTGCTTAGCGGGTGCAGAGCCCTGGGTTCAATCCCCAGCACCACAAATGAATTAAATTTAAAAATCCTGGGAGAGGCCACTCAGCAGGAGTCAGCCCTATCCAGAGCAGGATCTGGAAGTGGCCCAGGCTTGGAGCAAGGAGTCCCCATCTCCCTGAGAATGGGCTGGAGCTGGGGGCCACTCTCCTTGCCCCTTCAGGACCCTCTGTGTGAGCCTTGCTCCACCCAGATGGACAGCCTGCCCTCTTTGTCCCCACAGCCCTGCACTCCTGCCAGCTGCACCCCCGCCCCTCCTGGCAGATTCCCCACCAAGCTGCTGGGCCCCAGATCTGCAGGAACAGTCAGCAAAGATGGGCCTGGCAGACAGTGCCCTAGCCAGTGCCCCCAGTGACAGAAGGTGGCCCCACCTGCCCCACTGACTGGAGGTCCTGCCGAGAGGGGTGTGTCTCCTCCCAAACACGCCCACCCTCCGCTCACCCCCTCATCAGCCCTCCTCCTCTCCATTCCTTCTTCTGAGGCTTTATTCCAGGGCCTGGCAGCCCTGCTAGGAAAAACTCTTCCATCAGGTCCAGTGAAGCTGGCGTGAAGGTAGCTGTTACCAAGGAAACTGCTTGAACTTTTCAAAAAAGCAAAGAGCTAATAGGCAGGAAAGTTTCCCAGGTGTGTGTGGATGTATATACCTGTCAGGCTGGGAGGAATGGCATAGATTTGACAAATAATATAGCAGTTAAGAAATGGAATTTAGCCTGGCATGATGGTGCACACCTGTAATCCCAGCACTCTGGGAGGCTGAGGCAGGAGGATCTCACATTCAAGTTCTAGCCTGGACAACTTAGTGACTTAGCTAAAACTTGTCTCAAAATAAAGGGACTGGGGAGCCAACTCAGTACAAAGGCCCTGGGTTTGATCCCTAGATACCACACACACACACACACACACACACACACACACACACACGCTATGGAATTTGATGCTGTCAGCCTGGCTTTGACTTCTACCTTGGCCCTCTTTATCAGCTGTGTGGATGTAGGCAAGTTACTCAGCCTCTCTGTCGTATTTGCAAAATGAGGATGACAGTATCTTTCTTAATTGTTAAGAAGATTAGGTGGCTGCCAGACTCTCGGAACAGGGTTTGCTGTACATGTAGGGTTCTATATGTGGTAAATACTAAAGTGCTGTTCAGGTCCCTCCTACAGGTCAAAGTGCCCTTTTGTAGAACGTTTACAGCACAAAGCCCCTCGGGTGTCTCTGCGTTTATCTTGTGCCCCTAGAGCTGTGTTCCTTGGTGGGGAGACTGAGCGCTGTGCTGCGGGCTCCTGGAGGCTCCCTCCAGCATGTGGGAGCTGCCTCTAGAGCCTCTTTCTCAGGCTGCCCCAGGGATGCAGCTCTGGCTCTTGTGTGGCTCAGTGCCTGGCTGGGATACGCAGCAGTCACAAGGCTGCCATCCCTGCTGGAACGGGAAAGATGCGACCTCAGTTTTCTGGGCCAGGCTGCAGAGAGCTTGAGGGTGTTTGGGGAAGGTTTTCTGCAGGAAGTAACAGGCGCGCTGAGGTCTGAAGTATGATCAGGTGTCACTGAGGTACAGGGCTCCAGAGGTTTCCAGGGTGAGCAGCGCACCTGGGCTGGGGGGAAGAGCAGCTCCATCTGGCTGGGCTAGCAGGAGAGTCGGGGTGAACAGAAAAGAGTGGGGCAGAAGCCTTGGCAAGAGTTTGCATGAGATGTGTAGGGCTTTGTGGTGCTGCTGCTAGGGTTTTACACAAGGAATAAAATGGTAAGTTCTTTCTCTTTGAAAGATCAGTTAGGCAGGGAGGTCAGCTCAGAGGTGGCTGCGATGGATGAAGTGTGAAGAACTGGGGAGGGCAGCAGGGAGGAAGGGAAGGGGGACAAGTGGTTGGAATGCCCAGGAGGCTGTGGGCGTGTAGGAGGAAGGGAATGCCCAGACTTCCGGTGTGAAGAGGAGTGGGCTGCCCCAAGGTTGGCGGCAGCCGAGGAGAAGCAGCCTATGGGGAAGGACAAGACATCACCTTTGGACCAGTGAGTGGACAGGTGTGCACAGCTGTCCAGGAGACAGCAGACCCAGAGACTGAGGTTTAGGAGAGATCTGGACTAGAAACGTGGACTTGGAAATTATCGACACACAGATGTCACTAAAATATGGGAGCAGATGTAATCAGCCAGGGAGAGTTAGTGAGCGAAGAGGAAAGTCAAGGGACAGAAGCTTCCTGAGAGCTGGGGGGCGGGGTGGAGATGAGGGAGAGCACAAGGAAGCATCAAGCTGGAGCAACTGAGAGGTAGAAGGAGATTCAGGAACCTCAAGACTTGGGGGGCATTTGCAGGGATAAATTATACCCAATGCTGCCTCAAAGTCAATAAGGATAAGACTCTGAAAGGGCCCGCTGGATTAGCAACAAGGTTGTTAGTGAGATTGGTGAGCTTGAAGAAGGGTAGGGATGAGAGATGGACCTAGAGGCAGAAATGTGGGCAAAGAGACTACCTGGGTAAGTCTGGTCCTTGGGAATGTGAAGAGAGGACAGATAGATACATGGATGGATGGATGGATGGGTGGGTGGGTGGGTGGGTGGATGGATGGGTGGGTGGGTGGGTGGATGGGTGGATGGATGGAGGGGTGGACGGACAGGTGGACAGGTGGATGGGTGGACTGGTGGATGGATGGAAGATAGATGGATAGATGATAAATGATAAATGGACTGATGATACATAGGAAGATACATAGAAAGATAGCTAAATAACTGATAGATGGATTGATGGATAGATGATAGATGAATGGATAGATAAAAACAGATGGACAGGATGGCTTCAGGGTCATGTTGACCTGGAAGCACCTAGGACACTTTCCATGCAGCCTGAGGAGCCAGGAGAGAGGCAGGGAGAGGGAGAGTGGCTGGGATAGAGTGAGGGCCTGGTGGGAGGAAGAGCAGCTTGCACTGGTTCAGGAGGAAAGGAGGTGGGCTCATCAGTGTTGCGACAGGAGCTCATGGGGAACCTTCCAGTGGCTTCTGTTTCTCTGCGAAGGAGGGACAAGGTTTGAGGAGAGAGTGGAAGTGGAAAGAGCTGCACTGACGGGGCCCGAGGAAGTGCATGGATGTCCAGTGCCCCAAGTGTGACTTCCTACCCGTGCTGCTGGCATCTGAGGCAGCCCCAGAAGCCCAGAGCCCGCGGGGTTTGCCAGGAGGTTGCATGGGAGGCCAGCCTGGTTACCACAGCAACACCAAGGAGCAGGTGCTTGGCACACACACAAAGAGTGGCAAGAAGAGGAGAGTCCAGCGCAGGGGGAAAGGGCACCATAGGGACTCCCAGGTCCAGCGCAGAGTCCCAACTCTGCCTCTTCCCAGCTGTGCATATCCCACCACCTCTCTGGCTCTCCATCTCTTCATCCTGACCCGGATTCTACGCCCACATCACAGGCTGTGGTGAGAATAAAATGGGTGTGGTGTGAAAGCGCTCTGTGAACAGAGCACAGGAAGGGCCCGGGTATGAGGCCGCGGGTCACATATGTACTGGCACACTGGAGGCACCTGGTAAACAGTCCCCATGTGATTCATCCTTACACCGTGTGTGAGAGGAGCCATGGGGATGGCAGGTCTGTAACAACCATGGCCATAAACAGCAAGCTGAGCGCTATGTTGGCGGTGGACTCTGGCCAAAGGGACACGGTCATAGCTTCAACGAAGGTGGGGCTTCTTCTAAGGCCACAGTCCTTCCTGGGGCTGCTCAGCCCAGTCAGCAGACCTGGCCATGGACTTCCAGGACACCCCACTGTCTACACAGGTCCCTCTCTGCTGTGTGCAGAGTAAAGATCCAAATGGCCCCTCTGCTATTCTCTGGGCCCAGGCTCCCCAAGGGCTCCTGGGGCAGGAACAGAGGAGGGGGAAGAGGGAGTACAGAAGGGTCAAAGAAGGAAACAAATAGAGGACAGGTGCCAGCGTACAGGCTTGGAGACTTTACTGTCCCTCTGGTGGCAGTGGTCTGCGACAGACACTGGCACTGACCAGGGCTTTCTGAATGACACAGAAGCTCCATTCAGTCATGCTTCTTGCTGGGGGAGGGGCCGTCCTGCCCACCCACTTCCTCCTGACTTTTTGAGGTGGTTCCGGACCACCCCTTGGCAGCTCACGCACCCATGCACCTGACAGCGGCAGTGCTGAGCTGACCCCTGGGTCAGGCCAGCTCCGAGCCAGGCTGACTCTGTACAGCTTTCATGGCTTGGGAGGAATGAGCGTCTCCTGGGAGCTCTGACGTTGGTCAAGGCTGTCCAGCGAGGACCTGAGGCTCAGGGTACTAGCCATGCCCTCCGGGAACTCTCGTTCTCTCAGTAGCTCTGTAGCTGCCACCTCCACTTCCTCTGGTTCCATCTGGCAGGCATCTGCCAGGGCCTGGCCTGTTGCCATGACGAAGTTAGCATCAGCTGCCAAGGAGCTCAGACCCCCTCGAACCAGAGCCTGCAGGAAGGACAGGGGACTGGGTGGGGTCTTTTGGAGGAACCACCTTCAGGGGCCTGCCTCCGTTGGCCCCACCTGCTCTGTGTGCCAGGCTGTCTCGCCTGCCTCTCAACGCAGCCTGCTGCTCTGTCCTAGCCTTGCCTCACCTCCTGGATCAGCAGGGTGGTAGCTGGAGCCTGGCACCTGGCAGCGCCTTCCTGGGAGTGCCTGCTATGATGTGTTTCCTCCTGCAGAGACCCTGGCATGGGGCTCTTCTTCTCCTCACCCGTAGATGGCTCCACCCTGGGCTGCTGTTCCAAACGCATAAAAGCAAAGGCCCCAGCAGGGATGCTGAATCCGCAATCCAGTGAAATCCCAGCTCATGCAAGGGAGGCTCATCCAAGACCCAGAGAAAGGGGAGGACCCAGGAACCCGGAGTTTTCTGTTATGGGTGGGAAAACTGCTACCAGGCCCTTCCCTTGCCCAAACCCAGGTGGGGTCTCTGTATGAATTTCTCTCCAGGCCTCTGTGCTGTTACCTGGCAGGGGGCAGGCGGCGCCTGGCCTCCAGGCATTGGCCGGTGGGTCAGCTGTCCTCTCAATTCTTCCACGAGAGGTGTGCTGTGGGCCCCTGTGGACAAGGGGGTGTAAGGACAAGAGGGACTGCTGGGACCCCATGGCAATGCAGTCTTGCTTGGCCAGCTGCAGAAGGTGGCTGAGAAAGCGGACACACGTTGGGCCCCAGCCGGCTCCAGAGCAGGCAGAACTGTGCCGACTCTCCCTGTCCTGCTCTCTGTCCTCGCGGGCTTGGAGAGGGGCTCAGGGCCAGTCTCCGGCCAAGCTGTCCTTCAGCGTGTCGGTGTGTGTGTGCACATGAAACTGTGTGTTAGAGGGCAGAGGAAGTGCCCTTATCGTCACTGAATCCCAGAATCCTTGGGGCTCCTACTGGCACACAGTCATCGAGGACCCACTGGAAGACTGAAAGATCACCTGCTGGAGGTACCAGAGCCAGGCACCAAGGTGTCCAGGGTACTGGGGGAAGGGGAGACTCCACGCTGGGGCGGCATGTGGGGACCGGTGAATTTCCTGGCAGGCTCGTGCAAGGCCTATCAGAGTGCACCCACTTTCCCCCTCCCACGTCACTCAGGCTGGGCCCACTTCAATGCCTGGATGAGGAGGGGGCCCTCGGGGGGCCCCTCTGGAGTCCACCGGTTCCCTCTGTTACAGGCTCCCAAGCCAGGCCTCCCAGCTGGGAGAGAGGGAGGCACTATAGGCTTCCTTAGGAGAAGGCTCAGCTTCTCAGGGGCACAGAAGGGACTGACCCAGGGCCCTGCAGGCTTGGCCGAAGGCTCCTCCTCTGGCTGCAGGTGTCTCTGTCTCTTCTGGAAACTCCCTTTCATAGTGGACACTGAAATGGAAGGAGACAAGACTGGGTGAGGCAGAGCAGGCTGCTGGCTCTTCCACCATCGGTGACCCAAGCCTCCATCATTGTGCAGTGGCCTTCACCCCAGGGCAATGTTCCCAGCCAGCTCTGACTCTAGGGGCCCGAGCCCAGTGCATCCCTGCCTCCACTCCCGCTGTGTTTCCCTCCACCCTCTGTACTTCTGTGCAGCCTCACAACCTTAGCTCGGCGCTGCTCAACCTTGGCTGCACATTGGCTCACCTGGGAGCACAGGGAGTTTTCAAAGCTTCCTAGATGTTTCTAAAATAGAGCTGAAGGTAAGAACTGGTCTAGACCTTTCCGGCCCTTGGTGATCAATACTCCCTTTGTACTCTCGAAACACCTAATCTCTGCATTTATTCAGTCACAGTTGTATCATATGACACGTCTCCCAGCAGTAGGTCCCAGGTCTGATGCTTCTGAATTTTCACACCACCTTGCACCATGGTGACTCAAAAGCATGTGCACCGTTCAAGGGTTATGGACTGAAATTGAGAAGCCTCTCTGGCTGCAAGGGGGTGCAGGCAGCCCTGGCCAAGGGAAGTATCCATTTAGCTGACTTCTGCCCTGCCAGAGCACTCTACTCTGCTGGCCTCTTGTCTAGAACAGAAGCTCTGCTTAGAGCCCAGCCTCTGAGTTGCAATGGCTGAGCTGCTCCCCTCCCCCTATCCTGTTGTTTTTAAAGCAGTCAGGCAATCAGAGATTATATTTAGTCTACAGCCTGGGGTTGGCAAGATGGGAGCTACTCAGGGCAGTGAGATCTCCTTGGGACCCAAATCCAACAACTGAACCTTATCATCTAGTTTTATGTAGTATGTGCTCCTCCTCCCTAGAGGATCTATAAATGGCTAAGGCGTCTCAGCTCCTAGACCAGCTGTAGACTATAGAGACTCACTCAGCATCTGGCCAAAGTTGACGTGACCCTGCCCCCTAGTGGCCAGAGGGGTCTCTTCAGTACAGACCTGTCTCTTGCATTAAGATGCAGGATGATCCCCAAGAGCACAAAGGTCTCAGTCTGATCCCAGAACTCATACACCCAGAGCTAGCAGTTGCTGCCATTACCTGGAAAATGCCTGGCTGTTGCTATGGTTGATGTTGCCATAGGCAACATTGGCATTGGCATTGTTGACGTTGGCACGAGCAAGAGGGTTGGTTCTTGGATCATGAGGGAAGTCTTCTAAGAAGACGGGTGACTCCAGCTCCTCCATCTCTATTTCAGTAAACTGGAGGGGTCTCTGGTTGGCCATGGCGGGGGGCAGGGAGTTGGTCCTTTCCAGGAAGTTGTCCACTTGGCCAAACAGGCCTCCGGTCCTCTAGAGGCAAGGAGGAAAGTGGGAGGACTGAGGGTTGTGGCTGGGGGATTAGGGAAGGCAGCGCACTGTCATCCTGGGATGAGGTGCTGGGAACAAGTGAGAGGGCTGGGAGGTGAATCTTAAGGCCAGAGGAGAATGGACCAAGTGCTAAGAGTAGAAGGAAAGAGGACCCCCACCTTCAGAAAGGTCTCAGTTTGGTGGTGTAGACAGGACACACCTGAGGAACTGGATAGGAGACGTGAATGTACGGGGGAAACTGGGTAGTGGAGGGAACACTGAATTGGGAGTCTACAGAGTTGGGTTCTAGGTTCCCTCTGAAGCTAAGTGATGCTGAACATCTCACATCGTGTTTCTGGGTCCCCATTTTCTCATGAGTAACCAAAAACACTTCAAAAGGGTGACTAGGAGGATCTCCCACGTCTCCAGTGTTACAAATCAGTCGACAAAGCTAAGGATGGATGGGTGGCAGGTTTCCAACAAGGGTTTGTGGGAAGGTGGAGGAGGGGTGTTATGTTGGCACCTTGGGTAGGACAGGGGTGGAGGAGGGTGTCTTCAACGCCCATGTCCCTTCTCTCTGTTGCTATTCAGTGTCTAGGCCACTAGGAGTGCTCGTGGCCCTCACTCACCCGGAATATTCCCTCCTCCATCGCAGCCTCTACCATGGCTCTCTCCAGCTCCTCCTCAGCAGTCAGGTCTCCTGAGATGGTGCGGTGGATCTCAGGGGCTGCCTCTTCCTCTATGGTCCGCAGTCCAGCCTGGGCAGGGTGAAGTGACCTGGTGATCCCTCCAGTCTGGGAGTGGAGACCAGAACTGCTTCTCTAGCCCTGCTCTTTTAAAAAAGTGGTACTGGGGGATTGAACCCAGAACCCTTAGCACTGAGCTACATCCCCAGCCCTTTTAAAATTTTTATTTTATATTTTAAAATTTTTGAGATGGGTGTCACTAAGTTGCTGAGGTGCCCAGGTTGAGGGCAAACTGGCAATTTTCTTGCCTCAGTCTCCTATAGTGCTGAGAGTACAGGTGTGCACCACCGTGCCTGGCTTCTGCTCATTTCTAGTCCTTGCCTCTGGGGCTCTCCAAAGACTGCTCTCCTTCCGGGCTCACACAATGTCACATGGCTCTGTGAGGCCCCCAGGTCCTGCCCTGGCCCCTTTGAGAGTCTACACCCGAATTGTTCCCAGAGTCTTTTCTCAGCCCTATGGGTAGAGATTTTGTACCCTCCCCAGGGCTCCAAGCTGAGAAATCTCTTTACTCACTGTAATTTTTTTTTTTAGCTGACTAAAGTTTGTATCACCAGCAGTAGGACAAATCAAAATTGGTATCATCGGATAGTTTTCAAGGAGGACACAGCACCACTTCTGTGGCATTCTTATCCAAGATGTGTATTTTATGTCTAGCACAAGGAAACATCAGACAAATCCAACCTCAGGGCATCCTGTCCTGTAATCTTCAAAAGTGTCAAGGACATGTTAAAGGAAGGCTGAAGAGCTGTTCCATATGGAAGAGACTAAGAAGACACCACAACTAAATGCAATGTGTGAGATTCTAGATTGGAACCTTTTGACATAAAGGACATTTTGGGAACTAGGGAAACTTGAATGAGCTCTGAGGATTCGATGGTAACATGTCAAAGTTAATTTCCTGATCTCGATGGTTATGTAGGAGAATTATGCAGGAGAATATCCTTGTTTGAAGGAAATACACATTAAAGTGTTCTGGGTTGATGGAACATCTCTCAAACAGTTCAGAAAAAAAGGTTTTTGTATCATACTTGAAATTTTCAAAGTATGAAAGTATTTCAAAATAAAAATGGCAATTGAAATAAATTGTTGAGCACACTTCTCAAGCACATGTGTATTTTTAAATTATGTGCATTACAATGAACATGAAAAGTAGGAATAAAAACCACATGTGATAAAACACAAAGATTTTTCTTCACACCCAAGTGAGCATTTTAAGCGCCCCTGGAGGATCTGCGCTCTTTGGAGCCCACTGCTGTTCTCTAACTTGTCTCCACCTCCAACGAGTGCTATCTTTGCTGGTCTCACCTCCCGGAGATCTTCTCATGCAGGTGAAATGTCTTCCATCACGGATCATCCGGAATTATTGCCTCCTTTCCTCACTCCTCAGAGCTCCCTTTTGTCCTCTCTGTCTCCATCCCCGGCCCAAGCACACAGAGGGACCTGGAGCCTGGACTCACCTGGAACTTGCCTGGGTTGGGCTTACCTGGATCTGTACAGTGTCCTTCTTGGGACGATACCCATAATATTCCTCCTGGCGCTTCATGAACTTCCTGAAGTGCTCCTGGATGAGGAATGTGGCATAGAACTTCCCCACTGTCACCTCGTCATCTGCAGAGGAGCCAACAAAGGAGGTCCTGGAAATCTGAAACTGGGTTCAGAGTGAGATTCAGGGCTGGGCACCCTGGCCCTGCCGTCTCGTTGAGTTGGTCAGTGGGCACTTTCCACCCTGAGGCTGGTGGCTGCCTTGCTGGGTGGCTATGGGTTCATTTACAGTATTTACAGGTTCTCATGGGACTTCTTGGAAAGGCCCCTTGCCCCTTTCCCATCTGCTCTGTGGTCTCCCAGGGCAGCACCCACCTCCTATTGGAGGGATGACCTGGTCCAGGAGCTTCATGCTGGTTCTCTTCCATATCTTCTTGATGATGGCCCGCAGTTCCTCATTGGCCTGCTCAAAGTTACCTGGGCAAGGGGAAGGGCAGGAATGGCCCCGAATCTGTCCAGGCCAAGCCACTTGGTAAGGCTACCTACTACCCACTGAGCCTCTCTCAGAACCATTCACTGAGTAAACATTGGCTTGGTATTCCTTTTCTAAAATTCTCTTTATTTTATTTGCTTTTTTGAGATAGGGTCTCACTTTGTAGTTCAGGCTGGCCTTGAACTCTTGGTGATCCTTCTGTCTCAGCCTCTCTGGGATTACAGGCTTGCACCACCACACCTGGCTCTTGGTATACTTTATGGCAGTTATGGTTCTGGGTAGGGATGAGGACAGCACTGTCCCCGAGGCACCCAGCACTGGAGTCATGTACACATCCCCCACAGCCTTGACCCATCATCTCCTGCCCTAACTTGCTTCTCTCCTCTTCTTGCCCTCATGAGGAACCTGCCCATGGGTGCTGGCTGTGGCCCGTGTCCTGCTGTAGGATGACCCTGATGTAGCTGGAGTCCTCAGCGAGGGGCCCAGGGACAACAGCACACCCTACCGACTTCTCTAACCTTCTCCCATGTCTGTCTTGCGAGTAGGTGAGGACCTCCAGGCTTAGTGGTGTTAAGGCAGACTCCCATCAGCCTGGCCAGTACTACCTTGGTCCCTCCTCTGCCCCTACCTGGAGCCCACCTCAGGGCACCCATGCCCTGTGCCGGCACTGGCACTTCTCTGGCCCATAGACACAGCTGAGGAGTGTGGGGACACATCCTTAGTGACCCTGTCCTGCAGAGATTCCTGGGCTCCCTCTGAGCCCTGAGGGGCAAGAGGGCTCCGTGGCTATGGGCTGGGCTCCCTCTGCTTCTTCCATGGCTCTTGATTCCAATCTTTACTCTGAGAAGCTGGCAGAACCTGTGCCAGAAAGCATGGTCCCTGGGAAGGAAGGAGCTGCCTGCTGGAAGCCTCACCTTCTGTCTTGATCTTGAGGGCCGTGCGCACCAGGGCAAAGAGCGTGGCGTTGAAGGTGACCGTGCCGTCACTGTTCAGGGGCATGTTCATGCCCACCAGTCGCTGTGTAGGGAGAGGCAGGGAATTGATGCAGAGCTGGGACCAAGCCCAGCCTGGCAGGTCATCCTCACCCAGGCTGTGGGCCAGGAGGGGATAGGACATGAGGGCTGGGGTGCGGGCTGACCAGGATGCCCTCCACAGGAGGATGGACTGATGACTGAGGGCCACTGCCAAGGCTTTAGGTCATAGGGAGGGACTTGAGGACCTCTATAATTTTGTTCTTGAAGAGGTTCATGGGTAAAGGCCTGGTCCCCAGGAGGCACTATTGGGAAGTGATGGAAACTTTAAGGATGGGGATCAGTGGGAGGTTTTAGGTCACTTAAGGTGTGCACTCAAAGGAGACTGTGGGACCCCAGTCTGTTCCTCTTCCAGTGAGATGGATAGTTCTGCTCCATCACTCACTCCCACCATGAGGCACTGACTCCCAGCCCCACCAGAGACCTAATAGCAATGGATCTGTCTGGCCTCGGATAGAACCCCCTGAAACTGTGAGCCAAAATGACCCTTTTCTCTTTATAATTTGATTATCTCCAGTATTAGTTACTGACCGACACAGTGCTCTAAAGTGAATTTGGGCCCTTGCCAGCTTCCCCGCCTCCTGGTACCTGGACTTCTTCCTCCCGGGCAATGCTGGTTACCTTACACGCTACCCTGTGTGGGCAGAACTTTCCAAAGCCCAGAGGGGGCTGGATCCTTCTCAGCAGGGTCACCACATCCAAGTGCTTGATTCTCCCCCTGCAGGATGACACAGATCTGTACACCTGGCAGCCACCAGAAGCTCCCGCTGCCCAGAGTGGGCAAAGGGGAGGGAAGCAGGAGATGGGAGACATGCTGAGGAAGGGGCAGCCCGGTTCCCTTTTAACAGACGAGACAATGTGAATATATAGCTGCCCACTACCGGGAAGAGACTCCTTTTTAGGGGATTAGAGAGAGGCTGACTTTTGGGGGGCAGTCTCTCAGATAGGGGATCTCCAGCCCTGGAATCTGGATCTCATTTTCCCCATGCCAAGACCTTCCTGAGGTTTTGGTCAAGCTGATGGCGGGGGGGGGGGGGGGGGGTCTTGGGCTATATGAATAGAAATGCAAGGATCAAGAGAGACGAAAGTCCATTTCTATAGACTGGTCCAAAGCCAGAACCCACATTTTTGTTGTGACCATGACCCTCGAGAATAGGCACAAAGGAGAGCAACCAGGAAGGTCAGATAAAGAAATGACCAAGGTAAAGGGCAGAAGGCGTGTGCTGTTTTGAGAAAAATCATTTTGGAAGGTCCTGCTGGCTTTCTCTTCCCCTGAGCTGGCTGTGACAGAGATTGGGCATTTTCTCCTTGGTTTCAGAGGGTTGAGAGAGAACCTGTGGGTGGTTGGGGGAGGCAGGTAGGTTTTTATCCCCCAGGTGTAAGCACTTTAATAGCACAGCTGCCAAGGACGCCAGACAGACCTGCATTGAATCTTGGTACCATCTCCTACTAACCCAGGGCAACTTAATCCCTCTGAACTTCAGTTCCACCTTTGTGAGACTAAGCTGGTCAGGAGACCTGTGTCATAGCTTGCTGCAAGAATTAAACGAGATAACACACAGTGTTTAGCACAGTGCCTGACACCTGGGGAGCATTCGGTAAATGTGAGCTTGTTATCTTTGTTTTTTTTAGGCAGAGTGTAAGAGAATGGTGGTTCCCAAACTTTAACGTGCATGCGGATGCCCTGAGGATCAGGTCAAGAGCATGAGGATTCTGGCTCAGCCCATCTAGATGGGCCTGGACTCTGCCTTTCAGTCAAGCTTGGATGCAGCTGGTCAGTGGGGCTCTCTGGGTGGCCAGGCTTACAGTTCCTGGTGAGGTACTGAGCTCCCCACTCCTAGAAGTATCCAAGCAGAAGTCAGATGACAGTTTCCCAAGAAAGTCAATGGTCTTTCCCTCCTGGGAGGCTGTGGCATCCCTTCCAACCCTGAGACACTAATTTTCTTGGCTGGACCCTTAAATAGACAGAGAGATAGATGACTCCCTAAGGACGCCAGGACTGGGACCAGAATGGAGGGGTGCACCACTCGGGGAGTGCCCAGCACAGAGCCTACGGACGGTACTCACTTGGCCTCTGGGTCATACTCAGCCCAGATGGCCTTGAACTCATCCAGGTGGTGAGGGCCCAGGATGGACCAGTCCCGTGTGAGGTAGTCAAAGTTGTCCATGATGACAGCCACAAAGAGGTTGATGATCTACAAGAGAAGGACCAAGGGGTCCCAGGGGAAGGGCAGGTGATGCAGGGGCAACAGGGGAGCTGGGAGGTGTCTGCCAGGCGTGAGGGTACAGCTGCTTCCCCCCTGCACCTTCATTCCAGCCCTTCTACACAACCCACGCTCCACACACCAGCGAGACTGCCCGCCTCTGTGTTCTTGCACAGGCAGGCCCGGCCAGGGTGCTGTGCCCATTCCTTGGAACCCACCTGAGTGTCTCCTTGGGATCTGCTCCAACCTCAGCCCCACTCAGAGAGCCTCTGTTCCCGCCTCTGTGCCCTGGCCCATGTCCCTCTCACTGCTCCTGCCTTTTCTGTCCAGATGGGGAATTGAGTTGCAGATCTAAACTGTTCAAGCTTAGACCTAAAAAGTCCTCAAAATGCTTATATATGTGGAAGGTCACTGGCTTGTGGGGTGCTAAATCCTCAGCGGACTTGTCACTGATGAGCTCAGAGCTGCTGGGAGGTGGAGCCTGGTGGAAGTGGTCACTGAGGGCCGGACTGGGAGGGCTGTGTTCTTGTCCCTGTCTCCTCCCTACATGCTCTGCTTCCTGCAGAGAAATGGCCCCTTGGCATGGGTTGAGCACCTTTTTCTCCACCATGACCCCTCTGTCATCCTATTTCTGCCCTAGAGTCAGCTGACCAGGGACTGAAACTGTGAGCAGAAATAAACCTCTCCTCCTTTAAGTGGTGGGTGTCCAACATCGTGTCCAGTGACAGCAAAGCAAAGCGAGTGAGACAACTCCCTTGTCCCTGTGAGCTCCAACAGGGCTGGGACTGGTCTTAGTCATGTTTCCATTCCCGAGCTTGCCACACATCAGATACTCAAACAACAGTTTTGAACACATGTAGGAAAGGAGAAGTGCAGGAACAAGGGCCCATGGTGCCTTCTACATGGACAGACTGCACTCCTGCAGTCTCAATGTGGCCCAGGGCTCTCCTTATAACCCCACTGGGACCTGTTTCCAGACACTCAGCCTCCTCACTATGGGGCAAGCTTCTCTTCAGAGGAACAGTCTAGTTGGGAAACAGGGGTCCATGTCTTGCTAGGAAGCCCCTACCTATTTAGGACATGGGCCCATTAAAATCCTTTCCATTATCAGTTGCTAGTGAATATCCACATAAGAGGTACACACTACGAATACAGTGAAAACATTTTGCTATTCCTCCGGAGCATGAAAAAGTGCTCACAAAAGAAGGCCAAGATGACCAGAACTGGGGAGATCTAACCAGCTCTTCCTATGTCCCTGAGACCCAGGCCTGGGAGACAGAGCCAGTCAGGAAGGAGAAGGCAGCCCCTGCCTCCCTGGGCTCAAGCCCCCTCCCGGGTTCCTCACTCAGGCATCTCACCAGGAAGGCACAGAGCATGTAGAAGCTGATGAAGTAGTAGTAGGCAAAGCTGGTGCCACACGTGTACTCCTCCCCTGGGACATAGTCTGACTCTGGGTCACATAGCTTCCCATAGCTGCAGGCCAGCAAGATCTCCTGCCAGGCCTCGCCTGTCGCACACCTGGAAGACAGAGGTCCTGTCGGCCTGTGCATCCCTAGAGGTGGCAGACAGGGGCTGCCCGCCACGCAGCGGAGGGGCTCAGTGCACAATGAGTGTTGGGCCACTTGCTCACAGATGATCAAAATCATCACGATGATGAGAGGAGAGCAGAAAGCCAGGAGCCGAAAGCCCTGCTGTGGATCTGGCGCTGCCAGTGCAGACCAGGACAGACAAGCAAAGCAGGGACTGTCAGGGGCGGGGCTGCAGGGATTCCTGCCTGAAGAGCAGCAGCACAGCCTGGGGGAAGGTCTGGAAGTTGTTGTTCCGGTTTATCTGGGTCCCATCCACCATGGCGATCTTTCCAAACATCTGCAAATGACAAAGGGCTCTGGCTGCAGAACCTGGACGCCACTGTCCCCTCAGCACGGTGCCCCCTCCAGTGTGCCCTGGCTCTTCCTGAGGCCTGGGCTCAGCAGCTCTCACCTGCATGCCGATGACAGCGTAGATGAAGAAGAGCATGACGATGAGCAGAGCCACATACGGCAGGGCCTGCGGGGCCGGGAGGGGGCGTCAGTCAAGGCTCCACCACCTGCCTGCAGCCCCCCTCCTTCAGCTCAGGCCCACTGGGCCCAGGACCCCCAGGGTCACGTGGTGGGCTCAGCTCCATGTCCTTAGTGGCCTCCCCAAGTGAATGTAGTTGCCAGGATCCTGGTCCTCGGGGTGGGGCACCCACCTGGAAGGACTTGATGAACGTCCACAGCAGGGTGCGCACTCCCTCTGCCCGGCTCAGCAGCTTGATCAGCCTCATGACCCGGAACAGGCGGAAGAAGGCGCTGGAGATGCGGGCACTCTCGTCTGGGTCCTGCGGGGCAGCAGCCCCAGAGGTCAGTGGGTGTGCCGGGGTGATGTCCGTGGCGGAAAGGGCTCCACCCCATCTCACGGCCCCTGCTGTCGGCCAGCTCTGGACCAGCCCGGGGCCCAGGGCTGGGGGGCTGTTTGGCCGGGAGAAGGGGTGGACATGGGGCGCCAAGCTGTGCAGTGAGCCCAAGGCGGCAGCCAGGCCTCCTGCTGGCCCTCGGGGGCCTCCTGCTCATCCCCCTTTCTCCGTAAGCTGCCACTGAGCTGAGGACCCTGGTGGCCCCCGGGCCTCTGACCCTAGCGTCCTCCGTGCTAAGTTCCCCAAAGCTTGGCGACCTGTCATCATAAATTCAACCCGTTCGTTCTCCTCTGTCCCCACCATACTCGTGGCTATTTTAAACTGGGCAAGCGATGGGTCGGGGATTTAGCTCAGTGGTTTCGCTGCCTGCTGCGCAAGCGCAAGGACCCAAGTTCGATCCCCGTACCAAATAAATAAACAAACAAACAAACTGGGCAAGCTCCTGCCCTTGTGCCAGCCTTAGACACAAGGGTAACTTGAAGAGAGAGCCTTCCCTGCCCCGCTTCCTGTTCCCTCAAAGGCCTTGGCCCTGATAAACTGACTGCAGTGCCATGCCAGTGCAGTCCTCCGGACTGTGACCCCATCTGTGTAGAGGGTGTGGAGACAAGCCTCACTCTGCGGTTTCCCAGGCTCTCAGGAAGCCACCACATCCATGCATGTTCTACCGTGGAACCCCTGCATCCACCCAGTCCCAACCCTCGCCGGGCCTGCTCTGGGGAGGGAGCCCTGAGCGCTGGCTGGGTGCACCCCATGCGATGCATGCAGCCAGCCTGGCATGCAAGCTGCAGGCAGAGCCGCAGCGTGCAGGGCAGATTCATGCAGCCAGGAATTACAACGTTCCCGCAGCCTCCACCCAGGCAATACAGTCCCCCGCTGGAGGCCAGGAAAGTCTGTGGAGAAAAGAGATGAGGAGAGGGGAGGAGAGGAGAGAGAGGAGGAGGGACACATGGGAGAGAGGTGAAGAGAGGTGTCAGAAAGGACAGACGCACAGGACAGTTAAAGAGAGAAAAAGACAGAGAGGCAGGAGATGAAGGCCCCAAGTGGTTGCAGTCAGGGACAGGGTGTGAAGAGGGAGGACGAAGCTCTGAGGGAAACGTGAGGCAAGGGGCCAGGGCAAGGGAGCGAGAAGGGAGGGAGACGGACCCAGACCCGTCCCTTCTCGTCTCTGAGGGGCTTGGGTTCTTCCTGTGTCTGGATGCTGGGGACCTCCTACCAAGGGCGCCTGGGGAAATATCTGTTCGCCATCCTGTTGCCCTGAGACCTAAGGAAAGCCCTGGCTGCTAAGGCAAAGCTCTTTTGGGGGGCCCGAGAGCCCCCAGCAGGTGCTCCTCTGCCTGGCACAAGGACCAGGACGGAGGTTCACATCTCAGTGGCCAGGCTCTTAAAGAGCAGGCACTTGGGGAGTGTGGGAGCAACACTTCCTCCTGATGACTCCAAGCTTCTCCCTTTCGGCCACATTTCCGGAGACTCCCTGTTCTGCCAAAAGAAGCCATTCATGTTCAACTTCTGTGTCGCTGCAGGTAGAATGAACCTCAGCTTCCTAGCTTCCCCCATCAAGCATGCTGTCTGGGGCAGCTTTGCCCTTGACTGCCAGCTCTCAGTCCTGGCTGCAATTCAGAATCACCCAGAGAAAAACCAAAGAGAACACTTGTCTTTGCTGGCTCTCCACCTAGACCAACGAAGCCAGCTTCCATAGGCTGGGGCTGGGCTGCAGAGGCCCCGAATGCACCTGTACCGTAGGTGATGCTAATGTGCAGCCAGGGATGACGACCGGTGGTGCAGACCTGTGTTGTCCATGTGGCAGGCTAGCCTCGCGACCGGAAGGCTCATGTGGCCAGTGGCTGCTCTACTGAATAGGTGGACTATGTCTGCCTCTGTGCAAGTGCAACACACATGGTGCCAGACCTTTCCCTGGTTTGTGTGCCAGAAATGTAAGCCACTTGTTTGTTGCTGTTGCTGTAGTAGTGGAGACTGAACCCAGGGCCTTTGCACGGAGTTACATCCCAGCCCTTTTCATTTTTAAATTTTGAGATAGGGTCTTGCTAAGTTGCCTGGGATGGGCTTGAGCTTTTTATCCTCCTGCCTCAGCCTTCCAGAATGCTAGTATTACGGGCCTGTGGCACTGTGCCTGGCTGTAAATCGATCTTCACATGACTTAAAGCATACATTACTGGTAAGGGACACCTGAGCTCCTAAAAATCAAATAGTGCCCAGCAACATCCCCCATAACCAAGGAATAATACCCTCTATAACCCTTCCCCCAGTGCCAAGGAAACTGTTCTGATTTACCCAGGCATCCTATACAGGCCTCAGACTTCTGGAAGGACCTATTTTTAACGTGGGCTATTTATCTTGGCTGTTGGGAGTTCCCTCGTCTGACTGCACTTGTGAGGGGTGCTGCTCTCAAACTGTGGGACCCTTTAGGATGCTATTTTCCCAGCAAACATGGAGAGAGGATGGGGATGCACCACACACACGCACACGCACACGCACACACACTAGCACACACCCTCACACTCCCAGAGCCCACCCCACCCCTCGCCAGCTCTGCCCAGAGGGAGTTCTGTCTGTCACTGTCCTGTGCATGGGGGGTGACGAGGGTTCCCAGGGCCCTCCCCCAACATCCCAGACACCCACTGTGGCAGCCAAGGGCCCAGAAGCTACTGCTTCCTGCCAGGGCTCAGCGTCTGGAGCCTCAGACTTCATCTCACTGCCCGGTATCTGCAGGGCTGGTCTCCCCACCCCACTCAGCACCAGGCTCAGCCCACAGGCTGGCACGGCCCAAGAGCTTTGCACTGTGCAGTGTGGGGTTGGGAAGGAAACCCTACACGTGGATGGGCCCCTGGCTTTGGGGTTCGTCTCTCACTGGGGACCCTGATGCCAAAGCAGCCACCTCCTTGGTGGAATCCCAGCAGGGCCCTGGCTGGGGTGGCACGAAAGATGGAAGCCCTTGTCCCCCTGCCCCTCCTGTTCCCATGCTGTCCCCCCTCCTGCCTCTGATGCTGCTTGGCTGTTCCCAGAGGGAAGCTGTCTTTGGAGTTTAGCCTCTGCCTCCTGCTGCCCCCACTTGTCTCCTGTGCCCTCCTTCACTCTGCAGCCACCCCAGCTTCAGGTTGGCAGCAAGGCCACACTCCCTGGAGGCTCTGCTTGTAAGGCCTGGTGGGTGGACATCTCTGCTGAAACCTCCTTCTCAGCCTTCTGCCCTTGAAATACAGATGCTGCTGCTGGTTCTCATCCAGCCTCCAGGGCCACATCCCTCCCCGGAATCTTTTGGCCCAACTGCTATGGCCATTTACCTTCTTGCTAGCTCAGCCTTCCAAACAGACGGAGGATCTGCTCTCCTCACTGCCTCCACGGCCAGCAGCCACCAGTGTCCCTGCTCATCTGGGCCACTGCAGTGGCCTCCTGCCTGCTCTCCCTGGGTCAGCCCTGCTGTGCCCTACAGTGTGGGCTCCGCTCAGCAGCCAGAGCGATCTTTTTGGAACTAAAGTCTGACCGTGCTTAAAGCCTCCAAAGGGCTCTCATCTCTCTCAGAATAAACCCCAGGTCCATAGCCTTGGCCTCCAGGGACCTAGATGATCTGACCCTGTCTCTCCTCCTTGCCTCTGTATCTCTCCACTCCAGCTCTATAGCTTCTTGCTATTCCTCAAACTCAGCAAACATGCTTCCACCCCAGGGCCTTTGCATATGCACTTCTCTCTCTCTCCCCTCAACACTCTGTCTCCCAACCTGGTATGGTTTATTCCCTTGCTTTATTGAGATCTCAGCTCCAGTGTCTTCTTGACATCCCCCTCCCATTCCCTTCCACTCCACATCCTTAGCTTCATTTATTTTTCTTCAGATAACCTATTATGTGCTAGATTTATTTATTATTGGTGCCTCCACAATTTTGTCTTCTGCTGTTTCTTTAGCACCAAGAACCACACCTGACACCGGAGAGATACTCAATAAATATTTCTGGCATAAATGAGTGCCTGAATCCCTAGCGAAAGGCCCCCTAATTTAGTCATTTGCACCTCCTGCCCCTCAGATGAACATTTTAAAAGTGGAACACTAATCTGCTGCTCTGCTCCAAGCCTTCAGTGACTGCCCACTGCCTGCTATATAACGTCCAACCCCAAGCCGCACCCCCAGGCTTTCCCGGCCCTTCTGTGTCCTGCACATTCAGCCATGGAATGACCACTCCACACACCTGATGCTTCTCTGCAGGGCCTGCACCGTGCCTCTCCTACAGGGCCCTGCTGCTCCCCTTGCTACCTCCGGAAGCCGTCCCTGCCCACCTGGCCTTGTAGTTTGGTACACTCACTGCCTGCGCCTGGCAGCTCAGTTATCTCTGCCCTATAGGCATGTACATAGCTCCTTGGGGACAGAAGCCATGACTTGTCATCTCCATCTCTGTAGAATCCAGGGTGCCATGTTGCCCATGCAGTGGGTGCCCCACGAATGTCTGGGGGCTGCACAGGTGCTTTCTGCCCCACCCTAGCAATGGCTCTGCTTGCCTGATACTCACATCGATCTCGCTGAGGATGACATCGATGATGCTGCCGATGACAATCAGGAAGTCAAACACATTCCATGGGTCTCCAAAGTAGCCCTGGTAGGGAAAGAGATGAGAGATAAGCTTTGGGACGAGGGAGCTCCAGGGGTCAGCAGAAGGCAGTGTCCTTGCCCACGATAGTGCAGCTCTGCATGGGGCAGGCTGATGTGGGGTTCTGGGCCCCCACTTCCCACTGCAGCTCTCACCCCGCTCCTCTCTCCGCTCGGCCCCTTAATTCTCTCCCTCTGGAGTGCACAGTGGTGGGAGGGCTGTTGGGAAGTAAGGACTCGGGGCCTTTGTCCTCATGGGGAGTGCTTTCATCCCAGAGCCCCCACTTAAAGTCCAGACTGGACGAAGCAGAACTGGGGTGGGTGGGAGCTGAGACATTGGGCTTAGGAACAAAAAATACAGGCCAAAGTTCTCCTGGCCAAGACCTACTCTTTGGAGATAAAAGGAATCAGAAGAGGGTAAGATCAGCTCAAAGAAAGGCAGAGGCAAGGTGTCCGGGGTCTGTTGGCATCAGCCAGTTCCGGCAGCCTAAAGTTTTGCTGCCCTGCACCTGGCCACCACTGGTAGAGATGGGCAAAAGAGTTGGCAGGTGGGAGAAGAATGCAGGACAAAAGGGCCTTTGGTAGGATGGGGGTGTGTGGCATGAGGCTCCACAGGACCCCCGCAGGCTGCAGCTGCTCTCTGGCCCTGCAGCCCCATGCTCACCCTAGCCTTGAATGCCATGAGCTTGAGGATCATCTCCAGGGTGAAGATGATGGTGAAGGCCACATTGAGGATGTCTGAGATGTGGTTCATCTGCTCTGACTGGTTGTAGTGCTGCAGAGGAGACACAGGAAAGGTGGGCTAGGGGTACCAGCCTATAGATTGTATTCCCAGAGCCCCACCTCTTCCTGGGGACCCCCACCTCCAAGCAGAGGGCCTTCTCCCCGCATTATTCTAGCTCAGAAAACTAGGAGCCTGCTTTAGAAATTCCCTGAATTCTACCAACTCAGAGATATCCCCTCAACCTGCATCACAAAGAGGCAATGAAAGTGGGGGGAAGGGAGGTTCTTCAAGTTCAAGTCCTGCTGAGTACGTCTCAGGGCTTCCAGGCCAGAGCTCATGGGATGAGAGCATGGGGGGTCCCCGAGGCAGGGCTCTGTGCCAGGTTTCATGTAGGCGTCTGGACACAGGAGTACCAGAGACGACTCCTGGGTCCCGTAGCTGGCATCACGACTGGGGCGAGGGAAGTGGAGCTCTGGAGGCTGAGTCTTCACGCTGCCCCCAGTGATGGCTGACATTTAAATCAGCAGCCTTGGCATCCTTGACCCATGGCCATGGCCTGCCTTAAATCCATGCCCTTATAAATCTCTTCCTCTTTTTTCAGAAAGTTGATTAGATCCCACCCCTTTCACAAAACCTTTCCCGATTGTTCAGAAGATCTGATGGCTGCCTCTGTCCAATTCTGCCTGATTCAGCCCCAGACACAAGCCACTACTCATGGTCCTCTCTGTGATCTGGGCCTGCTGGCTCAGTGCTTTTTTCCCCATATTCTCATGACTGGAAAGTAGCTGATCTTATCATCAAGTGTATCTTGGGCTCCTGGGGGCAGGGGGCCTAACTGCAACTCTATTTATATAGAGCTTAAATGATCACATCCTTAATTAAGCCTTGACAATGATACTGCCGATTACACTGTCTGCGAGGGGCGCTCAACTCCTAAGAGATACACCTGATCTGTGAGTACTCAGCCCCTTTCTCTTGGGACAGAGCCAAGATTTCAAGAACTCACCCTCCAGATTTGCAACAGCAGAAGAGAAACAGAGAAAATCCTTTCCACTTCCTTCACTTTCTCCTCTTTTTGCAGTCTCCTGTCTGCAGAATTACCACACTCCCTGTATGCTTGAATTTGCTCCTTAATAAACCAGAGGATGCGGTGACAAAGCCTAGAACCGATGTCCTGTGTCCTGCACAGCACTTCACCACGAAGTGCCTGGAGGTAGCAGGTGCTCTGGACATATCCATCTGGAGCAGCCGGGAAATTCTCCTGCTCACCCTGCTCTACTCAGGGCCCAGGGACGAGACAGTCTCATTTCCTGGGATCCACTTACCTGCATGCCCAGGCAGATGGTGTTGAGCATGATAAGGGCAAACATCAGGTATTCAAAGTAGGAGGAGGTGACGACGTACCACACCTGGTACTGGTATGGGTTTTTGGGGATGTAGCACCTCAGCGGGCGGGCCTTCAGGGCATACTGCACACACTGGCGCTAGGGCACAACACAGCAAGGATGTCAGCCCGAAGACTCCCCTCCCTCCCTCTCCTCACCTACGTCCCTGCACTTGAAGGAGCCCCACATTCTGTGCCAGGCAGGGGCAGCTGTGGCCAGGAGCTTGGAGCCAAGGGGCTCTACGGACTCTTTATAGGGAGAATTCCACTGGGTTCCCCTTGCGTTATCACAGCCCCTTCTGACCATAACTTCAGCACAGCTCAGGGCTCTAAGGGCTTCCTCTCTCTGAGCGTCAAGGGGGTTCCATGAGAAGACCCTCCCTTTTCACCAACTGGTATAGCATCAGGTTGGAGATACAGTGGGGTACATGGAAGTTGGGACTGGGCATCAGATGGAGGCTCTGGGGTTACCCCTAGGATTCTCCCTACAGCTAGAGCCTAGAGCTTGGGGTGTTGGGAGGCTGCGGGGACCCTGCCTCCATCCCCAGCAGGTGGTCCAGGCACCTGGTTTTTGTCCAGCTCACAATCCTTATACTCAGTCTCGCCCTGCTCCTGGAAGGTGACGATGACAAAGCCCACGAAGATGTTCATCATGAAGAAGGCAATGAGAATGATGTAAATGATGAAGAAGATGGCCATCTCCACTCGGTTGTTGTAGATGGGGCCCACATCCTCCGCATTGGCATCTATGGCCTTGTACAGTAGTCTTGGGGCAGATGGAGAGGACAGGATGAGCCAGACTGGGGCGGGTAGGTACTGTCCCACTGGCCATGGATAGGCAGGGGAGTCAGGGGAAAGAGGGAGGACTGGGCAGGGAAGACTGGAGCTGATCCTGGCTTTGCCTGAGGGCCCCTGTCTGTCCCTCATCTCTCAGTAGGGTTCCCTTGCGGGTAGAGAGGCAGACAACTATGGGGGAGGGGCATGTTTGGTTAGGGTTCCCGATCAGGGCCACTTTGGAGTGAGCGGTCAACACAGGAGCCCTGCAATCCAGCAGCACTGCCACAGAGCCAGCACAGTGTGTGGGGGGGGGGGGTGCGGGAGGGCCAGTGTGTTTCCTGGCCCTGCCTTAACCATGCCCCTGTGGGACGCATGCCCCGTCCTCACTCACTGAGGCCATCCCTCGAAGGTAGAGACCGTGAAGAGCGACATCATGGCTGAGAGCACGTTGTCGAAGTGGAAGTCGTTGTGTATCCACTGTCGGGGATGCAGCTCTATCTGTGTGGGGTCCCCATCCTTGTACACGTAGAAGGAACCCCTGATGTGAGGGGGCCCAGTCATGCCACTGAGCGTGGCTGGGCCACCTCTGCCTTGCTCACATGCTCATCCAGAGCGGACACTGCTGGGCACTCCCTCCTCATGGCTGCCCAAGGAAAAGGGCTTCCCTCCTGGGCTTACTGGCTCGGGTCCCCCAGTTCCTGGCCTGTCATATGAGGCACCTGCCCGGTGACGACCCCACCATGGCCCCAGCCAGTGGAGCAGCACGCACTTGCACTCCTCTTCTGTCATCTTGGATAAGTCATTGCAGCTGAAGAACTTCCCCTGCATCCAGAGAGAGAGGGAGGGAGGAGCATGTTGTCATGGAACCAGGACAGAAAAGTGAGCTGTGGAGGTGAATGGAATCCGGAGAAAGGAAGGCCGGCCAGCTGTCTGCAAGGAGGAGGCTCTTTCCTCCTCTTAGGAGTGGCCTCGCCTTGGGTCAGAGCCCCCGGCAGCCTTTCTCCTTCAGCATCATCCATCCCCACAGCTTCCCTACCCGGCCTAGAGAGGGCTGAGAAACCAGCACTTTCCATGAGCAGTTGCTGAGTGCCCCAGGCTGGGCCCCAAGAGGATGGAAATGTGAGCACAGCCTGTCTCCTGCTCTTTCCTCCAGGAGCTATGGTGACTGAAGCCCTCCACCTCCCTGGATGCTACAGGGAGCCCCTTCTTGGTCTTCCCATTACCCAGTAGGGACAGGGCTTGTCCCACCTCCCACCTTCTCTCTCTGCCATGGGGCAGCCCCCAGGGGCAGCTTTGGGAACAGGAGCCAGCAGAGGGACCCCAGCCAGGCTCTGAGGACTCAACCTATCCTTAGAGAGGAACTGGAGCCTCCGTGTGCCCCACCCCCATGTCCTGGGTACGTGGGCCCTCTTTGGCCCCTAACTGACTTCAGCAAGATACCACCTCCTTTTCCCCATGTCACACACAGCGTATCTGCAAAAGATTCTGCTTGAACAAAAGGAGTTGGTTGCTAGGTCTTCATGGGGCTGAATTAGGTTTAAAATCTGTGGATTCTGTGGTCTGTGTTGTTCCTTAGGGTTGCTGGGGTGGAGGGTAGAGGGAGAGCCAGGTGGGGATACTGAGGGAGAAGTAGGGAGTAGATCCAGCTACCACTGGGGAGGGCTCTGGGCATTTGAAACCTAACACCCAATTTAATGTCAAAAGCAAAGCTAAGGTCTTTCACCTCATGTAGAATGCCTGTGACAACTTTCCAGTCAAATGTGACATAAAATGCCAGTTGTGACCACTGTGCTCCTGTAAGCCGGTGGGCAGAGGTTGAGGGTTTCTGACAAGAGATGAGGGCACAGAGTGGGGCTGCTCAAGGGAGCACTCTTGCCCGGAAGGGAAGTGGGAAGCAAAGGAAGGGCAGCTCCTTATTCATTCCTCCAGGGTGTGCATCTCCCGTGCACTGGGCCCCACGGTCTGACTCCCATGATACCCTCAGGGCCATTCGGGGTCCTAAGCCTGACATATGAAGAGGAGGAAGAGGGGGCAGCGCTTTGCTGGGCAAGGAGGTGACAGCCACATGCAGCAGGTTGGCAGAAAGGTCTGACACCATGGGAACCCTCTAAGACAGTAACCAACAGGATGCCATCCCCCTGAAGACCCCTGACTACTTTCCCCAACGCTGCTCCCTGTCCTCAAGGGGGGACACTGGGTTTGTCTTATGACCCCTCAGCCCTAGCAGAAGCCCTAGCCCATGCATGGCGAAAATCCTCCATACGTGTTTCCTTCATTCATCAATGAATGAATGATGATAAGGTACCATGGGAAGGAACAAGACAAAAAGTGAAAATAGAAGGAAAAAATGGAAACAAAGCTTTTGCACATAGGGAGGGGTGGGTGCTTGAGGAGTGGGGAAAGGGATAAAACAAAATAAAATTTATTTAAAAAGAAAAAGACACCATCGCATGTCTAAGGCTGACATTTGCAATCATGGCTTTGAACGAGCAGCGATGGTGGGCTGGGGTCTGACAGTAGCATGAAGAGTGTCAGTGGCACCCTCGGGACCTATTTCTGTGCCCTGCAGAGGACCTGAGAGCCAGAGGCAGGCAGAGAGGGGAGCTCTGTGGGAGGGGACACCATGGTAGGGCTGATTCCTAGAGAGGAACTGGACAGCTGTCTCCTCCTAGGAAAGGGAGAAGAGAATCAGGCCAGCCCCAGGTACAAAATGAAGGCCTGCTGTGGCCAGGAGCTCCTGGTAGATAGGACGATGCAGACGTCTCATCAGGGAACAGAAGGTGGAGGCGGAGGCGGGCTGGGGCGGGGCATGTTAGACAGGCCTGGCAGGACAGGAGGCAGGGCCAAGTTGGTAAGAGGAGGGTGAGTGTGGAGCTTGTGGGACAGAGCGGGTACAGTAGTGACGGTGGCCACCGAGGCCAGCTGTGGTGTTGCCTAAGCAACTGGACCTGGACCAGGGCCATCTTAGCCTGCACATTCAGGGACCTTTATTTCCTCCTTTGCAAGAAAGGAAGAGCTGGCCTTGGTGAGGGGACTGCCGGGTGGGGCCTCACCTTGAAGAGCTGGACTCCGATGCAAGCAAACATGAACTGCAGGAGCGTGGTGACCAGGACGATGTTCCCGATGGTACGGATGGCCACGAACACGCACTGCACCACGTGCTGGGGAGGAAGGGGCTGTTGGGGCCAGGCCTGCACCAGCTGCACCCCACTACCACAGCTGAGGGACGCAGGGGTGCAAAACTTGCCTCCCAGGGCTCTCTCAAGGAAACACCGTACCCACCATGTGACCAAGGACATGGAGCCCCAGCCACAGGGGGGCAGAGTTTCCTGGAGCCCGCACTGGCACCCTCCGTCCCGCGCCCCGGCCCTTCTGACCTTCAGCCCTTTGGCCCTGTTGATGGCTCGGAGTGGCCGGAGCACCCTGAGCACCCTCAGGATCTTCACCACGGAGATGGCACTGGACCTGGAGGAGGTGCGTGAGGGGCTGAGGGCAGCAGATCCTGACAGACAGGACCCCCATATGGCTGCCTTCTGCCCTGAACACCCCACGCCCCTCACCCTGAAGGTGTGTATGTCCAGAGCTCTCACTGATGGGCCACACAGCAGAATAGGGGCTTCCTCCCCCAACAGAGTGGCCAGAAGGCAGGGGCTGTGCCTTCCCAGAGTCGGACAGAGTCTCTCTGTCCCCTTCCCAGTCTCCATGGACAGGACTCTGCCTGCTGAACACGGCCACTGCAGTCCAGCTGGTGACAACCCAGGATCCCCCCATGCATAGCCCCGAGAGACCCTCCTCTTGGGACATGGCGCCCACCCACAAGCACTCAGGCTCATGCCCAGGGCTGGCCCCTGCCACTGCTCACTCGAGTCCCATGGAGATGAGGGACACAGCCACCACCAGCAGGTCCAGGATGTTGAAGTAGTTGCGACAGAAGGAGCCCTTGTGCAAGAAGGCTCCATAGGTGGTCATCTGGGGAGAGAGGGACAATGTCCTGGGTGGGAGGAGCTTGGGGACAGATCATTCGCACGAAGAAGGGCTTCTCTCCTTAGTCTGACTGGGAAGGGCCCTTGCCGAGGCAGATGCTCTGCCGGGAGGTCTCGCATCCTCCAGCCCTGCACGGCAGCCTAAGTGCACCGTCCTGCTCTCGCTCCTGGGAGAAGTGGGGCAGTTCAGGGCAACAACCAAACTCCTTCGTCTCCCTAGGAAAACTGGGAAGTCCCCTCTGCCCAGGGATTGGTGAGCTGGGCTGACAGCTTCTGCAGACCCCAAGCTGCAGCAGGCCCTGGACCCTTTCTCGCTCCCCTCTGTAGGTGTCTCCTCCCTAGCTCCTGCCTCCCTGTTCCCCTCCCAGCTTCAATCTTCCAGGCCCTTTGCACAAACCTATTGAACATCTTCAGAGTCTGACTGGGGAAGCTTTTCCTGTCATTCAAGGCCCTATGTGGTCTGTCTCTTATGGTTCCAGCCCCAGTGCCCAGGGCCCCCTGTCTGTGCAGTACATCCCAGCTCAAAGGGGCCACTCCCTCCTCTCTGAGCACAGCCCCACATCTTCCAGTGCATTCGCCATTGTCCTCCTGGGCTGCCCAGGCTGTCTCTCCCTGACAAAGTCCTGTCTGACTTCAAGGCCTAGCTCTAAGGCCCTCACCTCCACAAAGTCCTTCTTGACCTCAGGGAGCCACCATCACCCTCTGCTTGAGACTCAGTCAGTAGCTGAGGCCCCGCATCAAGGGCCACCCTGTGCTCTGTGGGGCCTGCTCCCATGCATGCTGCCCTCCCCTCTCCTTGTTGGTGACAGTGGAGGCTGGGACTGCTGGGTTCCTCCTCCTCCCCAGCCCACTCTCCCTGTGATGGCTTCAACCCAGTGTGGCCCGCCTCAGGAATGGGCAAGAAGGATGTGCTGTGGACAAGGGATAAGCAGGACACTGCAGCACAGAGCTGCCAGAAACCCAGGCCAGACAATGTCACCTCTCTGGAAACTCCTGGAGTTAAGACCTTGCCGATCACTAATAACCAAGGTCTAGGAGCAGATTCCAGCTCTGAGGTCTACTTTTAAACTCATCATGGCAGAAAAGTTCCAAAGGCTTTGCAGAGAAGGGTGTGGCCTGCCGAGAGGCGGCCAGCCATGACCTGGCTGTACTCCAGGTCCGCAGCCTTCCAGCCGTGCAGCGCTCACCAGCTGACTCTGGCTGAAGCCTGTCCAGTCTCCCAGCTCCCGGCCTTCCCTGCCCTACCCATCTTCTTTCTGCTTTTCTCCCACCCCTTAGCCCAGCCCTGAGTGTGTTCACTGTGTGCAAGTTGAAGCTACATCAGGAAGTCCGCTCGCCGGCTCACTGAAGCCCCACAGCCAGGGCTGTCTGTCCCATAGCCTCACTCACCTTGAGGACAATCTCCACGGTGAAGACAGAGGTGAACGCGATGTCAAAATACTCAAGGATCTGGGGATGGGGCAGGGGAGAGAGCAGCCAGTGAGAGGAAGGTGGATCGCCATCATCACCATCACCATCCAAAGCACACAGACAGAGCCTGCCCTACTCCCTGCCGAGATGGCACACTTCAGGGGCAGTGCAGTGCCATCCTGGCCCTTCAGAACTTGAACTCTAAGCAACTCTGGGGCCTGCCTGCAGCCCCCCAGAGGATGCAGGTGAGCTCCCGGCGCCAGAGAGAGCTGTGTGTGTGTTGGGGGGGGTCCTGGGCCAGCAGAAGGGGTCACCATCACCTTGTTCCTTGTGGACTCAGCACGGATGGGGTCCTCAGCAGCTAGCGCAGCACTGCTCAGCAGGATGAAGAGCAGGATGAAGTTGGTGAACCAAGTGGCATTGACGATGCGGTGACACAGGACACGGATCCTGGTGGGGCAGAAAGGGAGACAGGGGACCTGTGGGCTGCTGGAAGCCCAGGCTCCACCCATCTCTGTCCTGAAGAGGGACACTGAACCCACTCCTGTCTCCCTGGTCAGTGCAGAGGTATAGACTTGCATCTGCATGGTCATCTGGTTGGGACACGTGAGGAGTTCTGTCCCCTTGCCTTTTCTCTCCTCAGTCTTAGTCTCATCTCCCAGTGGAGACCCTCTGCCACCTGCTCCCCTGCCAATATACCACCTGAGGTTCCCCCACAGAAAGATGAAGCAGGTGGCTCTCCAACAAAAATTGGAGCTTTCCTCAGCTCTAATCATGTCCTGTCTAAAACTGTGCTTAGAGAGGAGCCAATAAACATGGTCCCTGATAGATATAAAGACTAATAAATTTAAAAGCATTACTTTTCCCTGTATTTCTTTCTTTTTTTTTTTTTTTATAGTACTGGGGATCGAACTTGGGTCCTTGTGCTTGCTAGGCAGTGCATTTCATTTTTTAAGGGTTTTTGTTCTTGGTGTTGGTGCTGAGGATGGAACCCAAGGCCTCATGCATGCCGGGCAAGTGCTCTAGCCCTGAGCCACATGCCCCAGCCCAGTATAAGCATTTTAAACAGGGCACAAGATCTTAAGTTCGAGGAGCAAGTTTCTCATGGTGGAATCACAGGCATGGAGAATGGAGAGGTCTTTTTGGAGCAGGAAAGCAGCTTTCTCTGAGAGCCACATCTGTCACCGCACACAGCAGTGAGGGGCCACCCACTTATTGGTGGGGCTGAAGATGAAGAAGGAGCTGGCTTCCGGAATGGGGACTGCTTTCTCTTTCAGCTGCAGCTCAGCCAGGGGGCGTGGCCGGGGGGTCACTGGGATCTCAGGCTCATCTTCCTCGTCATCCCCTGTGGGGAGATGGGGAGGAATTAGGGGTGTCTTTCCAAACCTTGCAATGCCCTTGTCTCCTGTGCTTGGAGGCTTCCCAGGAGCCCCTGTAGCCAGCAAGCAAAGGCTCCAGTGGGCCACTGTGGGCCCCGTGGTGCTTCCAGGGCCCGGCCCGGACATCTCCCTTGTCCTTCAGGGAGCAGATCTGAACTGTCAGGTGTCTGTGGACTTTCTGCAAACAGAGCCAGGAGCAGGCCATGGAGTCTCCTTGCTGTATCTTCTGTCTCCCCCCACAGCACTGGCCTGAGACACAAGTTCTGGTCCTGGCTCTAACTCCATGTTCCATGCTTGACAAGTCTGTACCCTTCCAGAGCCTCAGTTGCCCACTTTGTGAAACCGGGGCAGGAAAGTCATTGACCTCCTAGGCTAGAATTCTGAAAACAATAACTTCAGAGAGGAACTTCTAGCATTCTTGTTTCTTGAGCTTCGGCTCCAAGACCGTGGCAGGCAGAGGGTAGAGGAGGAAAAGGTTGTCCCAGCTCGTTCTCTGGGACTCACGAGAATGCTGAGAGCCTGGGGTCCTTGGCTCCAGGGTGTGAGGACCTGGAGATCCCACTGTGCGCTACCTGGGATTCCTCTTGCCTCCTCCCTGCTCCTCCGAGGCCTGGCAGAAACCCTCAGGGAAGCCGAGAACTCCGATTCTGCTCTCTCCATTTCGGAACTGGTGGAGGTTCCCACATCCACCCAAATCCCGCTCCTTCTCCCCTGTTCTCCAGAGAAGCTGTGACTCTTGCTTCTTCCTCAGAATGTGCGTCCTAACACTACAGATGCTTCTCGGCCTGCCTGGGCCTAAGTGCCTATTCTCTGCCAAACTCCATGCCATTTGGAGCACAAAAGGTCCCCTTGGAGCTCAGAGTCCCTGGGGCAAACAGCTGGTTCCACGAAGATAGGTAAAATCGCACCCCCCACCCCCCCACCCCCCGCCAAGGCTCCGAAGGAACCTGATAGCTCTTGGGCCCCAGGGCTCTTCCAGGAGGTTTTAGGGTTCACCCAGCCTGGCTATGCTTCCTCTATGTCTTCTCTGAGGTCCAGATGAGCAGGGCTTTGGCAGCAGCCTCTGGGCATGTGCATCTATGAAACCTTTGTCCACGGCTGCGTCTCCTCGCAGCCCCCTTTTGGACTTTCATGCAATGTCAGTCTTGGCTCTATTCCAGACACTGGGCAGTGAACAACCTGTGTCACTGTCACATGGATGGAGCGCCCTCATTCAGGGTCCATTCTGCAAGACTGCAAGGAGGACTTGTGTCTCCAGCAGTCTCTGTGATCTTTGAAAACCGAGTCCTTTGCAGTAAATCATACAGTGGACCATCAATAAATATTTGCCTAAGAAAATGAAAACAGATGTGTGGATTTCTCTACCCTATGTGTTGTAGGAAGAGGCAGGCTGGCAGATGGCTTATTTCCAAGGGTAGGCCCAGAAGGGACATCTCGTGCCCTGATTTCCACATGGGGGCATCCAGGCAGGGGACACACAAGAGGTTGCCCGGCACCAGCACAATCCCCCCTGAGTCACAGCTCCCTGCTCCACTCAGGTCAAGGGCCCTCACCTGGGAAGTCAGCTGAGGGGTAGGGATCCTTCACCTCATTGACATTGGATTCAAACTCATCAATTTTCAGCTGTAGGAAGGAACACAATGAAGATGATGAAGCATAAGCTAAGACAGCATATCCAAGCCTCCAGGGGACAAAGCCAAGCCCAAGCCTGTGCAAGCCCTCTGCTTGGTTCTCCAACAGGGAGTTGGGCTCCAAGGCCAGGATCTCCAGTCCCTCTGGAACTCAGTTCCCTGGCTCCTTGAACTCCATTTCCTTAGTCTCCACGAATGTTGAATAGAACCAGGCTGGAACAAGCAGGGCCGGGCTAGTGACGGCGGGAAGCCAGTCTGGGCCTCTCCATAGAGCAGTGGTGTCCAGGAGAAGTAGAAGTGCCCTGGGCCAGGAAGCTGGGACTCTGAGGAAGTCTGGTTCCCAGACTGGGTGTCTGTGGCTGTCAGCACAGGAGTCCCTGGAGGAGGTCTGTGCACTGGCTCTCCCTCCAGCAGAAATGCAATGGGCTGCCCTCGGCTTGCAGGTGGCAACTCCTATCTCCTCTCTGTGCCCCACCAGTTCATCAAGGCACAGGGGGTACAGAGCCCCACCCTCCCATCTGGCCTGTAAAATACCCACCAAGGTCTCACCTTGGCGGTGGTAGGGATGCCTTCCCCCTTGGGTTTCTGCTCCAGCTTCTTGGCCATTGTGGACTTCTCCTCCTCTGACTTCTCCGGAAGACCCCTGAGTTGGAAAACCAAGGAGACTCAAAATGAAAGCCAAATGAGAAAGTGTTCAGGGTCTGCTCAGCCTGACAACACCCTCAGGAGGAGCCCTTGCCAGTGTTCAGGGTTTCTGTGCAGGAAGGAGCACTGGCCACCAAGTGAGAAGGCAGTGGCCTGGCCAAGTGCTTCTCTGTGGTGAGAGGCTTGAGGTTCACTGCTCAGCCATACTCAGTCTGTTGATAGTGAATGGGTAGAATGTGGCTTTGGACCCAGTTCCTACAGAATTCACAGTGTGGAAGCATGCTTTGTTCAAGACGGGTCCAACTCTTTGGAAATGCTTGAACTCCATTGCTGGTCTCTCTCTTGCTTGCTCTTCCCATCTTTCCTTCACAAGAGTGCAGATTCCATTCCTATATGCAAGGACACCTGGAGAAGCAGGCCTCTGGCCAGAATCTAGCAACTTCAAGTGTGGCCCTCTGATGATGAGCAGCACTGGCACCAACAGTGACCATGTTAGAAATGCAGAATCCTGGCCCGCCCCACCTTGTTCGGATCAGCTGAAACAGCATTTGTATTTTAACAAGATCTCCATGTGGTTTGTTTGTGGTTTGAGTTTGAGAAACACTCTCTGGAAGACCAGTCCTGCTTCCACTCTCAGAGGAAAGTCCTAGGCTTCAGAGTGACAGGACAGATGGAAGATGGAGTGACTGGCAAAGGACCTGATCAGGAAGCCAACCCTTGCCTCACAGAGGGAGCATACTGAAGCTCAGCAAGGACATAAGCCCTTCCAAGCGTTTGATTTAGTGGCAGGGCTGGGAGGAGAAATCCCAGTGGTCCTCACCAGTGCGGCCCAATCCAACCTCCAGACTCTGCCATCACATCTCCTGAGGCCTGTCTAGAAGGCCAGCCTGCTTCTACTTGCCCTTCAGCAGGCCTGGATGTCTGGCTGTAGAAGATTGCTCTCTGGAGCAGGCGCCATGTGGCTCCAGGACCAGCCCAGAGCTAGGGGGCCACTGCCAGAGCCCAGCGTGCTGGCTCCCTCTTGCTGAGGTGGCAGCACTCACCTGGACATCTTCCTACGTTTCCTCTCCTCGGCCTTGGCCTTCTGGGCAGAAGTCAGGCTCTCTGCCTCAGCCAGGTTGTCTACAGCAATGGCCAGGAAGACGTTGAGCAGAATGTCTAGGAGAGTCCAGCTGAGGAGCCTTGGGCTGCCGGTGGGAGGAAGCCTCTGGGGCAGGGTCTCGCCCTGCCTGTGTGCCGGCAGGGCCTAATCCTTGATGTGCAGCTGGAGCACCACAGGATGGTGCGGCCCCTGGATATAGACTAGAATCCTTAGGGAAGCTCTGTATCCAGAACCTGCCCTGAATCCACTCATCCCTGGAATCCTATCCATTTCTTGCCAGGACTGTTCCCAGATCCTACAGCAGGCTACAGGGGGCACCAGTGAGGCACAGCATGAGCTCAGCGGAGATTCCTCAGCTAAGCCCTGTGCCTCCTCCACCTGCTCCAAGCTCACCAACCTGGCTGGGATTAATTCCCACCCCTGTAGCAATCACTCCTGTGGTTCTCAAACCTTTCTGGTGGGGGGAATTACCCATAGCCATCCCCGCCTTCCTAGCATCCTGGCCTCCCCCCATAGCCTGGGCACTGCCCTCTAACCAGAGGGGCCCACTGCCTAGCAAGTGGGCACCCTTGGCCCCTCTTTTAACCCTTCTCCCCACTCCTCCCTAGTCCTTCTCTGCATCTGCCCCCAAGAGGATACAGTTGCCACACACGAAAAGTATGATGAAATAAATGCACACAAGCACGCCTGGGTAGGTCGGCCCTCCATAGGCCATGATGCCATTGTACATCACGGAGGTCCAGTCTTCACCTGTCAGGACCTGGGGGAGGGCAGAAGGGGGCGACAAGGATGGGAGCACAGATGGACCAAGAGCCTTCACCAGGGCCGCACTGTCTAAGGCCTCTTGCAACCACATCAGGTCTCCCAGGCTTCCCCCTTCATCCCATAGCACAAGTGACTGCCTCCTGCTCTCCCTGCTGCCCCTCTTTCTTTTTAAAAATGGTCTAAATTTTACCAAGGTGCTTGAGGGCCAAGGAGGTTGATCATGGGGTCACCACGTCCCCAGCTCTGCCAGTAGTCCCCAGACTAAACTGGACTGTACCCCTAGCCCCTTCATCCCAGCCTCCAGAGAGTGGGAAATGCCAGGTCCCTGGAAAGGCACGATGCCTGATCGGCCAGCTGGGGTGAATGGAAGAAAAAGGGCGTGAAGCCACCCACAGGATCAGCTGATTGTCACCCACCTCCCTTGCGGCTGCTACCACAGGGTGCTGTGACTTGGGAGACTCAGGCTATAGTTGAGAGGGGCGTTCCTAAGCTCTACACTAAGCTCCTCCAGGAGGCCTGTGGCTCTGAGGGCCTCTCACTGAGTCACAGCCAGCCTCCTTTGGGCAGCTTGCAGGGAACAGGCGACAGAGCTGTGTCTCCAGAGTGGCTCCACTGTCCCTGGGGCTTCCCCAGCCTTGGAGAGGGAGGAGTCAGTTTGTCTGGCTTTGCCCTCAGGGACCCAAGCAGCGCACCTCTGCCCTCAAAGCCTACCCCAGCTCCAGCCACGCACCAACTGCTGTCCTGACTACTGTGGGCCACCACTGTGCGAAGCACCAGGACCAGGACAAATCAGACTGGGCACAACCCCAGTGGAGAGGACAGGCAAGCATATGCGACAATGGCAAGAAGTACAGGTACTTGGGGTAGGGTCCTGGAGAGGGACACTGAACTCAACCAGCAGATCTGAGAAGTCTTCCTGGGTAAGGTGTCGGGAAGGACAAGCAGCAGGATCCAGCAAGTTCCAGAAAGAGGCACACACAGGTAGATGGCCTACCTGGAAGACGCTGATGAGGGCCTGGGGGAAGTTGTCAAAGTTGCTGCGCCGCACCTCCGTGTCCTCGAAGTCGTACCTGCCCCCGAAGAGCTGCATGCCCAGCAGGGCAAAGATGACGATGAAGAGGAACAGCAGCAGCAGCAGGGAGGCGATGGAGCGGATGGAGTTGAGCAGGGATGCCACCAGGTTGCTTAGCGATGTCCAGTACCTGAGGAAGATGGGGAGGAAGCAGCGCTTTCTCCAAGTGCTCTGAGGGATGATGGAAGCAGAGGGGAAGGGCTGCTTGGGGCTGGAGAGCCCGGGCCCATGCTGCACACCCACGTTTGCCTTCCTGTCCAGTTCTTATCTTCTCAGTAAGGCTGTGGCTTCACTCTTGGTCCCCTACTAGCTGGAAACACCCTGAGACTAGGGACCAATCCTCTCTTCTGCACCCGTGTGCCCAGCTCACCTCGGGGCTCGGCAAATACTTGCAAACATGGCAGTCCCCTTCCCTGTGGTTTCAGGGGCCTGAGGTTAACTGTGCGTGGCACCAAATCCTGCATATGCAGGGCAATGAGATGCTTTTAAAGCATGAGCGCAAAGGCCATATTCACATACATTTTATTAGGTATATTGTTGTAACTGTTCTATTTTATTATTAGTTGTTGTTAATCTCTTACTGCACCTAATTTATAAACTTTATCACAGGGCTATATGAATGGGGAAAAGCCTAGCATCTACCAGACTCAGTGCTATTCATGGTTTCAAGCATCTACGGAGAGTCACACACATATCCTTGTAAATAAGGGGAATTACTGTAGATGAACTCAACTTCTTTTCCTGCCACATTGTGATCCCTCCTCTCACTCTTTCCTCGCCTCCTTACTGGCCTGCCTCTCTCCTTCTCCCTCCCACTTTCCTGTCCTTCCATCCCTCCCAGTTTCCTTTGCTCTCTTTCCTCTCTCTTCCCACCTCTCCTCTGCTCTGGTATAGAGGATGTAAGGGAGAAGCAGAAACGGGTTCAAAGGTTGGGAGTGATTTCCGGTCTTGAGAGGGAAGGGGAGGGAGAAGTCCTGGGCAAGGGCTGCAGACAAATGTGTGTGGATCGAAGAGCCCAGAGCCCCATCCTGCACACTAACTTGGTGATCTTGAAGATCCGCAGGAGGCGGATGCAGCGGAGCACGGAGATGCCCAGGGGTGTCATGGCGCCCGACTCCACCAGCAGGATCTCCAGGATGCCGCTGCACACCACGAAGCAGTCGAAGCGGTTGAAGATGGACATGAAGTACTGGCGCAGGCCCAGCCCATACATCTTCATCAGCATCTCGATGGTGAAGAGGGCCAGCAGCACCCGGTTGGCCACATCTGTGGGTTAGCAGCATGGACTCCACCAGTCTGCTTCCCTCCTCCCACCCCGAGCCTCAGCCCAGCACTGCCCAGCACACCCTGCTCAGCTCCCGGAGGCACTGTCCCCTTTTTACCTTCAAAACCCAACAAAACCTGGTGACTTTTCCCACTGAAGGAAACACCTAGATATCTAGAAAGACAGGCCATACTGTATTTAAGAGCAAGAGAGTTTTAGAATAATGATGATTAATTTCTGCTGTACTATGAATCAGACCCAAGGGGATTCTACCATTAAGCTACATCCTCAACCCTCTGAGTTTTATTTTTTGAGACAGCATCTAGCCATTTTGCCCAGGCTGGCCTTGAACTTGCCATCCTCCCACCTCAGCCTCCCAGAGTGCTGGGATCACAGGTGTGCACCACCATGGCTGGCTATTTCTTTCTTCTGTAAATTTAATCTCTATTATCACTTTAAGCAGAGCCTCTTTTGTGCTGTTCTATCATCTCAGGTTCCTGGGGTTCCTAGCTCTCCTTGGTCGGACCCAATGACTCTTCCTCAGGGTGCCTCTGTTCCTTATTTGGTTTGCAAATTTTTTATATTGTGACCACATCATCAGAAAACAATTTTCCTTGCAGGGATTCTATATGCCTTGGTTTGAGAAGCAATGCATCCTGAAAAAATATTTGTGTTGGCTTCTCTTAAGCACCCTGGGGATTTCACTTGCTTGTGACTAGTATTTTAGGCTTCTATCTTCATTTACAATCCTTGTTCCATGAAAGGTTATGCAGATTGGACCGCATACCTATACAGGGTACAGATTAGGGGCTCCCTTTGGCCAAAGGTTAAAACTCCTGACGCCTTAGGACAGCACATAAGGCCTCTGCGGGCAAACACATCTCACGCCGCTCTCAGGCCACACGGAGCTCTGTGACGCCTCCAATTTACTGGTTCACAGACTGTTTCGCATCTTCGCACACACTGTTCCTCCCGCAGGAAACTCTGCCGACCTATGACCACCTGGGCCTTATCTACTTATCCTTTCAGAACTTGGAGCTCCAGCATCTCTCCTGACCCTTCTCTTGCTACCTCATTTATATCATTGTTCTCCCCAGATGGACTTGAAACTATTAACACCTGTCTTCCCCTTTGCCGAAGTACAACTCCTTCAAGCCAAAAGCAGTGGAATCTGCTCTCTCTGTATCCCGAGTTCTCTTTCTATGCCTTGCACACAGTATGCAGTCAATAAAAAGTTGGTGAAAGATTGCTGTTTTTGTAGTAGGATTTGAACTCGGATGCCTGCCGCTCTAAATCACTGGTAATCATATGTGCAATGGTCTTAACTGAAATAAGTTGCCCAGACAACTTTGGCGATAATTGTCCCAATGTATTGTTGTCACTGCCCCTGGTGGGTGACGATGTCAAGAAGAGGAAAGCTGGGTGAGCCACTTTGCCTTTGGAGTCTCTGTTTTCTGACTGTAATAGGAGAAGCTAAGCCCTGTGATCCAGCACCAATAGTCCAGACTTTCTAGAAAACAATGTCAAAATCAAATGTGCCTCTTCTGCCTCCCTTGGTAGTTTTTGGCACCAAGCCCCAGGTGCCCTCCTCCTGCCTTTCCCTCCGACTCACCTTGCAAATGGGTCAACCAGAGGGGCTGGTTGTGGTGCTCCGAGGCAATGGACAGGGTGTTGAGGGCGACGATCAGGATCACCAGCCAGTAGAAGACCTTGGATTTCACAACGTCGTGGCATTTCCAGCGAAAGACACGGTTCCACTGCCTCCAGTGGCGGCTGAGCGGGAGACCGGGAGATGGAGACCCAGCGTGCCGCTGAGCTGAGTCCACGGTCTGCCGTTCCCTCCAGTGCTGCTCCAGCTGGGCCTGCTGGGATCACCCCCGCTCCCCTCCAGCCACACTGGGGGAGCTAAGGGCTGGAGCTGTGAGCCCTGCTGATTTACTAGTTCCTCGCCTTTCAAATGGGGATAACAATGACTCCAACCTCCAAGGTGGAAAGCCACAGCGCAGGGCTGGGCAGAGTACTGCAGGTGCTCCACACATTTTGATTTCAACTAAAACAACACTGAGATGCACATTTGTCCATGATAAGGGAAGTCTTAAATTAATAATATTTGGGAAGGTGTCAGGGAAGGGGTGGAGAAAAGGCACTGAAATAGCTGGTATGGCATTTCGGTGAGCAGTCTACCAGCACTTACACAAGTGCAGTATCTATCTACCCTTTTCCCAGAAATCCCATTGCTACAATTCCGCCCAGCGGAAGTGGTCACAGTTTTGCACAACTGTTGCCTACAGCACTGTATGCTTTGCCCCAAAGAGAAAAGACTAAGCATGTTCTGATGTAGGTGTGCTGTGGAACATTTTCTATTCAAAGATATACCAAAAAATATGTATGTTTATATATAGTATATGTACACATATAGGTGTGAAAATTGTCCTCAGTAGGTAACTGCAAGTAAAGGTCATGAGATAATATACATCACATTCATATATTCAACAAATATTTGTCAATACTCCTACATGTTGGGTGCTGTTCAAATCTCTGTAATTAACATAAATAACCCCATTAGGTAAACAAAAACAAAAATCCCTGGTGTGTGTGTGTGTATGTGCGTGTAAGAGAGGGATGAAAGCACAGAAAAGATCTTAGAAGGATGTATATGCAACTGTTACCATGGTTACCCCTCTTTGAAGGGCACTAAAGAAGTTCGTCTTTTCTTTGATGTTTTTCACTACCATTTGATCTTCAAAAGCCATAATTATGTATGAATTTGTAAAAGGACACAGTCTACCAACCTCCTCTTAAGACAAAGACAAGACAATGCGGCGTGTCCCCTGGTCTGCAGACTCCAGGGCCAAGGCTACTCCCTTTTTGGAAAACCCCCCGCTGCCAGGCAGTCACCCCTCCAACACACACACATTTCTTCCTCCAACACAAGTCCCCTCCCCAGCCCCAGCCCTTGCTGGGTGCCCCTAAGGGCTTCCTTGTGAGCTGTATAAATAGGTTACGGCTCAGGTCACTCTATGACCACACGTCCTGTGACGTCTGGCCCCTGCAGAGTCCTCAGAGTAAGGACTGGCCCTGCTTCTCCAGAAAGGCTTCTTTCCCAAGGGCTTGGGAAGTGCCTTGAGGGGAAGGTGCACCTCAGTGCGGGGGGAAGATACTCACACGAACTGGATGATCTTGTTCAGGCCCTCTATCTCATACAGGCTCTCGGTTTCAGAGCCCCCTTCATCCAAAGACAGCCTCCCTGGGAACAGGGCAGATGTATATGGAGTCAGCCAGCCCTCAGGGCTGGACACACCGGGTTAGTCACCCCTGGGAAGGCCACCAGTGACAGTGGTCCCTAAGTGGGCCTGGGTCCTTCTGTGCTTTCCTGAGACCCAGATTCCCAAGGGCTGGTGAGCCCACATCTGCAGGGCTGGGCCACTGTGTGTCAGCCGCATGGCACTTTGGCAAGAGCTTGGCACACCTGGATTCTAACATCTGGAGGTACATGGTTTTAGGCAAGTCATTGTTCTCTAAGGGCCAGTGTTGCACCTTCTCAAAGGGCTGCCAGGCCTCTGGGCGGGTGAAATGGGGTCGCGCTCTCTATGGAGCCGCATACGAGGCAGCTCAGCAGTGGGAGGAGGCTGCTGAGCACGGCCTCTGCCCAAACCTTCTCTCAGGTCCTCCACATCCATGACCTCGCCCTGTGTGATCCAACTCATGTAGCCTCGGAGGTCCTCCTCCAGCTGCTGCTTCTCCCGGAGCTTCTGGAAGGTTCCCCTGGACTTGGCCTTCTCCCGCTCCTTGGTGAATTCCCTGAGATGGGATGGGGAGACCGGAAAGAAAGAGAAGAAGAGAGGGGGCAGCGGAGAGCTGAGCTTCCTGAGGACAAAGAGGGCACGTTGTGCGGCTTGACATGCCTCCTCCTAGCCCCAGGCGTCACCTGGGGTCTCCCTTCCACCCATGTCCACCCTCCAGCACACGCTGGGGACTTCTCTGGCCCTCTGATTCCTTTCTCCTCATCCACTGTCTTTTCACCTATAGTCCCTTCCCCTGTCAGCAATGGATCCTCAAAGCCACGATACTGCCTGACCTTTTGAACTACCTTAGAAATCATTTCTGTCTACAGTCCTAAGGGCTGGCAGAACTCCTGGGCCTAGAATCCAGGCAGCAGCAGCAGCAAGGACCTTGGGCTGGTGGGGAACCTTCAGGCCAGCAGAGGGCAGCCCTGGGCCACCGGGCAGAGCCTAGTGTGCACGATGGGAGTCAACAGCACAGAAATCGGCTCTGAAGTGGACCCAGGGGCAGGAGGAACTGCCCTAAGGCAGTCACCTTGGCCTGGTAGGCTCTGCTAGTATTACTGTGGTTTGTCGCCTGTGCTCATTAATAAAGGAAATGCTAAATTTCCAAAAGGCAATAAGAAATAAAGACAAGGTTCTCCTAACCAAATTTAAATCTCCTGAATTCTCACCAGGCTACCTGGGTGGGCTGATGCCCACAGGGAAGGGAGTGGATGGCCACTGCTAGTCTCTTCACCATGGCTGGGGTGGGACCAGAGTGGGGCTGGCCCACAGAGAACAGCACCCATCAATAATGCCTGTTAGTACTTAGTGCTTTTCATGTCCTGCAGCCTGTTCTAAGTACTTCATGTGTATTAACTTTTAATCCTCACAACAAGGCTGTGGAATAAGCAGTGGAATTATTCCTACTTGAGAGATATGGAAACTAAGGTACAGAGAGGTTAGGTAATTAGACAAAGCAAGCAGGAGTGTGGGGATTTGAGTGGGCAGCCCAGTTCCAGAGTCTGCATGTTCAAGCAGAGGCTCTGCAGTGGACAGCAGCTTAGGGACACTTGAGGGTGGGAGGCGGGGTCTCACTCAGGACAGAAGGAAGAATGGAGAAAGGCATGAAGAGAAGAAGGGAGGAAAATGAAAACGGAAGGGTCAGACCTGCATCTTCTGTCATTTGCTCGCTAATTCAGAAGAGGTGCCCTCGGCCCAGTGGGGCTAAAAGGGGCCCAGGGAAGGGCTGAGGCCCTAACCCATACCTGCCTGCCCTGTTCTGCTTCTCCCTCCTGGTCCCCCTCTTCCTTCTCCTCCCTGCAGCTGCCTCTGAGTCCTTACCCGCTCAGGACACCCAGCACCAGGTTGAGGATGAAGAAGGATCCCAGCAGAATGAGAGTGACAAAATAGATCCAGGGCCACTCATTCCCGATGGCATCGTTGACCTGGTGCAGGCAAAGGTGTGAGTCCCATCCCCTGACTGAGGGCTCAGCTTCTTTCCCCTAGTCCGTTCACTCAGACTCCACCCAACCCTGGGGACCAGGAGAGAGGCCAGAGACTGCTCTCGCCTGAGGACCAGGATTGGGCTGCAAGGGCCTTCCAAGGCTGGAGGTCTACCTGGCCAGGCTGGACCAACCCTTTTCCCGCCAGTCAAGGGCGTGTCCGTCTGCCTCCTGGACTGACTCTGCATGGACACTTCAGCTTGCTTCTTTACAGACAAGACTTTCCCAAATGAAAAACCCCTGTGAGTCTAGACAAGTTGCCTAACGTGTCTGAGCATCGCTCCATCTCTCTAATGAGAATAATGATATCTACTCTCTCCTCGCAGGCTTGTAGCAGCAGTGAAATAACATGCGTGACACTCCTCTGACATGTTTAATCATTTGCTTCCCTAATATGAGCTTATGAGAGACATTCATCTGAAGCCTTTATATTTGCAAAGCATTTGACAGCTTTACAATTCCCCCCCATAGGCAGTGCCATGTTGTGATTAAAAGTTCTGGGTTGGAGCCAGCTAGATCAGAGTTCAATTCATGGCTCTATTCGTCATTAGGTTCAAAGCTGTGGGCAAGTTATTTAGCCTTCCTGAGGCTCGTTTTTCTTATCCAGAAAATGGGAACAAAGCCATCCATTGTTAGAGAATTAAATAAGAAATATAACCTTAATAAACACCAAATAAATAATACACCTCAACAAGAAACTCTTCTGGAGTGTTGAGAATGTGCCAAGCGCTCTTGGAACTCAGTGAATCTGCCCACTCCCTCTACAGCATGGGCGGTATTACCACCCTTATGCTATAGATGAGGAGACTGATATATTCAAATATTTATTGGGGAATCAGCATTGTTGAATAGCCCTTCATCCCTCAAGTGTCTGAGTTGCAGGTAATCAGAGAGAGTCACACACAGGCTTAGGGACAAGTTAGAGGCTGAGACTGGAACCCATGGAGTGCTCGCTTGGACAACACTTATACTACAACTGGAATGATACAGAGATTCGCACAGACCCTGCGCAAGGATAACATGCAAATTCGTGGAACCCATGAGCTCCTGGGTCCCCTTCCTGGCCCCGTCTTGGGTCCTGCACAGACAGGTTGTGCCATGGGGACTGCACACAATGATGCTGAGATAACACTCATGGACCGGGAAGCCATGCACCCCAGGGAGGGTAAGGGGGAGCAGGGTCCTCCAGCCCTTCCAGCCCCCCCCCGCCCACTCCCCAGCAAGCCTGTGGGGCAGGGGATGGTTCTACAGGCCCGGGGCCCGACCCACCCAGTACAGGACATCGGTCCAGCCCTCCATGGTGATGCACTGGTATACGGTGAGCATGGAGAAGCCGAAGTTGTCGAAATGGGTGATGCCATGGTTGGGCCCCGGCCAGCCGCCTCGGCACTCACTGCCATTGATGGTACACGGGCGCCCCGAGCCCGACCTGGCACAGGGCGACGGCTTCTCATTCTCCACTGTGGCCATGATATCTGCAGGAAGAAGGTGGAACCAACGTCAGATCACCTTGCTAGATGGCCAAGGACTGAAGGAAAGGCGCTAGGCAGCTGTTTAACAAAATGGAGCAGTAGGTTACAGACAGACTGGTGAAAATGCAGAAGGCTGCTTCCCTCAGACCAGGTGGTATTTCTTAGACACAGAGGGACCCTGGGGCCTAGGTCCCATAGCTAGGCAGTAATTATGTCTTAGGCCCCAGGGCCTCGCTGGAGGGCCAGCTTCTAGGATTAATTGTCCTACTAAGTGCAACCTGTGAACCTGGAGTGATAGGAGGGTCATCTTTGGGCTCACCAAGCTTTAAAGAGAGGGCAGCGTCCAGGCTGGAGCGCGGCAGGGTCAGGAGGCTCACATGCTTGGACAGCGGGCTCTGCCTGGGGCTGAAATGCAGGCACTCGAACCACACAGCATGGCTACACTGTATAAGACACATGGCCTGTGGAGCAAGCCTCTAGACTAGGGGGAGCTGCCAACAGGCCTTGGTCTGGACGTCACTTCATTTTCTTGGATGTTGCTTTTATTGCCTCCAAAATCCTACAACTTCGAAGACATCTGGATCTCCCTTTAGCTTAGGACATTTACTGCTTCCCTTGGTGTTCAGAGATAGGTTGCTCATCAGAACTGGAGTGCCCCGCCTGATGGTGTTAACCATGTGGGCTCAGCACTCTGCAGATGCGGGGGGGAGGGGGCCACTTATCATGGCCCCTGGCCCTGTGAAGTCAGCAGCCTCAATCTGAGAAGGGCTTTTCAGTGCTGCAGACTAGGTTTTCCAGGCCCTTGTGAGATTATTGGTAAGATCTCCAAAATTGAATGGAAGCTTGGGAGAGAAGGGCCCTTCCTATCTGGCTGACAGTGCCGGCTATGGGGTGCAAACTGCTATAGCAGTGGGAAAAGGTTGAATCAGGAGACTAGGAAGCCACCAACTAAAAGCTCTATCAGTGTTCAGTCTTTCAGTTGGTTTGATCCTCCCACTGACTGTCCCTTCTTGCTGGTGGGCACGGGGGGCCAGCAGCGTCTCAGGAGGTCCAGGTGTGTGTCCTGGTGAGTTCGCTCCCTTTGTGGGAGGCTTGTCCTCGAGGAGGGGACCTCTTTCTTGTGCTACATTCAATTCACTGCAGACCTTGGTGTGAGTCACGCTTGGGGCGAGAGGGGCAGGGGTGAGGCTGAGTCCCAGCTTGCTGCTGTCTGTACAGAGCAGGGAGACTCAGAGGGGCACCGAGAGCCCCCCAGGGCACTGCCTGCTCAAGTCTGTCTTCATAACAACGTTAAGAAGTTTTCTCATCCTCTCAGTGAGTACAGAGCGGCACCTGTGATGTCAGATGAACGGCACGCAGAAGCAGATGTGTGAGCCTGTGGATTTTATCAAACCAGGCATTCAAGAGGTTTGCAAAAGGTGCAAAACAGTGCCACCCTTCTCACTAAATATTTTGGGTTTGGAGAAGATATAGTTCTTTTTCATAAAAATACATTATTCATGGTTCTTATGTCATGGGTTTATTACTGTTCCTTAAAAATAAATTAATAAGCCAGATGGGGTGACACAAGTCTGTAATTTCATCTACTTGGAGGGCTGAGGCAGGAGGATCACAAGTTTGAGGCCAGGCTGGGCAATTTAGCCTGTCTCACAACTGTATTTATAAAAGGGCTGGGGATGTAGCTCAGTGGTAAAGTTTCGCCTAGTATGTATGAGGCCCTGGAGGCTGGTAATCCTTGGTAATGCAAAAATAACTAACTAAAAAAATAAAATAACATCCTGATATCTGTTTTCCTTTCTAATACCATGAATATTAATAGATCAAAGTAGATACAGAAAAGCTCTCTGGGGTCCTCAGTATTTTCTGAGAGTATAAAGGGATCCTGAAGCCAACATTTTGGGAACTGCTGGTTTAATTTCCTTCAGGCCTTTCTGGGCCTCAGTGTAGGCTGCTTCTGTCAACTCAACAAATGACCCCTTGGCTCTCGGATGCTGTCCTGAGGTCTCATTCAGACCACACCTTGTGGGCTCCTTCTTGGAGAGGAGCAGCTCAGACTGAAGCTAAAGCTGTAGCTAATGGAAAAGGAGGATGAGAAATTCAGGCTTATCCCAAACCTGCATATCTATCCACAATGGGCTGTGAAAGCCTGGAAGACGCCACTTCCTATGGGGTGCAGGGGAGGGGCGGGTGGGGTCGGTGGTGGGTTTTTCAGAACAATGGCCCAGGACACACTCCTTGATCACTGACTCTGTTCTGGATCACTGAAGCTGTCCTTCCGCCATCTGCACAGTCAATAGCTGTGGGAGGCCACGACTTGGGCCTAGGGCTTCTCCGCTAGCAGGTCCCCCTTTCTGAGCTGGCCCTGCCCCTCTCCCACTCCTCAGTCACAGGCTCACCTGTCCCAGTGAAGTAGCAGGTCTTGTGCATCTTGCCCTTGAAGAGCTCCAGCCCAATGATGGCGTAGATGGTGACCATGAAGAGGACGAGCAAAGCGATGTGAAACAGGGGGAGCATGGCCTTGAAGATGGAGTTGAGGACCACCTGCAGGCCTGCCACGGAGGGCAGGGAGGGGGACAGAGGGGTCATTCCCCTCCTAGTCTCACGGCCCTCCCTCTCTCTAAATCACAGCAAGTTCCTGGGGCACCAAGCTAGAGGGACAAGGGAACAGGCTGCGACAAAAGGACGGGGTGTGCAGAGGCACTGCCACCCACTGGGCACCCCCGACACCAGCCGGAGGGGTCTGAGCACGCGGAAGGCTCTCAGGGCCTTGACGTCCAAGCCAGCTCCTTTGCTGCTCATGGGGGCCGTGTTGCTCTGGATGATGTTCACCTGCTCCAGAACCACGGTGAAGACCCTGGAGTGCAGAGGATGGGGAGAAGAGGGCATAAGCATCAGATAAGCCACTGTGTGAGGGGACCCAGGGAGATACAAATACAGTTCACCATCTGCTAACTGTGAGGATTCTTGCTTGTCTGGAGAATTTTACTTTTTTATTTCATTTTATTATTATTATTTTTTTGGTACCGGGGATCGAACTCAGGTCCTTGCACTTGCGGGGCAGGTGATGGAACCACTGAGCTAAATCCCCGGCCCTGGAGAATTTTACTAAAGAGTTTTGAGGCCAAGTTCAGACTCTGAATGCCGCATTGTGATCCACTTGTGACATCTATTCAGGGTGCTAACCGGGTGGGGGTCTCTGGGCCCAGGGCTGAGCACACCCATGGAGGGTGAAGAACCCAGAGCATCTCCTCCCCCAGCCTCTCCTCAAACAGCCTTCTGCTGACCCCTTCCCTGGGCTCTCCTGCCCACTTCCTCTCAAGACTCTCAGAGTTCTGCTGTCCTCTGACATCTTCCTCAATTCTCTCTGTGAGCCCTCCTGACACAGGAAGGGACATGCTGTACGTGAAGCACTGTGTGGCATTGTGCTCTGAGTCTATTCTGCAGGGTTTGTCTTGGCTTTCAACCAGGGCAGCTTACTGGGACAGAGGCCGAGTCACAGAGCTGTTCTGTTTTCCTCCTTATGCTGAGGGCAGCTCTGGATAATCAGCAGATATTCAACATAACAGTTACTCCATTGAAGGCCATCATAGTGATGAAGAGTCCAGCCCTGGGAGCAGAGGCTGCCTTAGTTGAATCCTAGCACTGCCGCCAGCCAACTGTGACCTTGGGCAAGGGCCTTGACTTCTCAGTCCCTTAGCTTCCTTATCCATAAAGTGGAGAAAGCAGGAGGGTTGTTGGGAGAATTAGGTGAGATGTTACATGTAAAGCTCATTGCAAGTGCTCAATGGTGCCTGCCGAAGGGAATGAATGTTCCAGGCTGAACAAAATTCATATGTTAATATTCTAACCTCCACTACCTCAGAGTGTATTCTTAGAGATCAGGTCTTTAAAGAGGTGATTAAGTTAATGAGGTCATCAGGGTAGGCCCTAACGCTGGTGTCCTTATAAGAGGCAATTTGGGCATACACAGACACACCAGGGATGTGTGTGCATGTCCCAGTCAGGATGCAGGGAGACGCTGGCCCTGCAAGCCAAGGAGAGGGGCTCAGAGGAAACCAAACCTGCTCACACCTTGCACTTCCAGCCTCCAGGACCATGAGAAAATAAATCTGCACTGTTTAAGCCTGTAGTGAGTGGAACCTTGTTGTGGCAGCCCAGGACACAGGCTATTAAATGTCCATTTTTGTGACTCCAAATGGCAGGTGCACACTGGGTCTGAGAAAGGTGAGCCCCAGGAACGTGGCTGCTGGAACCCACATCATCTCCACTGCGTTGAAGCGAAGAGGATGAAGGCACTGACCTGCCTCGCTGGGATGGGTCTGGGACCTGTCGGTAGGTGGCCAGAGGCAGGGTTTCCTTCCCCACCAACAGTGACGGCACACAGAGACGCCTCTAACTGAAGCTGGACTCTAAGGGAGGCCGCTGCCTGGCACAGAGGGCAGTGCTGGGGCTTCCTGCCACCTCTGGGACGCTGGTGGTGTGTGTGGGGGGTGAGGGAACCGAGGCCTCAGGGTGCATCTGACTCCAAACCCCGCACCCCCCACCCCCAGCCAAGCCTCACCCCAGGAAGACAATGATGAAGTCCAGCACATTCCAGCCGCTGCGGAGGTAGGCGTCTTGGTGGAACAGAAAGCCATAGGCAATGATCTTCATGGCAGCTTCAATGGAGAAGACGATGAGGAAGAAATACTCCAGTTTCTCCTGTGGGAGCCAACGTGGTCACGCCTCGCCTCTGCGCATGCCCAGTGACCCCTGGCCCTGTCTTGCTCTCTTTCCAGCCACGCTGGGTTCCCTTGTCCCTCCGCACACCTGAGGCAGGTGTGCTGTTCCCTTGTGCTGCTCCCTCTGCCAGGACCCTTCCTCCCAGCACCTCACTGGTCCGCGAGTTGCCAGCTCCCTCACTTCCAACAGGTCTTTACTCAAAAGTCGTCTCCTGCCCGGAGCATGCCTATAATCCCAGTTACTCGGGAGGTTGAGGCCGAAGATCACAAGTTTGAGGCCAGCCTGGGTAACTTAGTGAGGCTCTGCCTCAAAATAAAATCATAAAAGAAGGACTGGGGATGGAGCTCAGCTCTCCCAGTGTTCAGTCCTTAGTACCAAAAAGTAAAATTGAGCCACTTCCAATGTTTTGTGTTTTTCTTCCCAGCTTCATTTTGTCTTCTTATTACTCAACCACATATATTCTTTTTGTGGTTGTTTGTAAGATGGGATATTGCTAAATGGCCTAGGCTGGCCTCAAACTCCCAATTCTCCTGCCTCAGCCTTCTGGGTAGCTGGGGCTGCAGGTGTGTGCCACTGTTCCCAGCTCACATGCATGTTCTCATCTCTCTCTCTGTTAGAATATAAATTCTATAAAGTGGGGGGATTTCTGTCCTTTTGTTTTTTTACTGTACCTCCAGGGCCTAGGACTGGATAAATAAATCAATGATCTGGGGCGGCCTCCAAGATGAAGTCCCCCAGACAGTTTATGGTTTGGGCATCTTTCTTCTCCCACTGCCCTGCCGCCTCAGAACCCCAGATGCCCCTCCTTCTGGTCAGGATCTTGCCTTTTAATTCATTTTCGCTCCCTGGCCACACCACCTGGGCCACATTAGCTGTCCTCCTAGGCAGGGTGATCCCAACGTGGGGAGTGCTGTGTGTGAGGGAGGGCGTCTCTCAGGCAAGAGGCTAAGCTTTCAGAAGACCTCACTGCAGCCTCCAGACAACTGCCCCTGTGTAGCCTGATCCTCGGGGTCACCCTGTGCTTGGCCAGGTCACCTTCCCTTCTTCTGGGCCCAGGCAAGAGCTATTTCTGACTGGGAAAGCAGGCCCCTTCTGTCAGGACTCCAGGCTGAAACTGCTCTCCTAGCAGCCATCTGAACCCTGGCTTGGGGGCTCCCAAGAGCTCTGCTTCCCAGGTCTCTCCGGCAAGCCCAGCCCCTCAAGGGGGTCACCACCCTGCGGCCCTGCATAGCTCCAGGACGTGGCTGGTGACTGGTGCCTCATAGGGTTGTGCAAAAAGGGGCCTGTGCTCTGAAGTCCAGCCCCGCATTACCATTAGTCACCAACACCCATGCCCATGGAAGCACCTAGGCGACCAGGGCTTTTCCCCACCATGGACTATGGAAGCCTGGCTCACACTGGATTCACAGCTCCTTTGCTGGCAGAGCCAGAATGGGGAACTGGCCATTCCAGGAATGAGTGATCTGGAAGATAATTGTTTTACTCCCCAGTGCATAGATGTGGGAGCAAAGGGAGAGATCTCCAAATGGTTCATGACTATGGATGTGGCCCTGGAAATCTCAAGTTATTCAGAGAATTTTCCTGAAAGCAAACGTTTTCCTTCTTTGTGGAAGGAGAAAGTGAGGCATACATAAGCTAGGCTTGCTCTCCTTAAACTCAACCTTCATTCCCGCTACTAATTTGTCACCTCAGAGCTTTCTCCTTCTTCCAGAAGTGTTATATGGTGGTTAAAATACAAAGCCATGGCATTCTGCTAAGGGGGTTCTTAATAGGGGCTGGGGTCAACACCAGGTGGGCAACACGGGGCAAAGGGAGGACCCCATGGGCCCTTCATTAAAGGAAAGGCACAAGGGTGGAGAAGGAAGAAAATCAGCATGTAAATTTTCATGTTGCTGCAGCCCCAGGGAACAGACTGAAGTCAGGTTGAGGGAAAGGAAAACAGGACTCAAAATAGCTGCCATGATCCAGGTCTGGGCAGTTAGCCATGCACACCGGAGGACGGCCTGCACCTGCCACTGCCTGTCCAACTCCACTGGCTGCACAGCAAGTTTTCTGGGGACTGTGGGCCTCGGATAGGGTCACTTGGGTTCTTCCACAATCAGCTCCAAGGCCCAGCGGGCTCCACCATACTCCCTGCAGCCTAATCCAGGTGCCTGGAGGGCCAGCCCACTGCCACAGGAGACCTGTGTGTGTAAGCACAGATGGGCCCTTGCCTGGAGGATGTGGAAGAGGGAGATGTCCATTCTTGTGCCATGGGAACAGGATCACAATGTCACACTGCTTTAGTCTCATGGCCTCTGCCAAGCACGGAGGAACAAGGGATGCTCATTCCACTCTGATTTATTAAGCTCAGGACCAGGTGCCTGGGCAAGGCCTGGCTGTCTCTCTGAGATCAAAGTCATGAACTCTCCCAAAGCCCCAAGTTTCCTTCTGAACCCTCAAGAGGCTGCCCTCAGTGGCTGGGAGGCAGTGGGTATATTGCAGAAGGATTCTCATTGGCTGTTTTTTTGCTCAAAGTTCCTGGACCTCTGTGAAGCTCAATTTCCTGGTATGCAGGAAAACTCAGGACTGAGATAACAAAAACTACCTGAAAGAGAGGTCTTGAGGATGGAATGCTCTCTGGTAAGGAAGTGTCTACCATTGCTTGGCATGAAACAGATATTCCATAAACCACAGACATCAGGGCTCTTGTGAGAGGTGCTTTCTGCCCGCAGTGTGCGCGCTTTGCTTCTGCAGAGCTGCTGCATGAGGTCATGTTTGTAGGTGACTTACCAGGACTTGGCGCCTTTAGACCTTAAACTCAGCATGTTTGAACATGAACTCCTCTTCCCCTTAACCCATTTCCCATAAAAAGAATCGCAGCTCACCGCCAGAGTTCATTTAATTTTTAGCAATCAAGAGTTACTGTATTTTGAAAATAGAAATACCACTACTAAAAGCAGAGTGCTATAAATAGAACGATGTCTTTTATTTCCAAAACTATTGATATACTAGAGCAATTCAAAAATAATAATAAGATTTTGTGGCACACTTTAGAGGTAAAGTTAGGGCTGTAATTTTTGAGGGATTATCTGGGGGTAAACAGCTGCAAGTGCCACTGTTGAGTATTCTCAGGGCCAACAGGAAATACCTGCTCTCCTTCACCTGTCCCTGCCTGGGCCAGTGGCACCCACTTGTCCACACCAGAACCCAGGGGGCTTTCTGGACTTGGGAACCACCATTCACCAGGTCCAGACCTTTCCACCCCAACCCCTGCTCTATCTATCCCCTCTCCATCGACACAGCAGTTGCCCTTGCTCCTCTCTCCTACCTGCAGTCACCTACTACCTTCAACACCCCCTCCTCCAGTCCCTTCTCTACGAGGATCTGGGCATGTCCACTGCTAGTTTGTAACTGTTCCAGGGATCACCAGGTAAGTCTACACGCTCCCGCAAGGCACCATGCAAGGCCCTCCATGGCATGATCTCTGATCACCTGGACCTCTCTGGCCTCACCCTGGCCTGCTGGCCACCTGCCTGTCAGGTAACATGACTTTCAGGGCCCCCAGTGGCCCCAGCCTTTGTGCCTCTGCTCACCTGGGCCCTCTGCTTGGACTGTCCCCAAGGCCTGCTACCCAGTCGGCCTCTCATTTCATAAGAACCCTCTGATCTCCCACAGGAAGAAGTTGCCCCTCGAGTCTTCTACGACCCCTCTGATGCCGTGTGGCTCCTCACTGCCCGCTGCCTCACTGAGGCCCCTGGAAGTCATGACTTCTTCCTGTGCCATCTTCACTGTGAAGATTCCCAGTGGGTTTTCTGCCCCACGGGTAGGTGGGATGGGACCTATCACTCATCAGCAAGCTCCTCAGAGCTGCTCGGGAGGGATGGGGGGGGGTGAGAGTTGAAACAGGCCCTGCTGATGACTCTGCTGCCCTCCCCCAGGGCACAGGCTTCCCTGTACCAGGTCAAAGAATCCCAGACCCAGAGCCTCACCCCTTGCTGTTCTCCCTGCCCAGGTACACCCACATGGCTTTCTCTCCTCTTGCAGATTCCAACTTGAATGTCAGCACATCACTGAGACCTTCCAGACTACCCCCTCCTCCATATCTGTCTCCTTATGCTGCATTATTTTTCTTTCCAGCAGTTGTCAAGACCTGACTTGCTGCTTATTTATTTACATTAACTGTATCTGCAGACCAAACAGCAGGTCTATGAGTGCAGGGAGTTTGCTGTGTTCTCTGCTATGTTCTCTGCATCTGGAACAGTGCCTGATGTGTAAATTCTGGGACAATGAATGAATTAGCGTCCTCTGGCATCACTGCCTAAGGTGCAGACCAGGCTGGGCTGAAGCTATGGCTCTGAGGTGGGACAAATGCCATATAAGCAAGCGATAAGCGAGCATCAGAGTTTCATAGCAATTTACAGTGGCTTCCAAGTATGTTGGTGAATTATAACAAATCTGGGTTTGTCAGAGTCACTTGGCAAGTCTCACCTGGCACAAGCTGTGAAATGATGCACACAGGGGGCCATACATCATCAGGCAATGGTAGACAGATGTTAAAAACAATAAGCTGCTCTTTCCCTGCAGACTGTGTCCTCTGGGAAGCTGGGCTCTAGAATCCATCAGACTGCTTGGCACATGGGCACTCAAGACAGATGTGTTGAGTACATGAACACCAGAAAGTTGCGCTTTCTACTGCAGCATAATGCAAAGGCAGAGCCAGCCCTAGGCTCTCCGGATACCAGAGCAGGGAGACAGCACCTGCCCCGACTCCCTGACTTCCAGGGCTCAGGGAGGACCAGTGCCCACCTGCTGTGTGAGTGAGTTCCCTCACTGTTCCCTCCCAGGGCCTCCCCATTGGCTCCCTGAGGACAGGCCTCCAGCCGGAGCTCCCGGGGGGCACCCTAGGCTGGGGTAGATTGTGTGTGACCCTGACCCACTGGCCTGCCATGTGCCAGGCACCCCCAAAGCCCCAGGCTGAAAACAGCAGGGCTCAGATTGCACAAGGCCTCTCCTTCCCGCTGCATCTGTTCTCATCTCTGAGGTCAGCCGCTGTCCACTGCTCCCCACTGCTCCCCCTGCTCTGCTGTGTGCTGGGCTTGTAGGAAGATGGTGGGAGCCAGGTGGGGTGCCCTCCAGAGGGACCTGCCCAGCACCAGGCTCCCTGTTCTAGACCACAGTGACAGCTGCCACCACACCCCCTTCCCTGCATCCCTGCCCCAAGCACTGGCCTGCTCTGGACTCCCATCTCCTGGGCCACCCATGTCCCCTGTGGAAGGCTCTAGATCTACAGCACCCACAAGAAGAACCTTAACAGGGCTGGCAGAAGCCAACAAAGGCATCCAAGTGGCTACAGCAGATGGGCTCCTTGACCAGGGTCCCTGGCACCAAACCCCCGCCCCACCCCTGGGCCTGAAAAGTCTCCTTCCTTAGGGTCCAGGGACGAGAACTTTGAAGACACGAATCCTGCTGGTTCAGGGACTAGACTCACATGCTTGGTTCCTTTGTTACACTTCCTCCCAGCAGGCAGAGGGGGTCTTATGGGAGGAAGAGGGTGAGTGCTGGGTAGAGCTGGGGTGGGGTGGGGTGGGGACCTGGCCCCGATGCCACCATGCGTCCCTTCACTGCTAGGGCCTCCCAGCAGGTGCTCTGAGCAGGCTGGATGAGTTCAGCCATCAAAAGACCCCTGAGCAGTGGTGCTGACTGCTTGTCTCTGGATTCCCTGAAGCAGAGACCAGGGCAGGGCCCCTGGGTTTTGTTTCCTAAGGCCCAAGATTCTCCCCAGGGTGGCAGATGAAGGACAGCTCAGAGGAAGACAGCACATTCATTGCACACCACTGGTGTGGACGTGGGTTGGGACTTGCTGCACTATTCTTCCTATTAGTGATGAGGAAAGTGAGACTCAAGGGAAGCGAGGGGCCCTAGGCTATGGGGCGCCTGGACCCAGTCTCTCTGTTCAGCTGGCTTGGGGCTTGGGCCACCGTGACCACACTGCTTAACCGAGTGTCAGGGCCAGGCACCCCCGAGCCTCCCTCCAAGTCTGGAAAGTGACGTGCCGAGGAGTGAGGACAGTGGCTATATTTAGCAGATGAGCCCTTCCCCAACAGGCTCCTTTTGGTGCCTCTCTCCTGCTGTCCTACCTCCCTGGCAGAGGCCTTCATGCCCTCCTCCCTCTCTCCACTGGGTACCCCAGTGCCCTCAGATCAGCAGGGGCCAGATGTCAGGCCCTATTTTATGAATATACATGTGCTTAGTTCTCATCAAGCCCTGTATGGTTAAGTACTCTGACTCCCATTTTACAGAGGACCCTGAAGCCCAGAGAGGTCAAATAATTTCTCCAGGATCACACAGCTGTCAAGTGGCAGAGCCATAATGTGTATGCAGACAGTTCGGGTCCAGACCCATGGTCTCAACCACCACGCTCTGCTGGGGAGGGAGAAATCATGCCCCGGACATCTGGGACATTTGTCACACCCGCAGGCCTGGGCTTGGTGAGACTCGGGCTGCTGGTGCTGGAGGTGAAAAGGAACACGACTCCGTCTTGCAGCTCGTGTGTGCCAGCGTGGACGTGAGGCTGTCTCACTCACTGGTCTAATGTCCCAAGGGGAGACACTGTGGCCCCGTGCACAGATGAGGGGACAGAGGCTCAGAGAGGTCAGGAAGCCGCAGACAAAGGTCTAGCTCTGTGTTTTCCCCTGACCGCCTAAAAACCTCTTGGGTGGCTCGGCACCTGGGTTCTTCCCAGGCCTTAGTTGTTCCTGGACTGCTGTGTCCGCAGCTCCTGCTCTGGTGTGAAGGGCCACAGACAGAGGAACGTTAAGTGTCCCAAAGAGGAGCGGAGCCCTTTGGGTAGGGAGAAGGAAGGCTCCCGGGGGATGAAAACCCAGGCCTTTGGTTTTATTTGCACCTCTGGGGATTAAATGCAGGCCCTTTGCATTGAGCTACACCCCCCATCCTTATTTTATATTCTATTTTGAGACAGGGACTCCTTAATTTGCAAACTTGCCCAGGTTGGGCTGGAGCTTGTGGTTCTCCTGCCTCAGCCTCCCGGAGTGCTGGGGTGTGCGTCACCATGCCCAGCTCAGGGGTGTTTTATTTTGACAGAGCCTGGTTGAGGAGCTTCAGTTCTGTGCACAGCTCTGACCCTCTGTGCCCTGCAAGCCCTGGGTCTCTGGAGCTCAAGGCCAGGCCCGGGGTCCTTCTGAAACCCAGCTTCTCCAGATGGTGAGCTGGTGTGGGCTGCAGGCTGCAGGAGTCGGCAGGCACATTCCAGGCCCTGTAAAAGGACAGGTGCCCTGCCAGAGGCTTAGGCGCCAGTCCGGGGAAGTCGCTGAGCAGCTAACGCGGCAGGGGCGTGGAGAGTCCACGAGGCCTTAGGGGCGGTGGCCAATCTGGGGTGAGGAGAGGCCAAGTGGGGGCAGCACTGAGCCCACCCCACCCTCCCCGGCACAGGCATAGGCGTAGGCAGTGCTTACAAAATGGCTAGTACGAAAAACGTCCCGGCGCTTGGAAACAAGGCAAAGGGGAGGCGCACGTCCTTGTCATGTCGTGCTGGCACCCTTGCTAGCAGGCCTGGCCAAGTACGACTGACCGTCCTGGGCAGGGTTTCTCAACCTTGCTCTAAGGGGCTCTGGGGCCAGGCAGTTCTGTGTTGGGGGCGGGGCTTGCCGTGCCCTGCAGGGTGATGAGCAGCATCTGGCCTCTGCCCCTCAATGCCACTGTCACGCAGTCCCATGCCACCACCGTGATTCCAGGCACTGCCAAAGGTCCCTTGGTGGGCAGAGCTCCCGCCCCGCTCCTGACCTGGGGGAGGAACCGGGCTTCAAGCTTGATGTTGGGTCCTATAGGGAGGTCTCTGCCTCATCAAAAGAAAGCTGTAATGACGACAGCTTTATTGTCCCAAGGGCCGTTAACCAGCACAGCGTCTAACCTGGCAACCCTGGTCCAGCATTCTCTCTCCACTCTCATACAATTCCTGTTCCTCTAATTCTCTGCGAGCCAGTTTTACCTTCCTGCTTGTTCTGTTACAGTAGAATTATTATTATTATTATTATTATTATTATTATTATTATTATTATACTGGGGATTGAACTTGGGGCGCTCTACCACTGAGCTATATCCCTAGCCATTTAAATTTTTTATTTCAAGGTGGGGTTTCACTAAGTCGCCCAGGCTGGCCTCAAACTTGCGATCCTTCTGCCTCAGCTTCCTCCTGCCTTGCTGCAAGCACAAACCCATTCAGCTTCAAATTAATCTTTGACTTATATATTTCCTTATGCATTTTATTTAATCAGAGATAGGTTTTCACTTTTGGAAATCATCCATTGACTCAGGCTGCTTTGAGGATGGAAGGAGATAATGGAACAAAATCTATCCATCTCTAGTCTATGCCCAATAATTCATAACTCTCATCATTGCTCCAGCTTGTTCACATGGGTCCCCTCAAGCTTGCCAAGACTAGTCTTTAATTCAGTTGGGGGGTCTCTCTAGGAGTAGAACCCTTTAGACTCTGGGGAGCAGATGAGATGAAAGAGGCAGAGCTGGCTCTGGAGAGTCTGGGGCTGGGCTGGGAAGGAAGCCCTGGGTTCTAGTCTCAGCTTCCAGGTACAACTCAGTGTCAGTTCCACCCTACCACTTCTCTGACAAAAGGGGTCCTTTGTGACAGTCCCCTCAAGCCTCCAGTCTCGGGGGAGAGTTCTGGGGGGTGGTGTTAGCCACAGACCCCTCAAGCCTAAGGCAGACTTCTCTCTTGGACAAATGCACCAGGCCTGGAGGCTGGGGCTGGACGCTCTGCATGTCCATCGGGGCCTGGACACCACGGTCAGGAGAAAGCAGGATTGAAACAAGGGGCCTCCCCACAGGAAGTGAGGGGCTTCCTCTTCCCTCCTCTTCTGATGTCCAGGAAGCCACACCAAGAGGCACACACAGGGTGCTGGCCCACACAGCCAGCTGGGCAGGTGCAGCGATTTAAGCTGTGTGCTTCAGTTTACTCATGGGTACTAAGGAGGAAAAGACCTGCCTCCTGGACATAGGTGTGGTAATGCCTGACAAGCATCCAAACAGTGCCTGGTACAGTGCAAGCAGCACAGACGGGATGTTCATGGCTTCCTGGCTAGGGTGCCCACTTTGGGATCCCTGGACCTGTAGGATGGAGTTGCTAGTGTGATGGATTTGGATCTACAACCTAGAACCACTTGGCTCATCCAGAAACTTCTCTCAAGTGTACAGTGCTATTCTCAGTCACAGAGGGAACAGAGAGGTTACATAACTTGTCCAGGGTCACACAACAAGTACGTGAATCAGCCTGGATGCAGAAGCAAATATTCTAGCTCTCTAATCCATTTTCCAGCCATGGCACCAGACTGCTCTTCAGTCTCGCTGACTTCAGAGCCCACATCTCCCCCAGCACGATGCCAGCACCTTGACCATCTTCCTGCCACCCTCTGATCCACTGTGTATTGCTGGAACTCCTTGCCCTCTCTGGGCCTCAGTTTCCTCTTCAATTCAGAGAGGATCCCAGGCTTCCCCACTGGCACAGAGCACACAGGATCAGAGGGTCCGTCACCCTCACCACATGCTGGCAGGAAGGGGGGGAGAGGCAGAGAGGGGCCTGCAGGGAAGCTCCCAGGGGACCCCACGCCCGCAGACAGGCCTCAGGGTGCCCCACCCAGATTCACGGGGGCCAGTGCCAACTCTGCCTGCACACAGGTAGTTACAGGGAGTTTCCTGCCCACCCCCATCATACCAGCCCTGGCCACACCTCGGCTAGTCTGGCTTGTGTCCTGCTGAGCAAGTGTCTGTCCCCAAATACTCAGATCTACGGAGCCATCGGCCATCCCGGGACGCGGGCACCTGTATCCCAACATGTCTTCCTCCATGCTCCTCCAAGCTGCTGCCGTGCTAAGTGACACTACCACCTACTCTGCCCGCCACTGTGAGAGCCATGTGACATCTCTGACTTCCCCTCCGTCCCTGTCCCACGTGCAGTCAGTCACTAAGTCCCACTGAATCCACCTGATCCACCGCCATCTCTAGTTCCTGCCTGGATATCAGAGGCTTCCTCATTCTCTCCCTGCTTTCCCTGTCACTCCAGGCCACGATCCATGTGGTGGCCTGAGACTTTTCTAAACTCTATCCTGTTCTATCTTGTTCCTTGAGCCCTTTGCCCACGTAGCTCCCTCTACCTCGAACCTTCTTCCTGCTTGGCCTTTGGCAACACTCTCCTTCCTACCCTCCTCCAGGACCCACTACCTCCCTGTGGGGACCCAATGCAAAGGGAAACGTGGAGCCCCGTGTTCAAAATGTAGAAGATCAGTGCTGATAAAAGGCACTAAAGCACAAAGCGCTTTCTTTTACAGTCTCTCTCTCAACCTCTTGTGGCGTTTTTTAATTGCCAACTGTATGAGGCAAGCGGAAACCGTAGCAGGCACCTGCTTCCAACCTTTCCCTGCTATCCTCACCACCCAGCTGCCCGACATCCTGTGTCCTGGCCAGAGGAGGTGAAGTGGAGCCAGGCATCTCCTCTTTGCCCAGACCAATCAGCACAACCCACAGCGGTCAGGGAGCCCTGTGTATCGCAGTTTACACTCCAGAAGACGCTGCAGACCTGGACGGGGATGGACTTTGCAGAGCCATCCACTAATGAGCCATGGCACGGCTAATCCACAGTGGGGACGACCACGGCCGATCCTGTCCTGACATACAAAGGCCCCTGAACCAACCCTGACCCTCCTCACTCCTGCACCTAGATCTCTGCCTGGGGGTCCAGGGCACCAAGGGGCAAGGAATCAACCCGAGAGCCCATCTTTTGAAGCAGAAAGGTGGCAGAAGCCAGGACCATGTGTGAGCCAGGTCCCCAAGCTCTCAGTGCATGTGCCATTATCCCAGTGGATTCCCTTCAAAAAACTTAAATTTAATGATAAAGTTAATTAAAATTCCAACACCAGGACCACAGAGCATTAAACCCCAGGCATGAGGCCCTGCTGAGCTCGGGCCCTGTACAGCTCACATACCTTGTCTCATCCTTCAGTCTCAGGTTACACACCTGCCCTTTGGGGAGTATTCCTGGCCCCAACGCTAACTCCGGTTCTCTTCTAGTGGGGCGTCAGTGTCCTCAGCCTCACCCATGGCCCAGTTCATCTTAACTACCTGTTTAATTGGCTTAATAGTAGTGACTCATTGATTCGATTTATTTAATTAAGCTCTACAAAGATGGAAACTATGTGTATTTGGTTCATATTTATATCTCCAGTATGTACCATGGATATAACAGGCACTAAATACATATTGGTAACATGAATGAGAAAGTTAATGCAAAGGCTGGGGATTTAGCGCAGTGATTCCACTGCCTGCCTCACAAGTGCAAGGTTCCAAGTTTGATCCCCAGTACCAAAAAAATAAAAAAGAAGAAGAAGAAGAAAGTTAATGTGAAATTGGCCCTTAGCCTTGTTTCTTAAAAATAATGGGATATGGGCCCAGGATTTAGCTCAGTGGTTTTGCCACCTGCTGTGCAAGCGCAAGGATCCGAGTTTGATCCACTGTACAAAAAATATAATAATAATAATAATAATGGGATATTTTGATAACTGGAAAGTCCCCAGCCTTTCTCAGATGCCTACCAAGTAGCCTATAGGCTAAGGAAGAGATAAATCTTTCATCTCCCTTCCTCCTGCTCTGTCCCCTCTCATTTCCCTCTTGCAGGGTGTCATGAAGATGAACCTATAGTTGACAAGAGGAAGTGAGGAGGCCTCAGGGAGAAACTGGTCGCTCTCTCTGGACCTCACAATGAAGGGGTCAGAGTCCTTCCCTGTTAGTTAATATCTCTGACCTGCTGGGTCATGTCTGCTGATTTGGAAAGGTTTCTGGTCAGCCTTCCCTCTACCAGGGAGCTCACCATCCTGTCTGCTCGGGTGATCGGCTACACCTAACTCTTGGTGCTGCAGTTCTTGTCCAGACTCAGGAAAAGCACCCAGGCCATTTGAAAAGCCTGAGGTGCCCATTTTGTTTCAAAATGGAAGATGAAGTAACCACTGAGGTGTAAGTTAATACCCTCCAGGGAGGCAGAGTTTCTTGCTAGGTAGTCAACTTCTTAATGGAACCCAGGCCCACATTATGACAACCTGAAGAGAGGGGTGGACCCAGGGCCCTCTCTAAACCCAGGGGTGTGGAGAGCCCACGCAGTAGTGCCGAGGGCACAGGCTAAATGGGCCACCTTCCCTGCCAGAGGGTGCACTGGCTCTCTTGGTTCCACTTTCCTTCCACTGGGAGCTGTTTTTCCACTCACAGCAAGTACACATTTAGAATCCCAGCTTCTCCCCAACTCAAGATTGATTCCCATGGAAACCAGCAAAGAATAGCCAGAGACAAGTGCTTTCTCCCTGGCCCTAGATGTATTAAAGAACCTCCAAGCTCTCTAAAGTCCTTGTTGAAATGGTGGCTCCATTGCACTTGTTTTTGTGGTGCTGAGACTCGAACCTAGGGCTTCAGACATGCTAGACAAGCTCTCTACCACTGACCACATCCCCCACCCCCAAAGGCACTGTTTCTCAGGGGGCTTCCTTTAGAATCCTCATGCTGTCTCCAAGTCAGCAAAACAGCCGGTGCCAGAGCGAGTTTCAAAGTGAGATCGCCCGGATCGTGAGGCCCTACTACAAGGCTTGAACGGGGGTGACCCTGGCCAAGGACCTAAACTTCTCCAAACCTCAGTGTTCTTGCACCCCTAGCCCTAAATGTGCTCTTTTATCTGATTCCTGGGCCCAACTCTCCCATAAGGCAAGCTCCACGGGAGCCAGTTTCTTCTGAACCGTATCCAGGGCAGGTACACCAGCATTCAAGCTCCGCGGCTCACTAGCTGACCTTACTAAGGCTCAATTTCCACAACTGCGAGATGGGACACTTTACGGGTTCGTTGTGAGGATTCAATGCATTTATCCCTGTTGGGCGCTTGGCGAATGCCTGGGCACAGTAGGTCCTCGCTCAGTGCTGCCTGGTGATGTTGCAGAGTCCGGACGGAGCAGGTTTGCCCTGCAAAGCCCCTGAACGCCTCAGCAACCCCACAGGTTGGAAAGACAGGGTCTGAGGGTCTGTGTCCTCGGGAGTTGAATCACCAGTGTCAGTGCCAGAACACCACCTTCCAAGGGGTGTCCCAGCCCCCAGGAAGGGGATAGGAGCACCTGTCTTACCAGGCCGAGGTTCAGGGTGTTATTGTCATCTTCGGGCATGGGCAGGTACACAGCCAGGGCCACGCAGTTGGCAAAAATGGTGAGCAAGATGATGATCTCAAAGGGTCTGGTGCCAGGGTTAAGGAGAGCCCTGAGTGAGGTGTCCAGTTTGTAGGATGGAGGAGAAGAAAGCTCTTAGGCCACAGGATCCATCCCTGCAGTCCCTTGGGTTCCCACCTGGGGACCCAGCTCCCTCCCCTCAGGAACAGGTAACTTCCTCTTAGGCTGGGGGGGGGGGGGGGCACGGCCGACCAAGGGGCTGGGACCTGGCTGCAAGCCAGGGTCTTACTCCTCCACTCTGAGTACCTCCCATTGCCTACTCCTGCCAAGGAACCAGGACTTCCTGAGACTGGAGCTGGGCCATCCTCTGAGGGGGTCCCTCAGAGAAATGGCCAGGAAGACTGGGGGGCAGAGGCAGGTTTAGATGAAGCTCCCACAGGGCAGACCTGGAGAGAGGGAAGAGGGAGAGATGAAATCTGAATTTTCAGAGCCCTGTGCTTGGGCCAATGTGCACAAGTGTACACACTCACACCTCAGCTCTCCCAGACCCAGGGCCCTGCCTTTCTTGACTTCCTGATCCATAAGAAAGCAAGAGTGGGAGGAGTTAGGGAAGGAGAGGGAGGGTGGGTAGTGTGTGGTTCTGGGGCAGGGCAGGAGAGGCATCCTGCAGGTGCTGCTGGGCTGGCTTGAACAACCCTATTTCCTTCCCAGAAAGCTCCAGTGTTTGAGATGAGTGGAGGCCTTGTGGCAGAGGCTTGCGACAGGAGAAGGCTTGGAGGAGGGAGGGAGAAAAGGGAGAAGCTGCCTGGTCAGCCTGCTCTGACTACAGATAGGCAGGGAGGGAGAGGCCCGGGGTCTGAAGTGGGGAGCCAAGCTGACCCTGACCCCACACTCCCTCCACATTGCCTTCTAGTGATCCCTCCTCCTTTCTTCCAAGGAACAGCTGGAGGGAGCCTGTCTTCCACAGCCCTTTAGAAATATTTCAAGCATTCCTGACCCTCTCAGAATCCGCTCACACAGGCCTCCTCTACTCTGCAACTTCTTCCTCCTTTCCCCAAATAACCCTGATATTTTCATCCTTCCTCCTCCTCTCAGAGCTCAGGCAAACATAGAAAGGGATTTGAAGTCCCTGTCCCCAGAGCAATAAGTCTGAGCCAAGGCAGCCAGGTTTGCCGGGCTTGAGTCTCGGAGCTGCTAAGGGCAGGCCTTCCTTCAAACCCAGTTCTCCGCTGGCTCTGTCTCCAGCTGGGTCCCGGCCAGGGGAAGCTTTCCCTCAACTGTCACACTCTTCACTTCCCCCTCCCATCCAGGGAGAGGGTTTTCTCAGAGAGGCTACTGCTCCCCACCCCCAACATCTTATTCCCAACTGAGACCATGGGACCAAACCCCATGGCCATGTGGCCTTGGGCACAGCTAAACAGTTCCCATGACATAGGCCCCTTGCATAGAAGATTGATGGTCTCTCTGGTCAGGGGCCCATTCAACCCCAGGCAGCCCTCCCCTCCAGCATGGTGGAGGCCTTGCTTCCGTCCCAAAGGCTCCTCAGGCCCTTCT